>NC_088172.1:2584608-2886275 GCF_028769735.1 Zonotrichia leucophrys gambelii | reverse complement strand
TTTATTAATTTTCTAATTTTTGTTCAGTGGTCATGGTGATCATGACCTACTGTTGGAATGTTTGCAAAAAAATGTTTTCTGCTCGTGGGTGGAAGGAGACAACAAAGAAAAATGTACTGGTTACAAATATCTTTCCTAGAGATAGGGAGCAACAAGCCCTTGAAGCCATATTTTTCCTCTTTAACAGGACTGAGATAATGGGAAGTAATGAGATATCGCTGGATATCTCCTTTTGCTAGCATCGCAATGTGAAACTAAGGAAAGAAATTCTATAATTAAAAAAAATAAATAAAAAAGAAGCTTCATACTTGCAAGATGAGGCAGAATTAGCCCTTTTTTGTAGATCAACACCAGGTGGCCACAGGGTAAAAGATTTAGTCCATCCATTCAGTCTGTGTATGAGGATTACATGATTTCTTAGTATTTTTATTTCTTGCTATTTTTAAAATTTTACTTGCAGGCATGTTCAAGGACCTCATATAGCAGATTCAAGACCGCAATTTTATTACTTTTTGAAGCATGATAAAAAGGAATTACGCTGAACAAATATTAACATTTTCTATAGAGTTATTCTTTTGTAGAGCAGTCTAGAATTACTCAAGAATATTATGTACTGTGATACGCTGAGGAAAAAGAATATATCGCTGTCTTGTGATAAATCCAATTTCAGTTGCACAAACCCTTACAGTCTGACTGAATCACAACCCTCACTGTCACCTATACTTTGTGTTCTTTTACTATCTGGGAATGAATGGATCTTTTTACTGTTAGGCACCCAGTACCTACACAACCAGGTAGGAGAGACACTGTGGTCATCAGTATTGAAATTACCCATATTTCTGGAACCCTCTGCATAGAAAATTTGAGCAAATGAACTCAGTAGCTCATCCATATAATGGCCTGCCAAAAATAGAGAGCACAGTAACTTCCCACAGGACATGGATAGCTAGAAAGCTGCAAATGCTCCTTCTGTCACCTTGACAAAAATAAGGAGGAATTCTTATTCCTTCCTTAAAGAGCAGCTCTCTGTTTAAGTTGGAGTCCCTATGCTCATATATTAAAGGGCCAAGTTGCCTCAGCTTAAGATCACAGTCATAAAAAAATTAGACCAAGGAGGCTGTGATTTTTCAGCACTCAGAAGCAGAATAGGCAGTTTATGAGAAATTTGTTTTGGATAAGTAATTCTTGTAGGGCACTAGTTATTCTGCCCTGCCTATTTACTTCTCTAAAGTACATTATCGTTCCCCAGATCAAACAGTGAAGTCATGCATGTGTCTGGATCTGGGGATGCTGAAACAATACACTCATTGCCTTGAGAAGATGGAATAGAGGGTTGCACTGCTCCAAAGTGTATTTAGCACTTGGGATAATTTCCCAGACATTCAGGCTTGGAATCAGTTTTTGAGGGCTTGGAAGTACATATACCAGAATTTTTGCAGCATGCTTGTGTCTACTGAGGAGTTTAAAGCTTGGCAGCATTGCAACAGATATTAAAAATACATGAAGCTTCCTTTAATGTAAAGTCCTCTGATGGTAAAGTGGATGGGCATTGAAAGGGCCAAAGCCATTCCCTTCAGATGATTTCAGGAAAGAAATGCATCCTTAACTCAGTTGCATATGACACAAATATTCATCATCCTAAAAATGACACAGGGATCAATAAAAACTGGAAGAACTTCATAGACATATCCTTTCCTAATTGAAAAGCTTAACATGACCATTTCAACAAGAATAATATACCCAGATTTGACCTACTCCAAAATTAAAAAAACAAAATCCATTTTATGGCTGCTTGCGTCACTATATATACTTGTTTTCTTGAAGATAGCTTTATAAAAAACATAAATATTCCTTGCCAGCATTCTGATCCAAGAGAAAAGTTTCATCCTTCAATAGTGCACATAATAGAATTGGTCAGATTTGAAGCATGGGAGCACTTTTTTATCTTGGATCTTTAATATTTTATAGTTCAGGCAACAGAATTTAACCAAACCATTGGAGATATAACTAATAAGCTCTCCCCACACACAAAATCTTATAGTATAATCTTAACTTTGTTCCTTGCTTTCCCAATATATGTGTAGTAAAAACACAGTTTAAATAAGATATAAAATTTGCATTCTTATTTAATTATCTCCTGAGACAATTAATGTTCCCAAAAAATTTCAATATTTTGACCACAAAACAGATTTAATAAGAACAAGAGTGGCAGCACTAAAGTCAAAAGAAAGGTCTATTAAATCAGTAACCCTACTGATTTAAATAGGACTAGGACTGCACCCTGTGACTTTACAGATACTTATCATGCAAATTTCCAGAACATCCTAGTAAGCTTTTCATCCTAAAGCACTTACAAGGTCCTGCCTCCAACAAACTGTTTCCTAGAGCTGCACATGTCACTCACACTTAAACCTCTTCTCTATCCTAAACCTGCAGGGTTCTAGAACAAGATGAGTGCTTGGATCACATAACACCGCTCCCAAGCCTCTTAAAATTATGAAATTATGATGCAAATTTTAGGAGAATGTGTTTGTTTAAAATATTTTAATGGTATCTTTCACCATTCCTGTAGCAAAATATTAATTTTCAATCTTAAGAAGTATCTCTTTTCAGAAAGTTATTATTCTGATTTTTTTATGCCAACAACATCACACATTTTTCTAACTCACAACACACCCTGAGGTTCAGTTTTCAGAGAGACACTGAGAACCACACATTGTTTTATTTCCTTTTGGTAGGCAAAACTCTCTTATAAATAGAGCCACCATGACTAAGAGGAAAGTCCTGTAAAGCCAGGTAATAATGAATATGATATTTTAATAGCTTAGTTTAAAATGTTCTGTGTTTTAAGATTTGTTTAAGATAATGCTAGGAACTGACCAGTCACCAAATGTAACAGGCAAGGTAAGGCAAATGAAATGCAGAATTCAAAGATGTACAATAATCATCAAGCTAAGACTCATTATACACAAAGTTAATGGCTGAAAAATTAGATGTACAGTTTAGTCTAACTTAGATTTCCTCTAAACAGATAAACTAAATTTCAGCAGGCAATTCCCCTCATTCTAAAATGGCTTCTGAAAATCAGACCAATTGCCATCTGAAGGTACCACTCTAACCAGTGACTACTGCTGGCCTTGAGACATCTAAGTTAGAGTGGGCATCTACCTTCTGACCAGCTGCTGACACCTCCACTCGCTAAACTGCAGAGCTAGTAGGAATACAGTGCATCAGTAGGAGTCTGGATGTCCTGGTTTCTGTTTAGAAGTGCCTGCACCTCTAACAGAGACACAAATAGTGATGCTCATGCGCAGTTCTCGGGGAGTTTTGATGAGAGGCACTTGCAGTAGCTGGCATTTGGCTGACTCCAGTGAGTTGCATGTTAAGAAAGTATGTCATGCACAGGTGACAACAAAAGTGACCCAACAGGTAATCCCTGAGAAAACGTATACATCCAGCAGGGAAACAGGACAGCAAGGAAAACTATTTTATTTTGGTACAGGATGAGCAAAGTACCTCAAAGTTGCGCTGTAGCCACTTCAGTTTGCTCCTGTTGCTCCTACCTGGAAAATCAGTTTCTTCTCCTGTAGTTTCCTGCCTCCTGATGACAATAGAGAGAACATATACTCAGTATTTAATGACGAGAAGCTGCAGCGCATACTAATGGTGCCATAGCTCCTAATATCATCCAATATCCCCTGCTGGCTTTGCAATTACATACACATGGAGCAGGGAAGTGGCATGTGGCACTCCCGGTGAGGATAAACAGGTGTCTAGAATTACCTACTGACATCTCTCAGAGGAAGAAGGTAAGTGTGAGTTAACTGACCCCACACACAGCTCTGAATGCCTTGGGGTCCCTGATGGCAAAGGCTGATGTTGGAATAAGGGGAGTCTGGTCTGTGTGTCTGAGTGACTACCCAAAATTCCCTTCCCCCTCTCCTGGTCAGAAGGACACTCCTCATACCCAAGCCAAAAACCAATGTTTTGTCACCCACTATTGCACCCAGTGTAAAGGTATTTAATCAGAGCATATTTAACAATAATAATCAAAGCATATGTAATCAGGGTCTTCATCTTCAGTTTGTGGTATTCCCTTCCACTGAATTATACATGTAGGAGTATGTAGTTCAGGAGAAACAAAAGTGTTCTCACCTTGGGATTGGGAAGATAATTTTATTCCTCCTGTGTACTTTTCCCCCTAGACAGAAAAAAACCCCAATAACAAATGGACAGAGGGCAACTTTTTTAAGAAGGTTTGAATTGTTTCTAGGGTTAACAAACCAACAGTATTTTGTGTCCCTGCTGTTATTTAATGCTGCAGCCTGTACCAGATTAAATTACATGGCAGGGTACTACAGTGTATTGGACAGCAGGCAAAGAACACACTATGCTCTACTCATTACTGTGCACTTGACTAAGTATGTGAATTTGAGTGCACCTCCATTCCATAGAATCCTATATCCTATAAAGAATATTGATCCCTGTTTAGAGACTCAGTTATCAAGACCAGGCTTCTCCCTTAATTGTATAAGGAAATACATAGCTGGGTCACTTTTTTTCTTTTGGTTTTCACTGGAAGTCAAATGACCATGGGTGGTTTTTTGTACACTCTCAGGGCCAAAACTGTTAGCTTTTTAGATTTCACAGAAAAAAAAGTATCGACAAAATTAAGCTATTTTTTAAAAATCCCTAAGATTTAAAAAAAATGGCTTTTATATTAATAACTGAAATGCGCTTATTTACATACATGCATGCCTATATGAGTGTGCCTATACAATAAGTGTTACTATTTGAGAGAGAGAGAAGAGAGAAAGGGAAAGATGACAGCATGCCTTTGGTAGCCATTACTTCTGCATTACTCTTTCTTCATACAGGCATCACTTTTTACTCCTGAAACTGTAAGTATAGTAAGGGAGCCTCAAATTTCATTAAATCCCATGTTTCTATTTTGGCATGAGAGCAGGAAAGCCAAATCGTGTATCCAAATCCAATTTGTTTGGATACATCTCACCAAAGCGAGAGCTGGGGATCTGTCAAACAAGCGAGTGACCTGGTTGTTTTCTGCTCTTCGAGCTACAAGATTCTCTAACTCTGTTAGCTTTTCAATTCCTTTATGTTTTGAGTCCAGGGAGGGAGGAGAGGGTTTGCAATTAAAATCGGCACAGGTCACTGCGTTGAGATGAAAGACGTTGTTGAAGGGAGGCACCTGCCCGGGTATTGGCGAGGAGATGGATGATGAATTGAACACTGCCACCTTTTGGCTGTGGCCACGGCCAGGGAGCTGCGACCAGGCGATTTTTGCCAAGTTCCTTCTAGAGCGGGCTGGGCATCTGGCAAAAGCACCCTTCGTGCCAACCCACTGTTGGCTGCACCTCCCAGTACAGCACACACCATGTTACCATCACGTAACTTAGATTTCGCCCCTTATCTGTGAGGTCCTCGGAACTGAGAAGATGGGTTAATAATACGAAGAGCTGTTAGCTTTACTAAAGACTAAGTGCAATCAAGTTGATGTAAACAGTCACTTCAGCCTGACTGTGCTACACTCTTCCTGCCTCAGGAATACTTGAGAGTATCTCGCATTGTGTTGTGCTGAAATAGTGTTTTCTCAAGCGGTGAATTATATACAGTTTGTACTTCAACCTCTTTTGAGCACTTAGCTGTGAATGTTTGTATCAGTGCCAGTGAGTGTGAGGCGATCTCATTAGAAAGAGAAAGAAAATACTATCAGCAACAGAATTATTTCCCAGTGATTAAATAACAAACTCTTATCCACGTGCTACGTCTGCACTTCTGACATAGGTGTAACAAAAAACAAAAACAAAACAAACAAAAAACCACCAAAAAAAAAGAACCACAAAAAAACCCACAAAAAAAAAAAAAAAAAAAAAAAAAAAAAAAAAAAAACGAGAACCACCAAAACTTTGCTTTTAAGAGCCCAGTGTCTGTCCTGCCGCCATGCCGAGGTGTCCGCGGCTGCCCGAGGTGCAGAGCGCTGCCTCGGTGCCTCATCGAGGTACCTCATGTTCTCCTCACTCAGACCTCACCCACACAAGGGTGTGAGCCCTCGCCTCGCACCCTCTCCCGCCCCGCTGTCCTGTACGGGCAAAACCCCGTTTGCTCAGCGGCCGAAGAGCTCCGGGGGAAATGTCCGTCCCCGGTGACCTTAACGAGGCCGGGCCTTCACCTCCACTTTCTCACAGAACTCTTCACCTTTGTGAACCTAAAACGCGCGGCTCCGAGGGGGGATGCAGGTGGAAGGGCATTCCCCGTGCGAACCCCGGGCGCTTTCCGAAGCCCAGCGCGGCCTGGCTCGCGTCCCGCCGCCCCTGTGGCCGCGCGCGTTGCCCGGCAACGGCGAGCCCCGGCCCGCCCGCTTCCCCCGGGGCGCGGCGGCGCCCGGCCGGCGGCGGGGCGGGAGGGAGGGAAGGAGAGAAGGAGCGCGGGCTCCGCTCCGCCGGGCCGGACCCTGTCCCAGTGGGAGCGGCGGAGAGGCGCAGTACCCGCGGCCCCGGGGCGGCTGTCGGGCACGGCCGGCTGTTCCCAGCCCGCCCCGCAGGCTCCCCGGGCCCGGCCGGGCGGGGCGGGCGCGTTCCACCCGCGGCCGTGCGTGCGGGTTGGGCGGCGGGCCCGGCCGCCGCGGAGGGGTCCTGGACTCCGTCCATGGGTTGGTGTGCGAGGAGGGAAGACAAAGCCCCCTGGCTCCCCTGCCCCTCCTTGGCAGAGCCCAATGCCCCGCTGCTTTCATTTGTTTTTGATCTGCCTCATTAAAAGACTATTGATGGCTTTAACTATTGTCCTTGTTTAGGTGCTGATTTACAAGCGCTAATATCTGACTGTGCCGAGATTAATGGGAGCCCGTGAAGTTTACAATTATCCGCAGGTCCCTTGACCACACATGGAGGGGTTTGGGTTGGGGTCACGCACTCTTATGAAAAACTCCAAAGCAGGCTTAAACCTGGGAACATTTTAATAGGATTGAATTTGTAATAGGATTTGGCAGCTTGGCCTAAACTATAGGGTAGGGGGGTTTGCTCTGGGTTATTTTGGAGTTGAGTTTTGGGGTTCTTTAACCTGGTGTCATAGCTGTGGCACAACAAGGTGCAGGTTTCAACATTGTGGGTTTAATTTTTGTGAAAACCTGAGTACAAATATCTTTGATATGGAATATTAAAACAAGGAGCCCTCTATCTGAACATATAGCATATATAGCATATATGTGATAGGCTCTAACGTTATGTATTATTTGATGTGTATCTGCATGCTTTATATGAGCTTCAAGCCCCTGAAATTATTGACAACATATACGGCATCTATTAAAAAAATACAAATGTGTTACTTAACTGGAGCAGGAGTTCTGTTGAATAACAAAACATTTCCATGCCAACTCTTGCCTTACTCAAAAAAAAGCCACACTAGGAAATAGTAACTGTGCAATAAATTAGATGCATTGAAAGTAGTGCTACAAATAGAGGGGAAGTTCCATGGGAAGGTGGGAGAGAAGCTAAAAGTGAATCATATGAGCAATTAGTTCTCACTTACAAGTTAACAGCAGCGAATTTCAGTCAGTAGCACTGGCTCTATGGCTGCTAATTCATTCTACATCACTTTGTGCGAGACAATAATGCTGGTATGCTTCTTATGCTACTTGGCTTGCTGTGAAACAGGATCTTATGAATCACCTCATTATTAGGCACCCTCGTTTAGTGGTTCTGGGTTTGTGGCTTACTCGGGCTTTTCGTAGGGTTTTGGTTTTTTTAGTGACACAGCAAAACTGGAAATACATCATACTTGTCCTAAGGGTCATGGAAGTACTTCCTTTCAGGATATAAACTGGAAACCCCACAGCACCAAGGGAGATATACAGATACAGTTTGCTTGGTTTCAAAAGTTCTAGTATTGCCAACCTTAGGGAAATGGGAGCTTATGAGAAAACATAAGCAGCAGCAAATCCTGCACTAATATATGTCCCATGAAATCTCAGAAAATGCCATTGGCTTTGCTGGAGTAGAATCAGGCAAAAGACAGGCAGAATTTCCCTTTACTTAGAGCCTCAAAGCTCCATTTTTTGAACTTAAGACTGACAGAGGAAAGTGCTTGTTCCAGGGGTCTGTATGTGTGTATTCTGGCTGCTCACTCTTTTGCATTATTGCAATCCTGGATGCTGTGCATCTTTCCTGTCCTTATAAAATCAAGGACTTGAATATTCTGTGGCAAGGTTGTGGGCATCTTCCCCCCTCTAGCCAGATTTATTCATTTCTGTAGCACTCTGTAACTGCTCCTTGGAAACTCTGAGACAAAACAAGCAAATAAAAAATAATACTTCTAATTAATGTAAGTATAATAATGATTCCAAAGCCTCTGTTATTTGCTAACTTTATTCTAGTGCTGATTTTCAACAGCACCTATTCATAACTGCAATGAGGGATTTGAAGATATATTGGATATAAGGGTTTCCTGACAAGTGGGTGGGCATTGTGTTTCACAAAGTAACCATTCCAGTCACCATATAGCTGTAGCCTTATTAGGAGGATTAACCGCCAAAGTAATTATGATTTGAAATGTGCAACATTTCTTTTAGCCTTCAGGAGTAAAATGTGAAAATGAGTGGAACAGTCCTCACCTCCCTAAGAAATGTTGTTTAATGCTATTTGCAGGTCCAAGAAGACAAATCTGATTCAGCTTAAGTTATAGTGGAAGGTTTAAAAATCTCATCAGGACTAATTATATTTTGAGTATTTTCAAGAAAACCTTGTAGAATCATAATTTTGAAGCTACTCTGAATCTTGTGGCTAATTCAGTGGTCATGACTCTACAAGAGACATGTAGCCCACTGTATAATGAAATTTTGAGACTGTTTTAACCAGGGAAAATGTTTTCTGCTCCGCTATTTTCTTTGAACTCAGATTATGCTGTCTCATTAGCAGTTCGTCACTGTCTGACTGAAGTAGGAATCTGGATGAAAATGAACTGACAGCGACTTAATCTAAACAAGTAGGACATGGTAATTGCTCACAGAGAAAAGTACTTTAAAACAGTTAGTAAAAGCCTGTGGGGTAGGAAAGAAGTGGGGAGGGGGGACTAAACAGGTAGGGCTGACTGCTGGTTTGGTTCTGTGCTAGATACAGAGATAAGGCTTTTTCTAACATCAACTGGAGCTTAAAGTTGAAGCCCTTCAGGCTGCCCAGTGCTCTCTTTATTTCTTCCCCCTACTTTTATTGATAAGAAGCTCTTACACTTTCAGCAGCAGCACTGATGCTTCGTTGTAGAGCAGACCAGGAGATAATGCACCCAGCACTGGGACAGTGAGGCCAGGTGTATACACATTCATTGCCACTTAAATGTGTAGCTCCACAGACACTTTACATTTGCTAAAGCCAGCACTGCCACCAGAAGAAGCAGTCCTGCCTGCCCTGGCCCCAAGTAGGCTTTTCCATCCATCCTCCCCATTGCATACTCGTGCACTGTCACACCAGCAGGCACTGGTCAGAACACCTCTGAGGGCTGCCCTTTGCAACTTATCCCATGGAAAAGTGTGGAATGGAAGAAGAAATCCCCACTGTCACTCCCCACAGTCAGTCCCCTGAGCCAGCTGCCTGTGGGGCTGCCACAGAGGGGCTGGGGATTAGGAATGGGGGATAAAGGAGGTGATTGCTGGTTTTGGCAGTAAAGCCAATGCTGTTCTCTCTGCATGATATAAAGAGCTGGCACTCCTAAAAGCTTCTCAGGGGTAATGTTGGGGTGCAAAGCAGAGTACAGAGCGGTGAGATGCAAGATTGAGCTTTATGCCACCATGATTGTGCAGAAGCTTGTGAGGCCCAATGGGGCCAACCCAAGGAAAAGGAGAAAGGTGCCATCTGAGACTGATGGATGAGATATGGATGGAAGGAAGTTAATGAGCAATCATGTGGATTAACTCTGTGCATCCATGAGCCCATTCCAGGAAGCACTGCCTCTCTGCATTCATCCACTGTGGCAAAGCCAGGTTCTGCAGTTGCCACAGGGAGGGCTGACTTTCAAAGAGCCGGGGACAATGGCAGCTGCTTTCAACTGTGCACCTGCAAGACCTTTAAAACATCAGGTTGGATAAGAACCCAGATTACATATATGAACATAGGCAGTTGCCATGTTTCTTCAGTTGTTATTTTGTCTTTCTGATATGACAGAAATTTAAAAGGAATGCATGCATTTTAAAATTATGACAGACAAGATAGACATCTGGTATGGCATTGCAAGTATTTCAAGAAAAGGTGGGTTAAGATGTAAAAATGTTATGCAACTTTTATTCAAATAACTGAAGTTTTTTTGGGATATTTTGTTATTTACTTACAATATACAGAATAATTTTATAATGATTGATTTTCACTAATAATGAAGTTTTACTCAACTCAAACTGGAGGGAACTTCCATCTTTTAATGTTTTTGATGTGACACCAGAATTATAGACAAAAGCCTCATTATGCATGTATGTAAAAAGAAAAGTGGATAGAAAAGAGAGATTACAGTCACTTAATCTGTAACACTGACATTAGTTTGAAATTAGAAAGCTATAACTAATTATCTCATTTGCAAAGATTGAGCAAAATCTTACCAAATATCCATGACAGAGTCTAATTTATCATGTATCTCATATGGTATCTTTTCCATAATAGCTAAATCAATGAAACCCAAGTGCCAGTCATTGATCTAATGGACAGATGGTGATTTCCATTTGATAAGGATTAAAGTTTTGGCAACAAGGATGGCTGGAAGTATCAATTTTCTTGTGGTGAAGAGATTGTTGAGAATTGCCTTCAAATATTTGTACTGTAAATAAAGGTTGTGGTTTTGTATACAGAGAAGCCAGCCCTGCTTCTCACAGCCACTGCTGCTTGTGCTTGTCAAGTCACCAAGCCACAGTGAAAATGCTCCACATTCAGCTTTGCACAAAGTGCACAGTGGGGTTTAAGGTGTTTGTTGTTTGCATGGAGCAAGAATTTGCTTTCTGATGTGCTGTGTAGGCAGGTGAGAGCATCTTTGAAAGTTGCCAACATCATGAGTAGGTTTGATAAGTGTTTTCTCAAAATGCACTTTGTTGTTCGGGCTCTAGTCTTTTCAAGACACCCCCTCTGACATTAAAGGACCGCTGAGGACATCCCAGCATCTGGATCCATATTACACAGAGGGCTGCTGCACACTGAGGAGGTGATGTATCACTGAGATTTTTCAGCCAGGCAAGTAGATGGCTCTGTCTGGCCCCAAATTTCTGTGTGCAGGCCCTAGTAGGAATTTCCCCAGACTAAAAAATAAATCTTGAGTGTCCCACCAGAAAAAGATTTTTATCTCCACCAATTGCCACTGATTTGGTTGTGCTGTCTGGCTGGATTGCAGCATGGAAGCCCACAAAGTGAACTTACAGTGTTCTTTTGGAGGAGTCTTTCACTGAGGTTATTGGTTACAGGTGCTTTAGAGGCAAAAAGTGCTTGTTTCTGAAGTCCTTGATGTGATATGTCCTAGCTAGCATCTCTCTAGGAAGCTAAGGAAATCATGACAGTTTCTTTGCATGATTTCTCACAAGAAAAAATAAGAAATTAAAAAGAACATGAGAAAGTGTTTTACATTGTATTTTGTTTCCTTCTGCTCTTACTTTCCCGTTTCTGCTGCTTTTACTGCTGTTAGTTTCCTCAATGACTCTGGTCCCTGTCTTTGGGCTTTAGCCATGAACTGGGACAATGGAAATAGGTCCTGGACAAACACCTGATGGAAAGTAATAACAGTTAAAATAATCCTAAAACGTTCCTGCTCCAAGGATATTATAACCTGAGGAATAATATACTTGCTGTGTCCTCTTCCAGTGAAAGTGCTAGCTCAAAATTATGATTGTTACTATGTGGTTTTCCACAGAGCTACGGGGCAAGCTTTCTTTTTGAGTAGAGGAAATCTTAAGTGTACCTATATTTAAAGAATTAAACAGGAGCTAATATTAGATACACAGTGACAAGCGAGTAGAGTTAAACAATAACCTGATATCTGCTAGGATGGTCAGTCATTTTTCTAAGTACTGTTCTGTATGATAAATAATCTTTAAACAGCTCTGGTAAAGTCCCAATTGAAATCCAAATGAGAACAAGCTCAGCAAAGAATCTGTAAGAATTCTGTATTGCACTGGATTTGGGCAAAGAAAAATCATACATATAAAGGCTGGAGCAAACAGAGAATTACAGTTACTGGAGTCTGTCAGAAACTGTGTGGCTGTAATGTCTTCTGAGGCTGAAGAAGCACAGCTGGCACTGGCAGCAGGGTCACAGGGTGCTGGTATTTATTATATAGAGAAATCTGCCTTGAATGAGCACACAAGAAAGCAGTAGAAAAGGTTGGTTAGCAAGAAAGACCATGAGCTGGACAAAATTATACTTAACTTGGTGAGTATTTTAGAGAAGCCTGCTCAGACTCTGCCAGTCATGCTGAGGGATGTGCAGCAACATTGGTTTGGAGGGACAGTCTAAGTGCTGTGAGAGCAGCCTGACCAGTTCATAGTTATATTTAGATCCTGACATTCATGTAAGTGGGGGCAGAAGATGCAGGCAGGGAAAGGAGGACTGTGGCTAGGAGCAGGATGGATTTCCTTTTCATTTCCTGTTCATCCTGTTGCTAGCTTTTGTGCTACAACTCTGGGTAAGGATGAGAAGGAGGTGGAGGAATTTACTTTATCTCCAAATAATGTACCCCAAAAACATCTAAACAAAAGTCAATGTCAGATTTCAGTAGTGGAACAGCCTAGCTGTAGAAAGCCTGGATTAATTACTGTAAAATGAAAAAGAAAACTTAATAAAGGCATCGCTACAATTTCTTGGAGGTGATTTCTGTGTTGAAAGCTGACCACAGAATGTTGCCATCGTCTTGCCTTCCCTTTTGCTCCTGCTGTCAAGCCCTGTTAACCCAGAGGAGTCTTGTTTCCCTGCCACCCCTCCCACTGTTCCCCGAAAAGGGGACTGTATACCCTGAATTTCTTTTCCTACCTCATCCTGCCCTTCCATCTCTTTTGAGGACACTCACTATTAATGTAATTTCTACTGTGTGTATTTCCAAAACCTGCCTTTTTAAGAAATCCTAGGCTACACAACAGGGTTGAGGTTGTTATTAGTTGGCAGAGAAAGTGAAAAACATTTGGTTAGGTACAACTGTATAGTGCTTTTAATTTTTTCTTACCAAATATGCAAAAGAACACAAGTTGTCCTGTGAGTATCACAGCTTACAGAGTTTGATTTTGTACAGATTTGTATCCCGTTTCCTTCCCTCACTCCCACCACAATAGTTCTGTCTCCCTCTGTAAACCCTCTGACATCTGTCAGGCAAGAAATAACACATACCCTGGCTAATCTGGATCCATGCATATGCAGATTGGGCAGCTGGCTACTACCAAGCCACATAACATATCACATCCGAGTTCTTCCTGCTCTCTTTTCAATGGGGTTTTCATGCTGAGCCTCTCTCCACTTCCCAGCTGCAGATTTTTAAAAAATGCAGTTAATTGTCTCCAAGACTTCTGCTTCTCTTTCAAATTGTAGTTAAATTGCCTAACAGACTAAAATGTTATAAAGAAGACTTACTATCAGAAAAGTGGAGAAGCAGAAGGACAGAGGCTCCATTTCCTTAGCAAGCCAGCCTGAAATATTTCATTTGGATCATTCTCTTTAAGGATAATGCAGTATTTTGCTTTACTCTCCCATGGCACAAACAGAAAATGTGAAAGGCTGAATCCCAAATCAGCTGCATAAGATGGCATCCATGTCTCTTTACCCCAACTTATAATCACTTTTCTCTGTAGCAGGAGCCAAGCTTCAGCCTCTCTAGGGAACAGCAGTTGTTTTAGGTAGGGATTTCTCTGCTTCATCATGTTGACACTTTCACTCCAGACTGGCTGAGGTGTCATTCAGTGACTCATTCAGTGATTCTTGGGTGATGATCCCTGTCAACGTGCCAGAGAAACATAAACTGGTATCAGTTTGGTAGCATTGGTATCCATTTCAGTATTGAAAACAAAAGTCAGACAGCACTGGCAGGTAAGTCAAGTGTAGATCATGCCAGTTGTTTGAAAACAGAACCACCTGGATTGTCTTTCCTTCTTTGCCTACTGCAGGTTCCAAGTAGGATCCTGAGCTAGTGCCTAACTCTTCAAGGTGTTCTGGCTTTTACACTGAAACCCAGAGCATAATTCTTACTTGTCTTTTAGCCTAATTTGCTGAGAAAGTCATGGGACTGGAAGTTTTGGCTAACTTTCTTGCTGTGTCTTAATAAGGATTAAAGTGCAATACATTTAGCTGTGAAGACTGTCCACAAAGCATCTAGAGAACACATGAAACCTACATATAGGTCTCCTTCAAAGGCTCTATTTTTTCCAAATTCAAGCACATTTTTAATGGGGAGAACAATTGATATATCTTTTACTCCCAACAAATTGTCAGACAAGCATGAAGTACCTGCCTGAAAGTTTACATCATTGAATAGTTTTTAAACTATTAGACCTATTTGACATATAAAAACATATTTTTCACTAGCATGTTCTTCAGAATTGATCTGTCAGTTTTAACTGAAACCTAGAAAAAATATTTTGATTTTCCAGCATAGAAATTTATAATCACATAGAGTTTAATGATCTACTACTACAATATTGAGGTGTGACACACGGAGTAGCCAGCTTTGCATGTATAAAGGGCTGCT
This sequence comes from Zonotrichia leucophrys gambelii, assembly GCF_028769735.1. Classification (NCBI taxonomy): domain Eukaryota; kingdom Metazoa; phylum Chordata; class Aves; order Passeriformes; family Passerellidae; genus Zonotrichia; species Zonotrichia leucophrys. The sequence continues at coordinate 2,871,572 of NC_088172.1, read as the reverse complement.
GGTAAAAAAAAAATCTTTGAATCTTGCAATTTGCAAATTTTGCAAAAGCTGAGGTCCATCTGACCCTCCTATTCAAAATTCATTCTGCAATGAGACAGTCCTCAGGTTTCACATTGTCTATAGAAATTATGATTCCATACCCTAAATATCATAACACAAGGAAAAAACGGCAAAGAGTTAATCAGAACCAGTGCTGAGATTTTCCCTTATGTTTGTACACCAAAATTTAAAACATTATTTAAAAATGTAGAGGATCTGAAAAATGTCCCTATTGTTCATAATATTATTAATCTTAAACTTTAAATGTGTTTGACCATATGTTTTCAACTTCATTTTCCTATCCAGAATAAATAAAGGGAAAGGTAAACAAAGTATTGGGGGAGAATTAAGGGGTATTGCAGCTTCACTGGAAAACTGGAGAGGCTTTGACATGGAGGCTTCATTATCACTTCCACTCCTTCCCTGTAGGGATTCATTAAAATGTCAGCTGTGTGAAGGTATACCCGTAAATATATAAATAATACATAATAATTCCATTTGCAGATTCCACTCGGGAATACTAGCCCCAAACCATTTTAGTCTTGCTTATACCAGGGAAAATCATAAGCATTATTCTGCTTCAGTATGACTCCACTGGTAGTAATAATGTTGGTGCTGCAATACAAAGTGGACACATGGCTTTTGCTTCAGTAGCCTCACACCGAGCTGACATCCTGTGGTTTGGGAGCCCTGTGGACTTTGTTGCCTTCCACATCAAAAAGTTAAGAGCTGTGGTCTTGAAATAACACCAGCTCAATTAGATCTAATGGTGGTCTCCAGCTGATTATCCCTGCATGTTTGGGCTGGGTAGATGAACTCCCATTTTAGGTCATCCCACAGCCAGGTACAGGAAGGCACTGTGTTAAGAAAGTACAGTTACATGTTTGTACAGGCCATCTTAGTTATGGTGTTGCCCAAACTTGTGTGCCTAGCTTTGCCCAGACTATGAGAACATGGCTAATTATGTATGTTCCATATACATTTACCAGAATCCCTTTATCATGGTCTGCTTTGTGTTTGGGCAAAGGTGGGAGAGCTCAGTCTGGATGCAGGAAGATGTCACCTGCTAGATGACTGCATCTATCAGGATAACAGTGCTAGCTAGTATGGAGAAAACACTAACAACCTGGGGACAGCTGCTTGGCAGTCTGTGTGAAAGAGGTGGATGGTCTCAGCCCTGCTCATGGCAGCCAATTGGCTGATAAAACCTCCCTTGAATTAATCAACACCCAGGCCAGCAATCAAGAGAGTTTAGGAGCTGAAATACAGGATTATTTTGGTTGGAAGGGACCTTAAAGATCATTTACTTCCAATATCTCTGACATAGACAGGGACACCTTCCACTACACCAAGTTATTCAAGCACTGTCAAAACTGACCTTCACAATTTCTTTCTATTATCTAATCTAAATCTACCCTCTTTCATTTTTAAGCCTTTTACCCTTGTTCTGTCACTACACGCCCTGGTAAAAAGTCCCTCTCCATCTTCCTTGTAAGCTTCCTTTAAGTACTAGAAGGTGCTATGAAGTCTCCCTGGAACCCTCTGTTCTCCAGGCAAAACAGCCCCAACCCTCCCAGCCTGTTTCCACAGGAGACATGCTTCATCCTTCTGATAATCTTGATGAGCTCCTGAAGAATTGCTCCAACAGGGCCATGTCCATCTTACATGGGGTGCCCTGGAGCTGGACTCAGTCCTCCAGGTGGGATCCCATGAGAGCAGAGGGGTAGAATCACCTCCCAAGTCCTTCTCCACAAGACTGCTTTCAGAACACAGAGAACATAGAGACTGGATTGCCCTCTTGACCTTCCCAGTGGCTCTCAAAGAATAGGGCTGAAGGCGAAATGCATGGACAGCACCTTGGGACACTTTGCCTAACAGTCCCTATAAAACCCATTCCATGGGATTACAGTCTCCAAGGCTGTCCAGGCTTTAAAAAAGCAGTAAGTTGCCTTTTAAAAGATGCTAAAAGAATCTTACGGAAAAAAAAATACATAATTACTATAAATGCAAGTTTTCCATTGGGTCATACATCTTCATTTAACATAGTGATTTAGTGATTCCTAAAGGAAATTATAATAGTCCTTTGTTCTTAAACAAATAAGTTGTGTTCTTTATCCTCCAAAAAGCTGATAATATGATAGGTGTAGCTCTAAGGAATAATTATACTAAATGGCCGTGGATACCTCAAAAGACAGAATACATCTATTATGCAGAATTCCCTACAGAAATCTTAGAAATCTTATATGCATTGATTGCTAGTTAGCATTAGAAAGACTTTTGCAAGTTGACTTTACCAAAGCAGCAACTATTTGCATTAGCAAACAGGCAACATCAGCCAGCTGATAAGAATACAGTGGAGTAATGCAATTAATACAGCTATGTCTGTTAATTAGTGTTTGCTGACTGTCAAAAGAAGATACTGTTAGGAGACAAACTTATTTTCCTGATTAAAGAGTAGGGCCCATCTTGTTGAATTGAGCTGGACCCACTTTTGATCTAATTAAAGCTAGCAGAGTACTATGTGCTGGAAACTTATGCCACTCTGACATAACATTTGCATATTCATAAGTGAGATAGATTGATATTTTGCAATTAACATGGGCCAATGAGAATAAAGCCTAATTAGTAAACATGCTCTCTTTATTAACTTTCAGGTCAGGCCTTTGTCGTAGTATAAAGTAATAATGGAACAGGAAGTCCTTTTTAAAAAAGGACCTTGTGTCACATATAGTTCATTCCCTTCTCACTCAGGCTCAATCTATGTGTTACTCTACTTCTGCTGAGAACCACTGAGTTCATGACTGGGAGGGTGCTAAGGAAAAGGAAATGTATGAGAGTGAAGAAGGAATATAAGGTCAAAATACAAGTGGAAATGTTGGTAGGTACAAGACTCAGCTATAGACAAGTTCATTAAAATGTGCTCCTTTTTTCTTATTTGAGTTTGCTGATTTCAAGTCATATCTTCAGGTTTGGAATGTTCTCCCAGATCCTCAAACAACAAAAATGAGACTATAACAAGAAGAAGAAGATGCAATGTGTATGCCTGAAGCTGGAGTCTAGGAAGAGGGGGCAGGGGGAAAGAGGTTAAGGAGCTTGCACAGCTCTGTAAAACATAGAAATTGCTAGATTTATACATAAATTATATTTCTATATTTACAAATAATTTTAAAGATCAGATTTTAGAATAATGATCTACTCAGAATGAGTTGGCAAAATACTTAATAAGCAAAATTTAGCTCTGCATACAGCGTACTACACATTTTCCAGAAGTCTCACATTCCTAACTAGTGTCCTCATTATGATTAAGTAAAATTAATTCTGTATGTCAGTGTTTACAAATTCACTGAATCTAGCCTTCATTTTTTTCTCTATTTAAAATACACAAGGATAAGGCATTTAACTAGATGTAACACATCAGAAAATGTCTCACAGACAAATAATATGCAGTATAAACTCCCATTAACTAATAATGTAGTTGACATTGATTGAAAGTGATTAACTCTAGTGCTCTTTTTCATGTTGTTAGTTAAAATAAATACCAGTCTATAAGGGGAAAAGTTGGCATCTTCTCATTTTGCAAATGGAATGAACAAAGCTGAATTCTTCCTCATATTGAGTTAAACTAAAGGATTAGTGGATGCATTAGGGAGACAGAAGAATCCAGGTAAAGCAATAATAGTCAATGAGGCAGTCTCAATCATTCACCTTTCCTACTTAAAAGAGGTTAGTTACCTAATGATAAAATTTCATGGTCAATTTGGAATGTGTAATTAAATTCGATTGTAAACCTACTGCTATTTCTCTCTTCTTCAGAGGTCAGCAGAGCAGTATAATTCCTGACCCCTGTCCATGAGCATTTCTTATAACTGGCACCAAATACTGTTTTGGAGGAGATATCTCTTTTCCCTAGCCTTCAGCCATCAGCTTGCTTCTGTGTGGGAGCTGATAAATCAGTTGTACAGATTCCCAAATCTGACATCCCCAAATGTCAGTCGTGCCAGGGCCCAGACCCCATCACAGCTGCCCCCTGGGAGTTTGGTGATGGCTTTGCTGGTCTTTCCCCACCTGCCTGTCTGCAGGGGGCTGCTCAGGAGCATGCCTGAATATGGCACCCAGCTTAGGGATGTGCTGTCAGTGCTCCCACAAGGTGCAGTCAGGCATTCCTTGGAGTGGTTGCAGTATCAGTACCTGCACTACATCCACAGGGCGCCACATGGGTGGAAATCCTCAGGCCATGGTGAGAGCTGTACGTGTAGTTCAGTTCCACCAACCCTCTTCCCATTTACCAGTTTCCTCCTTCCCCCTTCACCTTCTCACTGCCAGATGTGCCTATCAGTAAGACTAATTTAGGACTGCTGTGTTCCCAAAATCCCTGAGAGAGGGCAATAATCTTGTTTGCTTTTCTTGTCTTCAGACCGTGATGTCTTCAGCAGTGATGACTGGGCAGGTGATGCACCAGAGCTCCCCAATGCTCCTTTGCAGCACAGGAGTTTCCCAAACAGTTTTCTCCTTTTTTCAGCATCTCTGCACCAAAGCTTCTCCTTTCTGACCCAGCTGCAGGGGTGGAGGAGCCAGGTATGTACTGAAGATGTCCAGTCTTCCTTCTGCTCCTGCTACCACTGTCACTGCAGAGCTGACTCTGCCTACTCCTGTAACTGTTGTTCCATCCATTCCCTCACTGGCTTTTGTCAAAGAAAAAGAAAAACTTTTGTACTGGCAGGGACCAAAAAAATGTCCTGAATATTGTTTGCAGTCAGGAGAAATTTATTATGACGAGACCACAAGAGTAGAAAATGGGGATGCTTCATGAAAAAAAAAAAAGTAGCCTATGATGAACTTTAAGTGGTGAAGTTAAGACAAATAGTGATTATCTGCATAATGGCACCATTTCAAAGGCTAGAAGGAGGATATCCTACACTCTGGAAAAGTGTAGAGCTAGCTACAGGTAGGGTAAGATGGAATCTTATGGGGCTGATAACAAAATTTATGACAACTTCCTGCATCTGGGAATGGTCCTCTAAAGAGAAACTGACCTGGAAACTTAGCTCAGTCTGGGCTCTTAGAGAAAGTGGCCTGCTCTTTGGAGGAGTGCAATTGGGTGTGTTTAGCTCAGATCTGGCATGAAGCTAAGAGGGAGAACATCTGACTTGTGGATGATGACAGGCTTTAGGTATGAACAAGGCATCTGATTGTTCTGCCTTGGCAATATTGAGGCACTTGTGAGAAATGTAATTGTGAAAAATGACAGACGCTGTGTTTTCTAGTATTTCCAGTGTTAGGTAATATCTCAAATGAGATTTTCAGAGATGTAAGTTTAAGTGTACTTTAAATACCCAAGTCATTTTCTGTGGCTAGCAGTTAGGTTTTAAGGCAATTTATTTAAAAGTCTTCCTTTTATTACCAAGCCCTACATCTTCCAGGCACCCATCTGAAAAATCACAGTTTGAAGCCTAAATCATTTACTATAGCCACTATTCTTTCAAAATGTCTTAGGCTTTCAGATGAATGGCTCAGTGTTAAAACTTGATAAATTCAGATTAGTGAGGAATTATAATTATCTAATATCAAAAGCATTTGACCACTGGAAGAACTTATTAAGAACTGCTTTTAATTCACCATCTCAAGTAGCTTTTGATTCAAGATTAGATTTTCAGAAAAGGAAATGCTCTAGTTTAAACAAGTATTAAATATAAGAAATCAGTATTGTCTGTACTCTTGTTATATCACAGCCCAGATTAGCTGCCCACTATAGTCTGCCCTGAAACCTGAAAGTTAATCACTGACTTAACATAACCTTAAATTGGAGGGGGGAAATGGCATTGATCTCTACTAGCTAAAAAAAGCAAAACAAAAGAAAATGAACAAAAAATATTTCCATAGGCCTTTCATGATCCCACAATCATCTTCATGAGGTGATTAAGAAAGAAGAATATTCTCCTGTGTAACTGTGGCCTTAACAGCACTAGCCTGGCCCAGAACAAGCAAATGAGCATTGCAACAGATCAGCTGGCTGGCAATGACAAATAGAAGAAAGTACAGAGGAGAGGGTGCTAAGTGAAAATAAAGGGATAACAAAGATGATCTGTCAGATCACCTGTCCTGTTTTGAATGCAAAATAACATAGGGGCTGGAGAGGAGACTGCAGCTCCCATAGTTTCCCAACTCTTCTTGAAATGGCTCATTTTCATCAGAGGAGAAAAATAATTTTGTTCCTCCTCCTCAGAAAAGACCTAAAAAATGCAGGCTTCTAATGCCCCTTGAGCACTGATGTTTCATTCTGAATAGAAAAAGTCAAATTTAAAAAAAAAAATGAAATAGCATCTCTCTTTCCAGACTCTCCTGGGCACGGTGACAAGGGTGGAATGAAGTCTCTGAGCAAACACAAAGTATTGCAAGACAAAAGTGCTGAGTAGGAAACAAGTGGGACTGCTCAGAGATGTTAACATGTCTGAAAATCATGTCCTTGTAGACTACAGAGATATTAAAGACTGCCTGAATATCCTAGTTTCTACAGCAATTATGAAATTACTTTTCTCTGTCTTCATGCAAAACAAAACTTCTGTGAGATTCATTTTCTTATATTACTTCATCCATCCCCTCAAGGACTGCAGAGACCTGTAGTGGAGAATGAAACTTTCTTCAACACCTCCTCCAGTATACTCTTGAGTAAGGATTCTCATCCCAACAGTGTAATCTACCATTTTATTTATAAAAATCCCATTTTTAAGGATCTGTTGTGGTGTCTTTTTTTCTTTTTTTTTGGGGACACTTCTGCTGTCTCTGTTACAGTGAGAAGGCCCAAGATCTTTGACTTCTTTCACAGTTCTTTCAAATTGTGGATTCTGATCCTACTTTATTTCACCAAAAGAAAAATGAAGGGCATTAGGTACATTTCTACTGTGCTACACTATTCATCTTGCATGAAAAGACAAAGCAAAATGGCTGCTTGCATGCTGCAATTGCACTCTGAATTATTCAAATGCTTTTTCTTTCTCTTTTCATAGTTTGATGGTGCCTGAATCAACTTAAACAAATCAAAGTGGATAACAAATTGATAGAATTTCCCATCAGTCTTGCAGAAAATCTCATTCAGAATAGCTGCAGGTTTGCCAGTCCATCACACTATGAAGACTTCCAGGGTGATGGGTCTGATGCCAGCGAGCCACCACACTTTTGTACTGGGGCTCCCTGCCCTTCAGAGCTAGATTTGCTATTTGATTTCAAAAGAATGTTGCAGATAAAACTGTGGTGAGCAAGATGTCCTTGTTCAGAAAGGTAATAACCCCATGTATTAGTAGAATGCAGCAGCATATCTTTACCAGTCTTCTGAATGTAACACTTTTTATATGTAAGATATTTGACATCCTCATGCCATGTTGTATGCCAAAACTCTCTGTCAGAACCTAATTACCATGTGAGTTTTGATAATGGTATAAGCATGAATGGAATCTTATAAATGCAGAATGTTTAGTTTGCACTTGCCATGCTATAGAATATTCAAAGTATGTGTGTGTGAGGTATAGTATGTATAAGGATCCTACATTTTTTTAAAGCTTGCCAAAAAAAAGGTGCAAAAATAAAATATGGACAGGTGGAAATTTCCATGCCTACCAAGTGCTCACGGATCAGAGATTCTTGGGAAGAACAGCCAGCTGCCCTAACCTGCTGGAGACAAATCCAGGTATCAGAGAGTTAAAACACTTGCTCATTGGTTTTCTCAGCTCCTATTTTAATTTGCTCGCTTTTTTTTGGACAGCTCTGTGAAGGCAGTCTGGTTCGCTGCTTCACCATACTAATGAGACTCATCCATCTGCCTCTGTCATTGCCAGGCTCTCTTTTCTGCTGGAAGTCAGAGATGAACGCTCAGGACAGGTCCTTTCTAGGCTGCAGTACTTAATCATTTCTAAACACGCTAGATGGCCTCAGGCAGTGAAGGCAACAAGCATTTAACCCAGGCTTGGCAGCTCAGGCTTCCACATAGGCTGGCTCTAAGCCCTGATAATGAAAAGTAGCTGTGCTTTTACTCTCCACTTAACCAGATGCTCTTTGCTTCTTGGGGCAAAAGGTTAAATAGATATAAGAACCCATGCTAGTTTTGAAGCCTTTTATTAGCAGTCCTTATAGAAGTGAAGTAGAGCATTCTGCTCCCCTGACTACGTCTCTCTCAGAATCCTGTATTTAGGACTGTGTCCACTAACTAGAGGAATGTAACCTCCTCACCCAAAGCTCATTTCTTGTTCAAGTTACAATAAATAGAACCTAAAGCCCACTTTACCACTTAATTATTTAATGCTCTATTTTCATAGTAAGAATGGATGAAGGAGACATTACTAGTTTTGTTTAACAGTGGCAACACCTTATATTAACAGTGCAGATAAAGCACTTTTTCCACTGTGGCTGGGACAACTGATTTATTTTTCCACTCCATCTACTGCTCCATATGTCTCTGGAATCTGCCTTTTTCCCAGAGCTCATGTTAGTATAAAGCAATTGTCTGGGATGTGTAAGAATTAAGTATCCCATCATTCAGGCTAGACATGCAATTAGAAGAGTTGCACTAATTTCCACTGCTGAGACCCTGTCACTTTAATTTATCCTTACTTTCCTGCATTTAGGTCTTCTCTGGTTTGAGGCCAAGGGTTTTATACAGTTTGAGGCAGTGGTTCTGTAGTGCCAGAGGTGGGGGGGAGGAGAAGTTGGTGGATGTGGGTGGGAAGGGGAAAAGAGTGGACAAGGGGAAGTGTTGAGGGCAAGAGGAGAACAAGAACTGGCTGAAAAGAACAAAACTGACATGTACACACTTAAAAGATCTAAGGCATGTGCCAAATAAAGATGTGTGGAGCAGCTGCAAAGGAAAGTAAAGCTTTCAGAGAAGCAGTCTTTATTGAATTGCAGCACTGGGCATGTGCCTTACACCAGCTCATTTTCTTTTTGACATAGATGTTTAGCACTGAATTTCAGCGCCAGGGCTGGGTTCAAATGGCTCAGCTGAGAGCACTGCCAAATCTGCCCTCTGCTCTGCTTTAGGTTTCCCAGGGGACAGCCAAGGGTTCAGGAACATCAGCTCCAGCTCAGGTACCATCTCCCTGCTCCCACTGGCTCCTGCGCTCAGCTGGCAGAAACCCTTAAATGACACAAACCCTTAAAATGACACCACTGAGCTCCTTGCATAAAAGTCCAGGACAGCCTCAGACAAGATTTTATTTTTCTACATCTAGTCTTTCTTTGCACCACATTCCTGCCAAAGTCAGGATGAAGTTATTCATAGATCCAACTGGTAAAGCTTGGAAAAACCCTTCAAACTTTCCAAGCTTTCGTGCAATGGAAGTTCTCATTATATATCTCTATAGGAAACAGTGAATCACTTTCTAATTAGGAAAAGTTTTGTATCAGGTTGTATATATAGAACTGTCTGGGTTGATTTGTATGAGTGTGTGTCAGCAGAAAGAAATGTGCAGAAAATAATTGTTAATATTAGATGACAGAGAAATACAGTGTTACAGTAAGTGATTCTCTTGCTCCATTGTTTTTCAAACAATTATTTAAAAGTAACAATACAATATACTTCAGTAAATTTAAGGAAAAGTGTAAGAAAAACTGGCAAAACCACATCTACACTCATTAAGTCATTTTAGTAGGGTAAAAAAATAAAGATATAAGCTGTCATTTTGGACTTGCATCTCAGTGATGACATATTTGCTTTTGGTTTTCCTGTTTTCTTACTACTGGGGAATATAGGACACTACTAGGAATACTTGTTACTAATAAAGAGTTGAAAAGGACTAAATAATGATGATAAACTATTAGTATAACTTAATTAAGTCAGTTGCTTCCTGTAATAATATCCACCCACTGAGATGGGTCTCATGCAAGAACAAAATCAGACATGTCAAGGAAAAAGCTCAAATGAAATCTTGGTGGATCCTGGATTTATAGTGTAGATTCTAGAAATTTATTTCCATGTTCTTAAAAATATTTGGTAAAATGGAAGGGGAATTGAGCAACGAAGTGTCTTTGAAGCTCTCAGAGTTTGTGAGTGAGACCTAGTGATGAGAAGCCTGACAATTAAACAATTCATTGTCAATATAATTTTATGCATTTTTAAATTCTAAGAAAAATGTTTTCAGATTGCCCATGTGCATATCAACTGTAATTGAATGGTACATTATTATTAATTGGGTTTATACTCTTGTATCTGGAGACCTGCCAAGAACAAGACCCTGCTGCTGGCCCCCCGTACAAACACAGTGACACTTTGTAGCTTGAGAGTTTAAACTCTATGGACAAAATAGAGTAAGAACAAGGGAACAGAAATGGATGAGGTAATCAAAGTGAATGTAATGATGGCTTGAAAACACCATAGGAAAGAACATTGCAATCTTACAGGGATTTGCTGTCTCAACCCTTGCACTGGGATGCAACCAGGGCAACCCATATTTCTCACCATATGAGCATGGCAATTTTCCATTAACCATTTGTGTTTGTGGAAAGCAGAGAGGGAAGGGATGAAAAGCAATTCAAACTAAGGTCTAGAAACATTAAGGGGGGGAGAAGATGGGTGCAGAATCGAGCAGGCAATTTCCAGTATCTTTCCTCAACCCTGTCTTCTCCAAGGTTTGCTACCCCTCCCACACTCACCCTCGCTTCTAACTTTTGGGTTGTCCTCCATCGTGGGCATGATGAAGAGACCTGCCTCCACTCAAGCCTCTCGTGGGCTCCTCACCATGTGTTGCAGAGCCTGCCTGGGTCTTCTAATGACAGAAACAAACTGGTGACTGTTCTCAAAACAGAAGCCCTCAACTAGTTTGGTCTCACCCCATAGTGATTTAGGCTCTATTTTGTTGGATAGTGTGTGAAGGTTATGCTGGACATCTTACTGAAGTCAGATTTGTGTTTTGATGGGTTGTAAGTAATGGCAAGTCTCCTTCTCTCTCTGTGTTTTCCTGCAGAGACTGTCATTTACAGTGGCTCAGCTGATCCCACCTGTCATACCGGAGATCAGCAGGAGAGTGCAACTCTAATGCAGCCAAATCTTTTCTTATAGAGACCATTTTTGTAAATACTCTGTGAAAATAAAATCCAAGCCTCAGATAATGTAGACCTGCAAACTCAGTATTCTCAAGATGCCTCCACAAAATATTTTAGGAATATGTGAACTTGATTCGTGGTCTGTTCTCCTCTGTGTTCCATACTTGTTGCTCGTGTTGACAAGAGCAAAATGAGAATGTCTGCAGACACAAATAAGCAGTATTAGCAGGGCAATTCTTCAGAAGTATGCTTATTCTTCCAAAGGCATTTGCATAATAATAAAGGAAGAAAGCTATATAAGGTAAACTACAAATCAGCAAAATTGTTTCTAAAACTGAGTGCTTTTCAAAGTTTTCCAAGAGGCAGTGGGAGCTCTTTGAAATCAATGAGTAGTGAAGTGGTGGAAAAACAGAAGAGAAAAAGGAATAAGGATGAATATAGTGCTGTTAAATTCCCCCTTGTCCAGGGGTTATGGCATTTACCTGGAGCTTGGGTGACTCTGGTTTATATCAATGCACTATTAGAGTTTCCCTATGATAATTTTGGACATGTAAGTTCCTTTTTGTGCCTTATCTTACCTATAAAGCAAGAACTGCAGTATTTTACTAATTCTGGGAGATGTAATCAAGGTTTTAGAGAAACGCAGAACAAGTTCCCCAGAGATCCTGTAGTTTTAGTAAATGAAGTGACAACGTCCCTCCATTTCAATAGGACTTGTTACTATGTAGTAACTTCTACTATGTAGTAAATTCTACTAGTAGTCCCTATCTAGAAGGGAAAACTCAGCAAGAACTAGAAAGAATAAATCAGGAACATTTGTTCTGGGGCCTATGACACTGATCAGTGGTCCTTTGTCATCACAGCACATGGGCGCATATATATATATATATGTATATATATATGTGTATGAAATAAGCTCTTCCATGCCCTGATCTGATGGTGGAGACATTTAAAAGTTCCTAACATAAAAAGATGGTATTCAAACATCCAGTTACCAAAAATAAATTTACAAAGATCAAAACCTTTGCATTCACTGAACAGAGTTCTCTGTATAATGCATAATGTTGGAAAAGTGCTTGAATTGCAGCACACATTTAAATTTTGGTAGTAAACATTAAAGATACATTTTCAGTCAGGTGATTCCATGATAAGCTGTCTCACACTGCAGGTAAGAATATAATAATATAATGGAGGGAATTAGCAAAATTATCTGTGTCTTCCTGGTCCTGGCCCTGAAACCAATACCACTGTTGGCATCTGGAGGCTGCACCTGTCATGAGTTATGGCCCTTGTTTTTACAGGAAGGATAAAACTGGTATTTCAGTGCCATCCATCATATGTAATAAACTCCCCGCCTTAGTATAAATGCATTTATATGCCACTTTTGGAAACGAGTACAGGAAATACAAGCAGTCAACTGTATATGTTAGACACACTTTTTGTAATACTTTCTGTTGCTACCAAAATAAGTCACCAGTTCTCTTCCAGGGGTGGTTTGGCAGAGCTGAAATCACAGGCTCTGTGTCATGAATAAGCACAGTACCACAGTACCCTCTATGCCCTTTACATCTTGTAACAAAGTTAGAGCTGCAGCTATTGTATGGGCTCTGAATTGCCTGGCCAGAAATGTGGACCCAGGGTTCATGTTACCCCAAAATATTCGGTCACACATCCAAATGCTTTCTGCTCATGGGGGCTGTCAAGATGTCTAGGTGAGATAAATGTCTTGTTTTCTGATGGTTTCTTATGAATTATGGTGCTGATAAGTGGGGGAGCACAGGAGGCAGCAGGACCCCATGGGCTGTATTTGTCTTTCATGCTCTTCCAACAGCCCATCCCATTTACTGGAGCTCATTTTTGTACCAGCATTTTGGCCCACCACCTCTCCACCTCTATGCAACTTTCGCTACAAGTAGGTAGCAAAGGTAACAAAGGAAGGTAACAAAAATTAAGTTACCTTCCCAGCTAGCTTCTAGGATGAAACTCCATCCATTGCCAAGCTTCATCTTCCTAATACAGGGAAATGAGCTTGTCCAGTGACTTTCCCTCAGTGAGAGATTACTGCTATCCCTAGATATGAGTCTATCAAGATGGGAAGAACATCTGAATTCTGGCAAGAGCCTCTTACCATGTTTCTGGCCATGATGGACAATTACTCTGTAGAAATTGGTTTAAAGGTTTAATTATAAGATTTCAAATAATTAAACACCCCAGAAATAGATTTTCAAACTATAGCAGAGTTGTATTTACCTTCCAGTTATAAGTGTCAGTAATCAGTAGTGCCATTAATTCGTTTGAATCATCTGAATAATTTCTGTGTCAGTAATAGGGAATAACATGAATGCTGTAGTTGAAGATTTTAAAGCCAGAATAAGGCCATGACTAAAAAATAAACTTTTTGGTTTATGTAGTTCCTCTGAAACCAGTAACAATTGTACTCTGTTACACCACACAAGATGCCAAGTCATTTGTATAAATTGTATAATTTAACAGTAACTGTGCCAAACTTCGTTGTGCCAGAGGGGTTGGACTAGAGGATCTCCAGAGGTTTTTTCCCAACCATAACAATTCTGTGAATAGAAAATAATAACACTACAGAAGGAGAAGGTGGGTTTTTTTTCCCTGATTCATGCAAATTATATTCATTCTGTGTGTTCATATAGTAGATGGTGAAGAATAGCTACTTAAAATTCTGGGTTAATACTTTCGCACTGTAAACTTTTTATAAAAATAGCTTGGATATCTGTAGGAATCCTTATACAAAAATGTAATGCCAAGTAATATTGTATAATTTCCTCTTTCCTGTGGACCAATTGGAAAAAATAAATAAATAACTGAACAACCAAGAGAACAGCAATGCATTTGCTCATATGACTTTTCTCATTGTCAGGCACTTTGCACCAAACATGAATCTTAGGTTCTTCATTAATTAGGCCATAAACACTGTACAGGCATATCAGTTTAACTTTTCTAACACTTTTCTAATTGTTGTTTGCAGAAAGACTTCTTTTCCATTGTTGTTTTGGCCTTTCCTCTGTTATTATGAAGGACAATATATATCATTTTTACTGCGAAGTGCCAGGCAAACCAGGATATTCAAATGAACAAACCTGGATGTTTTACAGCTTTTGCCCGCTTGAAATCAGATCTGAAAAATATAGGACCTAAATATCAATACTGTAAGGTTTTAGTTTTATATCAGGCATAAATCTTAACAACCCACACTTAACAATGAACTCAGATTTTAACTTAATCTTTGGCAGGCTGAGAATTAAACCAGCACACACTCAGTTTTGTCTTCTCTCCCAGGCGGCTCCTTGAAAAAGGCACTGTCTGTGCCAGCAAGCTTAAAGGTTTTATGGTTTGTGAAAAGCAGATCCAGCACTGCCACGGTGGGCCATCGGCTCCCAAAAGACAAAGAATTGAGTCTTGCACTCCCCAGCTCTCTTCTGCTTAAATAAAGTTGCTAGTTGCCTAATGAATGTTAGCTGTAATACTCCCTGTGGTCAGTGGGGCTGTTGTTTAATGAATTGCTTAATGTGCTTGATTACTGTTACTATGTGGAATGAGGGAAATAGCCAGAGAGATTTGAAAGACCCACTGGAGAATACGATGAAAATGAATTGGATCAATAAGAAGTTTTTGCTCATCTCTGAACAACGCATTATGTGCTTTATTGTTGGAGTTGGGGATAATGTAATTTTGTGGCTTGTTGTTGTTCTTTTTATAATTCAGAAATATAAATCTCATTTGACATTGGGTTTTAGGGCTGGCCTTCCTGGAGTTATAAATGTTCCCCTGACTCCAGTCCCGGTTACTCACATAGACAGATAAATTAATTAGGAAAACTTTTATGCCAATTACTTTATGCCCTTGGCTTTCATATGTTTCTGAAGAGCGGCAGCTAATTAAAGATATGATTCATAATTACTGGTCGATCGAGTAGTTGAGTAATGGAATCAGGAACTGTTCCAAAAAAATTATCCATCACATCATTACTAATTGTTACATAATACATAAGGATGTAGAATTCAAATAAAAAATTACTCACATTTGAAAGATTCATTCAATTAGTGGGTTTGGGATATTTTTTATAACAATTATAAACACGAGCTAGTTCTCACATTTTTAAGGATCAGAGAGGTTTTATAAATATTTATAATTAAATAGGAGCATAATTTCCAGCAAGTAAAGGACTCAAGGGCCTAGCTGGAAGAGTGGGTTAGTAGTTAGTGAATTTATGGAAGCTGGAAATCAAATCTTTGGGTCAAATTAGGGCTCAAATGAAACAAGTACAATGGTGTCTTCCTAGTCCTGCCACAAAACTGCTCTAGTTTGGCAAGCATTGCAGGCTAATTTCTTGAGAATAGAAGAGCTGTTACAAGTTATAACTTGGCACTGAACAACGCACAGAAATTTGCACAGAATTTGTCAACACTCATTTTTCACAGTCAGCATTTGCTGTCCCAGCAAGAAGATCATAACAGATACCACAACCTGGTAAAACTGGTGAAATGGTGAAAAAAAAAAATTTCTCCAGCTCTTCCTTGCTAAGTTTGCAGATGTTCTGTGTTATCACAGTTTATGAGCAGTCATGACACTTCATCAATAAAATATGTCTGGAAAACTTAAGTATGGGTTCATTCAGTAATTCAGATACCCCACAGGTAAGTGTGGGAAATCTCTTGGTTCAATTTTCTACTGGTTCCTTAAAGTACAAAGCAACCATGTGATGAGGTCCTCTATGTATATCTATACATGCTAAGCCTTCAGAATAACCCCTAAACGTAAAAAAGCAGGACTAGCAATACTTGTAGCATGAGCCTTCACAAAAGATGTGAAGATGTCCCTGCTAAAAGTTCAAAAGTTACCGAGAGAGCACCTCAAGAACCCAGAAGAATTTTGTCTGACTCAATATTTATTTGAACTTCCTTGAGGGCCTGACCCTGCATATTCCTCATCTCCTTTGCTTACTTAAGTAACTCAGATCTACAGTATTAGTTTTTTCACCTACTCTGCAATGTTTTCTCTACTACACTTGGTTGGTTGTATATGATTAACTTAACCTACCACTCATTAGACACATGGCATATGGTTTGGAGGAGGATTAATAAATGTTTTGCTGTATCTGAACGAGAGAGAGAAAATGAATGAAAACAAACTTCCACTTCTGCTTGCAGCTTTAAAAGGTTATTTAGCTGCCATCCATCTGCAGGTACCATGTGCTGCCCTCCTGAATATCACCAGGGAACAAAGGAGAATTCAATTAACCATTTTGTATTCTAATTGATTTGGATTGCTATAGATATCTACAGCAGCTTGTAGGAGAGCCCAGCTGATGGATGGATAAGAGCATTCAGCAGAAGAAGGTCCCTAAGACCTCAACATCCACAGCAGTAAGACAGACAAAAGAGAGACCATGGGAAGATGGACCAGCAGAAAGCAATCGGCCCCTTCTGAGAGTCAACAGTGAAGTCAAGTCTCCTGAAGTCCCCATGAGTGCAGGAGTCTGTGATGAAACTTCCTCTTACTCTGTAAAGATATTCCAGGGAATACAGATGATTAGTTATTATTTTATTTTAAGCCCTTTTCTAATAGTGCTACATCTTTTCTGTTTTTTCATTTCAGGAGACAGTACCTCCTGATTAAGTGAATAGAAAGGGTTTTTCTACTGCACCAGGTCAGCTGAGCACTTGGGGGAGAGGAAGGTGACAAAGTGATGCATACAAGTCTGCAGAGGTGTTAAGGATTGCAGCTGTAGAACTAAGTGCTTTTAAAACTTCAAAGTTAATATCCTAGGGAATAATAAAGTGCAAAAAACAAGTAATATACAATCAGGATATTATATTAGATGGGAAATCAATACTGAACCTGGTAGTCTTAATACAGAGTGTTTCTGTCATGATGGTTAGTCAGAAATAGCTTTTTGGGATTAATGGTGACAACCTCTGACCTGTCAACATCCTTATCAAACACCTGCCTGGCAGAGGCACAGATGCCCCTCATCTGCAGCAGCACCACACTTTGAAAGGGCTGTCCACAAGCCAAATGAGGAAAGACATTCACAGCTCTAGAAAAACCCCAACCCCAACACAGCATAACCTTAAATCACAAAACCCATTGAAAAGAAAAGAAAAAAAAATTAAAGGAGGACTTTAAAACTAATTAAAGTTAATTTCTCTGTAGAAGTTTTATTTTTAAACTTTTAAGTTGCTATGCTGCTTGTTTATGAAACAGTATAGATGTATTTGCATAAATGGAGCGGGATAAGGAAAGATATTTGAGTTTGATACAGTTAGTGGGATTTATGGAAGTTTAATTTCTTCTAATTTTAACATAATAATTAGATGTTTCACTTGTCTGGATGTTTGTCTAGAGCTAAAAAACACCATGGGCATCAGACCTTCTCAATGTGAAGCAGGACACAAGAGCAGTCAATTCTGAGTATCTTTGGGGCAGAGTCCTCTGTTGCTTTTTGAGCTTTCTTTCAATTTTTTTAAGAGAAGAGAAGTCTTATGGTCTATTTTAAGACACTGTAGCCTGTATCTTAGAAAAAAACTTCATCTAGATTGCTCAGCGTGTATATCGTGCCTTCTGACTTTAAAAGAGAAATAAAGGCTATTTTCATACTAGTTTTTCATTTATTGTACAAAATTCATTTAAAGCAATTGAAAAGGAACAGTTTTGATTTAATGGTGAAAAATTACACAGACTTACTCTCATTATGAAAATAGCCTTATAGCTCTTGGTGACATGGAGATTTTCATATTTGGGGTAAAGTCATCATAGCAGTGGTAAATGCTGCCATGTAGCAAATTCCCCTATATGTTATATATTTAATATGACTACATGAAAATACAGACTTAAACTAAAAAAATCAAAACCCCTTAAGCCATATTTAGTGCTTGAAAAGTCACATAACCAAGACTAATTAATCTCCTGTGGTTTATCAGACCAAATCAGTAGGCAATGGATTTTTCATAAATATTTGGGGTCACAATTCATTTTACTTTGATACATTTAAACATTTGATAACAAAAGTTATTTCAGAATTTAAAACCTGAACTATCATGAATGTCAAAATGGAAAAGCTTTCTTTCTCTTTTTTATTCTGCGAGTAAATAAAAACAACAATGTAGACATATAAATTTGGGTTAATTCAGTTGCAACAACAACATTTTCAGGAAACTGGAAGAACAGCTGATGGGGTTTACTCCATGATATTTGGAGGGTGCTACAGCTTCCCTGAATTCTCCATAAGAATGGAGGTGTGCAGAGCTGCAAGAAAGCAAAAGGGAAGTGAGAAGAGAATTGAGAGGTGGAACAGGGAATATAATTTCTGCATCAGGCAGAAATTTGCTACCTTCAACCTAATTAGCAGCACCAAATAATCATGAAACAGTGAAGGCTGTCATTTCTGTCTCTGAAATACTTCAAACTTGAGAATCTCATGCAGTAACTTTCAAGCAAAGCAAACATTTGTCACTTCTTGGATTTCAGCTAATTATATGCTTTCACCACGAAGGTGCTATTTATTCTGCATGCATGAACTTCTTTGTGGAAATATTTATTTGTGGAATAAATATTATTTGCAAAAATGCAAGATAACATGGTTCACACTTGTGTGTGTCAACCGTAATAGGCACTATTAAATGAGATGTACCCTTGGAGCAACATTTCATCATTACCACCCTTCTGATGTCAAAGACAAATGTCTGATGTTGCAATGGACTCCAAATAATGTCCTAATGCACTTCATATGCTACAAAACTTTCACTACCAGCAACAGCAGTTGGGCTGTGTTCCTACATTCTGTAAGATTTTATGAAGTGTAAACATATTCTATGAAGAGAGGTAAGATCCATTATCTGAAAAGTGGACAAATTTGCTGTAGTCTCATGGCTTCACCAACGGGTGCAAATTGAGCTGAAAATCTGCTGAACAGCACACGTTGCTGTGACCCCTTCATCCTCAGGCTCTAGTGTCAGAGCTGTCTCCTGAGCACAGGCAAGCATTAACACAGAGCATTAGGAATGTGTGGAACAGCACTGCAAGATCTCCCTGGCTCTGTCCTGACCCTCTGGGAGCCTTTCCTCCCTGTCCCAGCGTGGTCCCCAGGGTGGCAGAGCCCCTGGCACCCAGGGAAGGGACAGTGCTAGCAGGCTGGCGAGTGCAACCAGCAGGAATTCTGCAGGGGCTGGGCAGAGGTGTGCAAGTTCTCTGAGGCAAGACCAGGTAAATGGCCATGGGAATTCTTGACAAGGAGAAATAAATGCCTGTTTATGACAGCTGTTCTCCAAAACCACACCTCAAACACGAGCAGTGAGACAGGAGAGAAATTCTTTTCCTGCTGCTTCCTTGTGCGTGTGAGGAGAGCTGGGACACTCTCACAGCTTGGGCTGGTGGTGGCACACAAGTAGGTCAGATCAATACCTACTCCTTGCAGTAAAACAGACAGCCTAAATTATTAATATTATTTTTGAAAAATAAGGCACTTTTTATCACATAATTCATGCTTGAAGTTTTCCAAACGCTTAAAACAGAGTCCTCATGATTTACAAGTAAGAACAGATTATTAGTGTCTGAGAATTTAATTGACTGCCTCCTCTCGGCCGTTGACTTCAGCAGTAAATTTTTTTCCAGTTACCTGCTCAAAATAGCAGCATCTGCCCCTTAAACAACCTGCACAATTCAAGGATGGGAAAGTGTCAGTCCATTCTCAAAATAAAGCAAAATTTAAGGCTAAAAGCCTCAATCTTGTAAAACTGGCAC
This sequence comes from Zonotrichia leucophrys gambelii, assembly GCF_028769735.1. Classification (NCBI taxonomy): domain Eukaryota; kingdom Metazoa; phylum Chordata; class Aves; order Passeriformes; family Passerellidae; genus Zonotrichia; species Zonotrichia leucophrys. Next base: position 2,851,733 of record NC_088172.1, on the reverse strand, counting down.
TGTTGGAAACAAATCACTGGACACCTTGAAATCTCTGAGGGGCAAAGAAAAATCAAAGCCAATTTCTAATGTTTTTCTTTGTGAAACTGCTCTCATTCTAAAATGAAGAGGCATGTGGAGTATTTGGGTTGAGGTGAAGGAGATGGGCAAGCACAAAAGAGTTTTTCTGCAGCATTGGGAGTCTGCAATGCCAAACAGTGACTTTCTCTAATTTATTCAGCAGTGAATTGCAGTGAGATCTCCTCTCAGCCCTGTTTACACACATATGTTCTGATGTACAAGAGCCCTTCTCTCTCACATAAAAGCTGACACACAGATGTATAGCATGCACACTGTGTTTTCTGACTTGGCAACTGATGGCACATCTCAGCTCCACCACGGAAGTAATCCCCACATATGTATAATTATTTTTAATGAATTAAGTCCTTGAAGTGTGAAGATCCATAAAGATCTTTATAGTCTCCTTTGACACTTGAAGGTAAATATTTGCATTGTGCACTTCAAATTAGATGTGCAATGCCTGTTAAAAATAATGGAAGCTGGAAGTCTGGTCTAATGATTTCCTTCATTTTTATTGTGATAGTACAGAAAATACAGAGAGCAGGTGCTTGAGCCCTCCTCTGCTCCCCTGAGGATGGAAAGATCTGTTGGCAAAGTCACCCCCAGGGTGGATGAGAACATCCTTTCCAGAGAGAGAATCTGCTAAATAAATGGTCCCCTTCCCTGGTGCTTCCTGAGTGATAACAGGCACTTTCAGTTCCCTCTGCATCACTGTGATACAGACATTTTGTCACCTACAGCTATTGTATAAATTATGGTGAAACATTTCTCAGGTCTGCTGTCAGCAGGCAGGGAGACACTGGTGCTGCCACAGAGGAGAGCACAGAGGCTCTGGGGTAGCTCTGTGCACTGAGAACAGTGTGAGAACACCACCTTGCTGTGTTAATGAAAGATGGGGAGCATGGGGGCTTCCTGAGGTTCTCCCACAGCACTGTGCAACCCTGCTCATCACTTTGAGTCAGCCAGTGAGTAGCTCTACACCAGGAAGAGAAGCTAACCAAGCTACACAGAGCTCCTCACCAGGCTGCCTGGTGCAGAGTTGGATGGGCACTCCTTGTCCTCAGACAAACCTCTCAGATTTACATCCTCTTTGAAATTATTTAAAATTCCCAAAATTAATTGCAGGAAATGCATTTGCTGATGGGCCAAACTGTCCCACAATACTGGGAAGGGACAAGTGGGTTTGGTGCATTGGTGCTTGAGCCTCATCTTTTACCCCAACAACAAAGAGATCAGCTGGAATAGAGACAATTTTCCCCAAACCACCTCAGCTGTTTGCTTATCACTGAGGCTGAAATCTTCATCCCATTGAGGACCATCCAGCAATGCCTGATAAGATGGTGTTGCACCATCCTGCACTAAGTTCTTCCCAAGGAGCCCTTAGCTTTAGATATCGTCATTCCTGCCCATGGCACAGAGGTTTGGGACTAGGTGATCTTTGAGGTCAATTCCAAGTCCTTAACATTCTATTATCCTGGGCCTTTCTGAGATCTTAAAAGCTATTGTGGTCATCTCTGCAGTGTGTTAGGACAACTTCATTGTCCATATCTGTTACACCAAGGAAAAAGGGGAAAAAAGGTACACATTTTTACTACAAGAAAAGTCAAGTGTTACTGAATATATACTTTAAAAATTGAAATATCTGGTGCAGTGAAATTTCTGCTGACCAAAATTTGATTCTTATTGACCAAAACCAATAAAATAAACTGATAGTCACCACTCCTCTATGTAATGTTTTTGAGTAAGTCATCATTTTATAGCCAGGGTATACACTGATACACAGGAATTCATTGACAAGTGCCTGCTACAACATGCAATATCACAAATCCCCTACCAAAAAAGTAATAGAACCATATATAATGTACAGAATGGCTTGGAGCCTTATTGTGAGTGACTCAGGAGGAGGGAGAGTTAAAGAAATGATGCCTCACTCACTCCTAAATGTTGCTGCTGTCTGGTCTGTCGCTCTGATGCACTGGCTTTGCAAGCCTTTAGTTACCTGGAAAATCCCATAAGAGCCTCCAGGGTGGGTGAAGAAGCAGGAGGAGGCTGGGGAAGGGAGAGTGGAAAGAAAGAAAGGAGGATTAAACTGAAGCACTCCTGTCAGTGCTACATTTCCCCTCCAGAGAAATCCTTATTGTGTACCAAGTATCGCAAGTGTGTATTTTATTGAGGAAAGGGAGAAGGAACAATCAGAAACTCTGTCACATTGTATCACTGTGAAAAGTAGTGGTGGTTTTTTTAAAGGCAGGTATGTCTGGCTGGGGCAATTTCTCACTGCTTTTTAGGATCATGTATGTGGTTCAGGATGCTAGAAGAAGAAAAGTCAAGCTACCTTCCTGCACACTGTGATGTGAAGGAGCAGAATATGCAGTGGCCTTTCTTTGGCTATGGTAGCTAAAACATGCCACTAGTTAATTCCTTGGCATAGGTTTACTTTAATGTCAGAGACAGAGACATCTGCTCAGGTCCAGCAGCTTCATGGATGTACAGTGAGAAACATTATTATTAGCTCCCTCAGCCCTTCAGACATTCTCTTCAGGGTGATTTATTTGGGAAACCCAAAAACCTACCCAATAGAGAAGGTTAGGGGGAAATCTTGGGTGTGGAAAGGATACTCACATCTTGATTTTCTACCAGCAAAGGGCAAGAGAAGTATTTGATCCCTTTTTTAACTTGACCAATTGCAGAGGAATATGCTGGGTTAGTGAGCATACATAGTGGAATACAAGAGAGTATTCCAAGACTTCATGCTTAATAGTTGTCTTTTGTTTAACCAATTAGAAAGTGACTTCATTTTAAATAAAAATAGTCACTTTCTAATTGGCTAAACAAAAGGAGAAAGATTGAGCTCTACCAGCCATGGATAATTATGCCTTAAATCTCACTTTAATAGTGGCTTTCTCTGAAAGTTACACCTAAGTTATGACTGAGCAAGGGATACCATTTTGATAGATCTCAATCAGGAAATACCAGAACAAATTGGGATGGATTTTTCCACTGTGTCAGTATCTTGCTCTTTTTCAAAGAAGAAATATGATCCCTCCAATTTCACTGATTACAAGTTTCAGTGTCAGCCTTACCAAAGTAATGACAGGCTCAATACAAATGTCCTCCTAATGTTATTTTCCCAACTAAAGTTGTACCTGACCTTAGTTTTAGAGACAGGGTAGAAGAATAGATCATATTTTTCTCTTGGCTCTACCTGGTTTTTAACTAGCTGTTTAATTTAATGTCACTGAGAGCTCTCATCCAAGGAGCTCTGCAAGACTAATACTGAGCATTTCACCATGCTGCTTCTTTTTCCCTTGTGTCAGGATTAGAATTCACTTATGTTTAACTTATTCAGTTCTGTATGTCAGCAAAGCTGATCCTGGATTGAACACTTAACTTTCTGAAGATATGGCTGTCCACTTTAGGACAGAACAAAAACATTGTGCCTGACTGTGTCTGGCTCTGACAAAGTTCAATTGGCCTTTTTATGCCCTCCAGTAGCAAGGTTGGATTCTTGCAAATGTGCAGCCACTGTCAGAGCTACATAATTGAAGGACTGACAGTTCTCAAGACTTCATTATTATTTTTATTAGGGAATCTGTTGGCACTGACAGTTTTTTCTCATACTTTTCAAGTATGCTGGATACTGGCAGCTGAGGATTCTGCGTGACAGCTTGCATTGAAGTATCAGGGTATTTTTCATGTTGGTACAGAGAGAGAAAAACTGTCAACATGAACAAAAACAGAGCTCAGAGATGGTTTTATACATCTAAGTTTATTTAAAACTTAGTGCTATTTTGATTTTTCATTCGCAAATTTTAATTATATGTAAGCAAAGGTTATTGTAAAAAATGTAAGCACCGAGAAGAATTCAATGCCTCTAAACAAATAGATAGTAAGAGCATAGTCAGCAAGGGAAGAAGTTCCCTGATTCACAGCTAGTTTCTTTTATTTAGGTCACCACTAGAATGCCTTTATCCAAGCTTGTTTTTCCTAATGGTTCAGTACTGAACAATGCCAGATCATGAATGGCCTTCTATATCCCCTCTTCATAAACAAGGAAGCAGAGCCTAGACAGATTGGTTTTAATGTTGATCTAAAGCAAAGTCTTTAAGAATACATAGGGAAACTGCTACGGTTGTTTAAAGACTGTATTTTAAATGCAGGAAAGATTTTCCTCGACTTTGCTGTCATAAAGGATTGCGTTGAACATGAGTAGCAACAAAACACTTGGCATACCGAGAGCAGGACTTTCAGATCCCAAACACCCAGCAAGGAGCAAATTGTGTTGAACACAGAAGCAGGAGATGTTGTTCCTTGGCAGACCTCATGAGCAGTGATGCCAAACTCTGAGCTGAATTACCAATGGGGAGTCAGTAAGTGTGAATAGCCCTAGATAGGGTTAGAGGTCTTCTTTTTTGAATGAGCACTGAGAGAAAATAAGCAGTGCCTCTACAGTACTGCAGAGCTTTTATAAAATTGTCTCTTCAGAGACACAGGTTGATTAATTAAGCTCACTAAAGTGGATGTGATTAAAAAATATACTGTCAAAGAAAGACAAGAAAGATGATGAAGAAGAAAGATTTTTATGTAAGAAATCATTATTTGCATGAAATAATTTTGAGTTCATGCAAAGGGTTTATTGAATGCACATCGGCCAAACTTATTGATGATTATGGATTTTCTGGATATGCCTCAAAAACAGCATTTTCACCCCTGCATAATTGCTTTTTTTTTTCTCCCAATCAGTTTTATAATTTTATTAGCTCTATGGCTCCAACAGCGTAAGCTATTTATTTAGAAATTCTATAGTCACATCAATAAAAAAAGTATTAAAAATAAAGTAAAAGTCGTCTGATAGTTCAATTTGTATTTAAATTTGCTGGAGTTTTGGAGTTCTGTTTCTTTCTCATTATTAATATTGTAAAATACAGAGAGGTCTTAAGAAGAGGATGTATATGTTTAAGTGATGCTTTACTCTGTTTAATGGTACTGGGGTGTCAGCCTACACAAAAAATATTTGTATGCCCAGATGATGACTGCTCACTGCACATCATGACTGTCCCCTTGATGGGGGCCCCATGATGAAATTGGGTTCCAGGGCTATTTCCAAGTAAACACGGCCTTGCTTTCAGACCCACTGGAATCTCACGCTTTTCATGTCTATTAACTATGAAAATAACTCTCTGCACAATAATTGCCTGTGTTCATTTTCAGTTCTTGGAACAAGTCCATGGACAGAAGGTGGCAGTGGGTTTGTATTTAAAAATCATTACAGCCTTTCAGGATTTTAGCTATCTTTTTGATGAGATACTTGTTCTAGTGGATGGGGCAAGGAATTGGCAGAGAGGAAATCTGCTCATCCCAACTATTCTGCTCTGTTCTGCAACAAGTTGTGAATCACCTCACAGCCCTGTTTCCTCTTGAAACACTCTTCATTCTTCACTCTTCATCAGTTTTGTATGTGTTGGCTTTAAGATGTTGAGAGAAGTAAATATTTTTCTGCTTGCTTGTAGGCTGCTTGGAGCAGTTATCTTTTTCAGTTTCTCAAAGTGCTAATGGAACTGAAAATGGATTTCTTTTTAAAGCTTGTAAAAATAATTAAGAAGGCAATTTAAAATTTTCCTTTGTTGTTCTTAGGTATTAAAATACTCTTGTAAATTCATATCCAGTGATATAAGGACCCTACTGTGAACATGTTACCTGAGCTCCAGTCCTGAAAACCAGATTCACTGTGAAACCAACAGGACTGGCCAAGGAAATACAAGCTAAGCATACATGTATGTATATGGAATAAGGTCTTTTGTTAAAGACTGTTGTACTGGTGTTGCTGTACTTGTTCTCTGTTGATAGAAGGACTTCCCATTTCCAGAAACAATAACAAAAAACCACTTTATAATTCCACAAGTCTTTCCAAGTTTTTCTAGAACTTTCTGTAAAATTTTATTGCGTCTCCTTTTAACATTTTTGACAGAAAAATAAGATGGTTTTTGAAAAAATAACAGGAGACCACTAAATTGTACACTTAAGTTTGTAGAAGCCAATTCTTCTACAGAGCAATAAAAAAAAAATATGTGCTGTACCTGTACTTTCAGAAGTGCCCAGCTGTATGGCCAACAGTCAGTGTGCAGAAAATTGTTCATCTGTGTACAGGGTCCCTCAGAGCTTGAGTTTTGACCTATATATTCATTTTTAGCTCTGACACTCAGGAACTTTCTCTCAGGAGAGAGGTGCCAGCACAATGGGATCCTGCATCCTGCCATGTGCAGGCCCCTGCAGCTGCCAGAGTGAGGGGAGGTGTGGAATTTGAGGAGAGCACGATGGAGAATGAGCCTGCAAGGGGAAGGGCTAAGCCAGTGCACACACAGAGATGGTGCATCAAAGGAGAGCAAGCGCAGGATGGCATCAGCTGCAGTTTGCAGACCCTAGATGGGGCATACTATGGACATATTTGGCAGATTAGAGATTAACTTTTCACATCAACATGTACTGAATGTCATATTCCCTTTTGCAAATTCACTCTGGTTTTATTCATAATTGCCTTACATGTATGTAGAGATGCATAAATAAGATAAAGGTAAAGATTATAATGATAATTGTGATAAAGATAGATTATGAAGTGACTGTATGTATATATGATTGCTTTGCAATGCTTTTGCTCTGCATAAAACAGAGTGATAGAAAATCATAGCATTCCTGTATTATGTGCAGATTAAAATGCATCCTTTTGCCAACAGGTCTCTCCAGAACAGTTGTGCAAACAGTGTATATCTCTCTGTCATGCAACTATGGGTAATTAACATATGCAAAACACCACAGTCCTGCTAGAAGCTACCCAGCCCTCCCCTGAAATTTAGGCTCTATTTATTTACAACAAAATAAAGTGGACCCTTCTGGAAAGAAACATGGCTTTGTGGCTGCACCAATGCTGTCGCACAGATGCTTTAAATCTTTTATATCTCCCAGACCTCCAGGGGCTGGTGTTGGATGGTATTGAGCCAGGGCCAATAAATAATTTATGCTAAGTAGCAATTTAGTTGTTTGGCTTGGGGTAAAGAAATCCAAGAAATTCATAAATAAAGTTCCCATTTTTGCTGTGTTCCAAAAGTTAATTTATGTTACTCTGCAATTAACTAACATAAAGGTGAAAAAATATGACAGGCCTTAGGTAGAAAATAAAGCTCATAAATCTGCCGTATCTTAACTAGTGGTGCTTTAGTGATAGTTGGTGCTTGCACTTGGTTTCCTGTTCATCTCATTCACCTGTATTTGCCTGACCCAGAAAAATATAGTAATTAATTTCTAATGTTTCCCCTTTGAAATAAACAAACAAACCCAACATTTTTTGCTTTGCTCTTTGAACTAGAAATTAGGTACTAGAATTTAGCAGATCTATTTCTTCTGTCAAAATAGACAGAAGTGGAAATGTATAATATGGGGATAAAGTCTGGTCATCAGATAGTCCCTACATTCAATGGGGTATATTTAAAGCCAGATCCACATATTCATTATTGTCCTTTATGTATACATACCTGTGTATAAAATGCATAGGATTTAATCTAATACCTGAATTCTTCTCCTTAACCTAAAGCGGATGTTTCCTGACAAAGACATGACTTTTCTTCAGCATCATTTATTATCCTATTGATACTGTGTGTACTGTTTAAAAAGATATTCTCTCATATATGTAAGTGTGTGATGATTGCATTCATCTCTATGTCAGAAAGAATAAAATTATAAATATGCTGTATCTGATGTCCAAAATACAGAACTTGGGTAGACTAGAGGAATTAAAGGCAAAAAACTAGATTCAGGTTATTCCAGGATTAAAATAGTATGCATGTGTTTTCTGCTTGGATATTTGCTGCAAGCTCTTAACCATAATATTTAGTGAAATTTTGCAGGTTTTATTGCTGCTTTTAGAACTTTTGAGCTGTCCCTCTTTCTAGTGAGGAAGGGTTAGGGTAAAAGGGGGCATCCCACTGATTTCACAGGTTTTGTTACTCACAAGAGGAATTCTGACCATGGGCACAAGGAGCTTATTTCAGGGAGGTTGTCTGTTACCTATTTCTGCAGAAATAGACCTGACTACCCATAAATAGAGAAAAAAATTGAAACATGATTATACAAGAGAGAACAACCAAGTCCTCTGCTTCTCTGCAGCACTGTGCAGCTACTGATTTCTGTGAAACTACACTGATTCAAAGCAGTATAATGTCTCATATTTTCAATTTTACGACTCATCTTTGCAATTATCAGTAGTCTGAACAACTGCATTCAATATCCTTCCTTTCAGGATGCAGAGAAAAGGAGGCTTCTTTCCTCCCCTCAGTTTCACTCCCGAAGAGTGCAGTGTTGCAAACATCCCTCACCACAATCAGTGTCTAACTTCAAGGGCTCTGTAAGCTTCAAACCTGTTCAGAGGTGAAGTGGCATAGAAGAGTTCAGCCACAAATACTCCTTTACTTTGCTATTGTGAAACAAATATCTCTGACCATGTTCCAAAAGAAAAATGGTTTTGAAAGAGATTGCATTTGCTGTGATAATGGGACTAGAATATGCTTCACTATTCCCTATAATATCTGTTTTCTTTTTCTGGAGGTTTCTGCATGATGAAGATGAATTTAGCTCTTTATTTCCTGAGATAAAGAGAAAATGAGATGATTGATTTCTCTTTTAATTGCAATCCAGAATATCTTGCTTTCTGACTCTCACTTTTAATCATGTTCCAGGCAGTGCTCTCTGTGTCAATGGCACAGAGGAGCTCTCGGATGCTGCCACATGAGTGAGCACGACCCCTTTTCCCTCCTTGGCTGACTGTGGACCACAGGTCCTGGGCCCAGGATGAACAGTCCCAAACTCTTCTAAAGTCTATTTTTTAGAAACAAATTTCAAATTTGCCAGATAAGAGTTTGGAAAAGACCATGTAATTTATTTAATGGAAGACAAGGTGTGAATCTACTCATTAAAATTCATAATGAGATGCATCTGGCATCTTAACACTTCTTACTATTCTGCAAATAGACTTTGTTAAAGGCCATTTTGCTCTTTCTAGCAGGACTACATGGCACAGATAAAGGGTTTTGAATTACAGAAATGAGAATACGTTTTCAAGTCTATTACCTCCAATTTCCAGTCATTAAATGATTCAGTGGTAGAGTTTCTGTTTTAACTTTAGTGACCTCTAGCAGGGACATCAAGTCGAACTGACTCATGAAGAAGACTTTTAAGTTCCACACTTTCATATACATTTAGAAACAAATAGAGGAATGGCTAAAAAGCAGTTCAGGCTGTTCCTCTCGGCCTGACTCAGATCAGATTTCAACCAAAATAATGTTTCCTCTAAATATGTAGTGGGAATACCTAAGTAGCATCAATCCATTCTTTTCTGAACAGGTGTCCTGGGTACAGACACAAGGGGGTGGTGCTGTCATCTCTGTTTTGTCAGATATCATTTTATGTCATAGCCAGGGCATAGTTTCAGCATGGTTTGCAGCATGGTTTCATGTAGCCAGAACAAGAAGGGAGCCCATTTCATCTGGCTCACTCAGGCAAAGGGAGTGGTGGACCCTGGCACCTCCCTTGTTTATTTTCCCTTCCTTCCCTGAAGAGAGAAATGGGGTGGATTATTTGGCGTTTAGCTCTCCATTGGTTCTCAAAAGCAATGGTTCTCAAACACAACAGGCCTCCTTCCACCTGGGAGATGTTCATCACATTGGAGACTCAGCAGAGGAGCCAAGGAGAAACACAGAGCTCTCTAATTTCTGGAGTGAACAATCCCTTTTACTCCATCAGTGTTAAAGGATTTGGGTGAAGCAGGGCACATCTTCCATTCACATATCTGGTTCTCACTTCTGCCTCTGGAGCTACCAGAGACTGATGCTCTACATTTCCCTCCTTTCACTGCTGGTCTAGATTTTCTCTTTTAAGAACGTCAGAGGGAAGTTAGGAGGCAGTTTCAGCCATGAACAAAAGAGCAAAATGCTTTCACACTTCCACCCCTCCTTACCACAGAGGCAGTGGGGTAAAGAGGGCTCCTGCCAGCAGATGTTATGGTAGGGGTCTCCTGATCAGCTTGGCAGATAGGACAGCAGTGTCCCATGTCTCTTCCTCTGCTCTTCTATTACTCTGTGAAAAGGTCTGTTTTCTGAGTGACTCTTAACAGAGCCTAAGTGCTTGGCTACCTGTACTTTTAACATTTGCACTAATGATGGAGTGCGTTAGTAAATTAACATACAACCAGAAAGGTGAAGCAAAAAGGAAAGTATTTCTCCAGACACAGAATGCTCAGGAGCATTAGCAGTTAACGAGCATGTATAACTAGAACTGTGTATGCACAGAATTACATACAGATACATAATTGTAAGAGCTTGATCTTGCAGAACGTGTATTTTGTATTTTAAATGGATGCCATGTGGGATATATTTGCTTACAGTCTTAGAGATAAACTACATCTCTAACACATCCTTCTTAATTTAAGCATTTTCTGAGTAAATGGGAGGATTTATTCCATAGAGTGTGCTATTGGGTAGCTCATGCATAAATTGGTTCAAAGTTACACATATGCTATGCGTATCTTTAGCTGATTTAAGCAAGGCTGCCTTGTAGGAAATATGCCACCCATGGTCAACCTACATGTATAGTCCCATGTTAAGTTTACACAGCAGAAAACAATTTCTCAGAGTGGTATGATGTAATTCACATCATAGCATAGCAGATTTATGCACCAAGTATTCTCATGAACATGGGGAAGTGAGCAACTGGATGTGTGGAGCTGCATTGCCAACTGGAGTTAAACTTCAACACTGCCATGACATGAGATTTTTAAAAATGAGTAATCTCTGTGCTGATTCTCAGGTCTCATGTTTCACATCTGCATGCAGTAGATAAAGACTATGTATTTGTGACTTTGCTGCAGCAAGAGAGTTAATGCAGCCAGTTCAGGGCAGGGAGAGGTTTGTACAACCTAACCAACTACCCGGTTACTGAAGAGGGAAGTATACACATAAATACCAGCTGGTACTAGCAAAGGAAAATTAATTAGTAACAATAAAGATTTACTATTATAGTAAATGTTCAGAAACGCTTATGATGCTTTCATAGCACCTGCTCAGGACTCCATTAGTAAATATTAGTTTAAAGAGGGTCTTTCTCCCCCTTTGAACCTTCTTATGTGATATTACTAAAATAATTCACAATTCCCTCTCAATGTGCACTCAACTTCTGCTTTCAGCTTTTAAATAAATACCGTGTATCTACATACTCTCTTTGGTTACAGCTCATCCCAATCTGCTGAAGATCTGCTGGGGCAGATGAGGACTGTACAACTGCAATTTAAACAGAGTACTTTCTTGTGTGGAGACAACACATTTCTTGTGTTATATTGAACAGTGGTGTTTCAGGAGCAGGACATATGTTTTTAAGGAATAATACAGGAGCACATAGCTAGTCTTGCTGCTTTAACAGTGGTGCCTAGATTACTGAAGAAGGGTAGAGGAGAAAATAAGCCTCAACAGCATGGACAGAATGAATTAAGAAGATTCTTCCTTGCAAATCCACATGAATGTGTTCAATTCTTATCATGTTGTTAGGAAAAAAGAAATACTTTCTTCCATGTAAGCTTCTGCATCCTATGGACCTTTCTTGACCCACCTGAAACTAGTGGAAAAAAATCCATTGTATTAAGTAAAAATCGCAGTCAGAATTTCATACATGGGGAAAAGCAATAATGAGATGCATCTGGCATCTTAGATTATGATGCCATTAAAAGTACTAAGCCCTGTGTTACCATACTTTATTGATGAAACTTGGCATTTCAGACAGTTTTGCTAATAAACACAACAGTAACACCTTGATATTTCTAGTGAAAATCACAATTTCAGACACAGATTTTTGCTCCGTATTAACCATAGTCCTGCATTTCTTACGTTTGTATATTCTAAAATCAAGGAAATAATTTTTAAAGAACTTAAAGTACCCTAGCTAGTAAAATCTAGTAGTTTCAGTTTTTCTCTTCTGGGAAAACAAAGGAAAAGCCATGCAATATATTCAGTGATACAGAACATGACAATTGTGTAGGTAAATATTAATAAAATCCATAATGTAAATGAGGCATCCCTCACAACTGCAATTTTACAAGATTCATTGATACTAAAGGTGTATAAGATCCCCAAGTCAACTCATCCACTTGATCCACTGTGCAAAATCATACATATTGCAATAACAATCTTTATCTGTTTCACTTCTTTTTCCATTTTTCTAAATTACTTAAAAGCTAAACAGAGATGAGCAGAGGCTTTGAAAGCAGATGGAAAATATTCACAAAACGAGGATTTTCTCTAGCCCAGCTTTAAAGATCTAAGAGTTGGTCTTACTCTGGGACAGTTAGTTTCTTGTGGTGAAAGAGTAATGACAAGAGCAATGACAGTGTCACTTGCTTTGTGACTTTAGGCAACCACACACACAATTCTTATATGTGTGTCCGGTACCAGTGAGAGGAGGCACCTTCTCTAAGTCCCTTTCCGTCTTCATGATCAGAAAGAGAGCTTAGATAGCTGTGCTAGATCAGGTACCAACTCTCAGGTGCCAAAATGTATGTAATGATTATGACATTGAGTGATTTATTTTCTGTTCAGGCCTTTTGGAAGTGGCAAATTAAAAATAAGAATAATTGTAACAGTCCTTTCTTAGTTTTTCAACTGTTTCTTCCCATGTGCATTTCAGGATTACCCAGAAACATCTTCAAACATCTTCTCTTTTTTTTTTTTTTTTTCCTCTTTTGCACAGCGTGCAAGTGGCTGTAAAAGTCTCACACTGTTGTTTCATTTTCCATCTCAATAATTTTCATCAGAGCCATCTCTCAAGACCATGGAGCCTTCTTTCTGCACTGGCTGAGTGCTGGAGACTCTTGCTAGATCTGTTTCAGCATGGGAGTAGTTTGGGTTTTCAGGACTAAATGTAGCCAGGGCACTTTACCTTGCAAAAGGGAGGCCAAAACATTTCTGCTCATACAGTGAGTGGGTTACTTAAGGAAAGACAGTGGGATGAGGGATCCCAAACCAGCCATGCTCACCCAGGCTGTTTAGCTGTCTGAACATCAGACAGTGTCAGTGGTCAGTGGAAAAAGAGCAGCATGTCCAGGGGGTCGTTTATGTCTCACAAAGGCTGCTCTCAGAGGTGTCCATGAACCTCACTCAGCAAATCACAGACTCTCTCTTGGTGCCTGACCCAAAATGAATGCCTGATTTTTGAAGGGCTGGAGATTCATTCCAGTGCCCAAGGCACTTGACTTTCCAGGGTATGGACAGAAGTGAAGTGAATCTCACTGCTCCTACACACTGATCACCTAACTAAATGAATCCCAGCTTTACTATTGGGGCCTATTTATTGATGTTTTATTAGCACCTAGTATAAATGAGATTCTGACTGAAAGAGGGGTTTTAATTTTATTAGAACAGAATTCATGTTGAGATTTTTCCTATAAATTTATGACCTACTATTTTTGTAAAAACATATTGAGGAGCCCATATAATGTAGTTGTGTTCTTCTAATAGAGCCAAGATAGTAAAATACAAATAAATTTCCAATATTTTTTCCTACTTCAGCTGCAGACACACACAGCTCATGACACAACCAGTATTTTAAATATCACAGGTGGACCTTCAGTATAATATTCTATCTATTCACAGAGAGAAGCCCACCATTATTATCATTATTGTTATTACTAAAATTATCTTTACTCACAGGTGAGCATCAGTCCTGAAAATTAAGTTCTTTTCCTTCAGTTCACGCTGTCCATGCTGAACACGTTGTTGATATTTGACATATTTTTTGGTAAATAGAAAGAGCCATGTCTTTCAATGCACTACTTGCCCCATTGAAATTTCCTGACAGCAGAGAGCAAAAGAATTCCTAATTTCCAAATATTTCAAAATTCATGCTAATTCTGAGTCTTTCAGCACTCAGATGTATTTGCTATCATTTCCCCACATTTCTCATAGAAAATTGTCCCTTTTTTGATACATTTTTTAGTTATGGCACATTCCAAATTTTGGGCCTTTTATCTGTCTGGCTTTTTCACTCTCATTTATCATCATTTTCTGCTATGTATCTGTCCAGTTATCTTTTTCTTTCCTTTAATTTCTGTTTCTTGGTCCCCAGATAGAGAATGAAATATTAGGTTTGTCAAGCGTATATCATTGTTTAAATGCCTGGAGATGATGGGTTAAACAGCACAATCAATGAAACAAACCTCCAGTGCATTGCAGCTACTGCAAATGATGTTCCCTCTGGCTGTTTAAGACCTACCAAGTCAATAACCTATTAATATCATACTCTGCTAGGGTCAGCGCCAAACAAGTCACACGTCTTTTCAAGGCATTCAGCTTATGAGGGATTAAATGAAAGGCTGTTGGTCCTTTGGTGGCCTTGAAAAAATTGTGATTTTTTTTAATCTTCCTGCAAGATTAAACCTTGTTGACTGAAATAAATTAAAAATTTAAAATGGATCAGATAGTAGTTACTGTAGCTACATAAAATCATAGAGCAACACAAACTGCACCACCAGTAATTCACATGGAACTATCACTCCTCTCTAGAATCTGATAATATTTTGCTGATATAGACTGCAAAATAAGTCAGCCAACATGACTTACTTGGCTCTCTGTATATACAGTGAAAAAATATTTAGTCTTATCCCTGAAAATAACAAAGTCTTCTGGTTTTATTTCCAGAATAGAACCACAGAGTACAAATAGATTATGATGCCACTAAAAGTACCATCTAATATGAACACCATTTACAGTCAGTTATTTTTCATAAACTGAGGGCTAAATTTTACTCAAGATGCACTTTTTAGGTCACAGAAAGTCTCTACATGCATCTGAAAAAAACTTTTTCTGCTATATCAAGCTCTAATTCATTGCATGGATCTGCAGACTTCACCACGATTAGTGCAAGCAGTTAATAAATAGTATGACAATGTGAGAAAATGTTGTAAGACCTTCTGAGAAGGCAAAATTTAATCTGAACTTTGCGATCACAGGCTGGAACATTTCCAGCTCTGAAAGAGATGAGGCTCAAGAGAATGATTTTTGAAAAATCCAAAACATATCTCAAAGACCTTTTAATTAAGAAGGACTTTCACTCTGAAATGATCTGTTGGACTATGTTGTGCCCAAAGTTGTACCTGTTCATTTGCAATAGGATGTCTACTTCCAGGCCTGTTATGTCCCATTCTGAACTAGACTTTGACATTTTTCAAACTTCCACATCATGAGCCTGTCTGAGAGAGAGACCTGAGGCAAACAACACAATGCCATTGGGAAGACATGGCCAGGAGACATCCAAAGAGCTCCCAACGCCCATCCACACATCATTAACAAACCACTCAGTTCAAGGTGGTTAACAGGAAAATAAACCACCTCCTCATGTGCTCTGGATAAGGTTGAAAAGCCAAGAGGCCTGGGTCACACTGCACATGTCCTGTCCAGCCCCTGTGATCTCAGAGAATATTCCCACTGCAACTGTGCATGCAGCCAGCATTCTAATTGGGACCTGGGAGAGTACTGTATTACTGGATGCAGGTGTAAGTCAAGTATCCCATTCCAATCCTGATCCGGGACAAAAATTGTTTTCAAAGCACAAGAACTGGAAGGTCTCTCACTTGGTAAAGTCACTTTTCATTAGGAAGGCTAGAGGAGAAACTAATGAGAAGGAGAGGAGAAAGAGAGCTGAAAAACAGTGATAATTCATCACCCAGATCAGGGATGAGCCTGATCTGATGCATCTCATGTGCCCTCAAGAAGAGTGAAGGTGAATGTATCAAAAGGTTGGGGCTCAGTCCTGGAAGATGGTGACTCACTCAGTTGAGTACAGCAAAGCATTATTTTCATACAATGTTTAATGCCAAACAATAATTCCACTGACTTTGGGAATGTATGTTGATTGAATGTCAAACCAGTGGTTAAGGTCTCCTTGTAAACATCTTTCAAGTCTCAGTTTCTAATTTAAAATAAATAAACAAGAAACCTGATCAACATGAAAAAATAAACATAACATTCAGTCTTCTCCTCAAAGAATTTACACAGGGCTCAAAATGCATTGGCCCAAATTAAGCAGAAAAGAAAGAAAAAGTACCTATCTCATCCCTGATTATAAAAAAAAAAGAACTTCAGGGGCTCACAGTAAAGCCTTCTGGCAGAAAGAAACTTCAAAATCTATGGTTTTTTTCCCTTAACTGAGAATCCCCCTTTGAAGTACACTGCAAAGGATTCTGCCTGTCCCCAGAAGCCCTGTGCAGTGCCGCTAGCCATCAGCTCCCACCACTTCTGAATTAACATCCCACAGACACTCCGAAGGAGCAGCACACCTACATTTCCTAGCAGATAACTTATTTAGTATACGAGCTCCTGTTACCCACCAGGCCAAAAGAAAAAGCACTGGACCCCTTTGGTATTATCCCTGATCCCCAAGAGGAGAGATCAGCTCTTCCATGAAACATCAAATAACACATTGCAGGCACAGTGGATTTGTGTGTGTGTGTGACTAGGTTGTGTAATTTCCACAACACTCTGTGGTAGAGTTTGGGGCCATGTTGCTTCACTGCTGGGGAAGGTTTGCTCTCTGCATCCCTATAAAGCTTAGCATTTATGAAAGCATTACAATTGGCCAGATTTCTTCTCTTTTCATCCGCTAGACTGGAAGGCTGATCCGCCTCTTCTCCCTTCCCTTTCTGGACAAGGGCAGCAGCACCCAGTGCCCATGGGGACTCGTTGTTGTGCTCCACTCAAGGGCCAAGTGTCTCCCCACACCCACTGCAAGACCCTGACCAAGACCAGCCACAAACATGAGTTGTGAAAGAGAATAAAGAAAATGGTTCTTCTAGCCAAGTTTTGTTTTCTGGAACAACAACCAAAGCGGATTTTAGGAAAAAAAAGAGAAATACAAAATTGTTAATATCCTGGAAAATTACTAACTATCCTTCCCAGATGCAAAGTGTCATCTTAAACCTATAAAATGAGTGGTTTTTTCCCTGGCTTGATGCTGTAAATAAAAGCTACTATCAGTATAGTTAATTTATACTGACTAATACCAGGATATATGCATGAACAATAAACCATTTCTTTTAATCCTCCCAAGTTCCTGGCCTCAGTACCATCTTGAACTAGAGCCAGTGGAAGTTTTCTCCACCCACCCAAGGGAGCATGGAAATCCTATTGCTAGTGCTGCTGCCTGCTGCACCAATTAAAGCAGCAGAAAATGTATCCTGGAGTTCTCTACTGAACAGTCAGGAAGGTCAACTGAATGATGGCCAGGTCTGTATGACTGAAACTCTCTGTGCTACTTTTACCCACACAGGTATTTCCAGATTGTCAGAAGGATCCCGATAGATGATCCCTGGGGATCAGAACTTTCACTTACCCATACCATCACACAGCAGATCAACATTGAGATATGTTAGATGAAAATCTGCGCCTGAAATATTTTTACCTCTGTGCCATGGCTGCCTTTGCTCCAAGGACTATGAGTGTGGGCACTGGCAATTGACAAAGGTCCCATTGTAAATAAAGGCATAACTTTAGCAAATTCCCAAGCACCATGTCTGAGTCTTTCAAGCACAAAGGGCTCTGTTGCTTCCCACTGCAAGTCAGTGCTAAGTCCCTCATGCCCTTCTCTTTCACTCCTGCCTCCCAAAGAGCTGGAACCAAAGACTGCTCCATTCCCACAGGCTTTTGTAGGGATTTGAGTACAAAACCATCCCTTCAAATCTCACTCCATGTCTTCCAAATAATGCCATGTCTCATTGCTGGGATGGAAGCCAGGTACATGCAAGCAGTTGAGATCTATTGCTATGTTCCTTTTACAAGTTATTTGCCAATTCTATTAACAGCAATCCCAATCAGGCAGAACTAAACCTGTCCTGAGCATGGTGGTGTTTTCAGTAAGGTGAAGTCAGTGAAGGATATGTTTCTATGTCCTGTTCTTCTTGGTTTTAGAGCTTTATTCAATCCATTGGAGCTTCCTGTCCAAGCCCCACTTTTCTTCTTCAGTACCTGCTGCCTTCCCTCATTTTGATGTTGTGATGCCCCTTCCATGCTGGCTCATGGACCTTTTACTGAAGAGCTATCAGGAAGTATGGATAGCATTCAGAGAAACAGCTAATCCCATCAGTAAGAAAGTTCATCTTCTCATTAAAGTTTTTCACATATGAAATATATGTCTTTTATCCAGTTTTTAGGAAAATAACCAGAATGTGGCAAGGAAGTATGGAAAAGGAGAAGACCTTGAATTTAAAAATAATTAAATAGCACATATTACTTTGATTTTTACCTCATTTCAGAGTTTTTTCTTGCTCATTAGTCTTCTCTGTAACCCCCAGTATTGTCAAAATTTTGTGGGGCTTTTTTTTTTAATCCATATATCAGCCACAAAAGTATGTCAAGATGAGAGTTTGGTGAAGGGTCCACAAAATGAACATAGGGTCAAATATTGAATTGATCAACAACACAAATACTCTGACGTTTAATTGACTGAAGATATCCAAAAACATAATATAAATCACATTGCATTCTGATCCAGAATGGCTGAGTATGAATTCAACTGATAAGTGCAATTAGTTTTGAATTGTATTCTCCAAAACACACTTAAATGTTGCTCCTATGTTCTGTCTTTTCAGAAATGGCATTTTAAAAACTCACACATTTGCATTCCAGTAAGTAACTTGTATCTAAAGTTTTTCAGATGTTCCACAATAGTTCTGTGAGCACAAAGCAGGATTTCTAGAAGTGTTCAGTCCTTGTCTCTTTGCTGTAAGTGCAAATTTTACCATGTGTTCTTTACATACCCAGTTCAACAAAACAGCCAGTGGCTAAATCTAGCATTTCAGAAAAGATGTAACACTGCAGAGTAAACAACCTCTCCTCTTTCTGTTCCCATCCTAGTACATGGTGGGAAGCCAAGTGAAAGTTGGTCCTTACAAGGATGGAAACAAACATGGAGAAGATTTATTTGCTCAACAGTATTCTCTTGTTCCTTCTCCAATTTATTATGACATTTACTGGGAGATGTTTTCTAATACAAGTGTTCTGGAAAGCAAAGCAGTGGCAGATCTCTTTGTAAGATAATCAAACTGTTTCCAACAAAATAAATATGTTTGGCCAATGTGTCCTCTCTCCCACCATCATCTCCCACAATGACACTGACATTTCTTCACAGTGAAAATGGGGGTTTCATTCTGAGCACTCCTGAGGATTCCTGCATTTATGATTCTGCCTATTAGAGACAAACTCAGCTGGTGACATTTCTGCTAAAGGCTTGATTTAAACTCATCCGGGAAAATACTTCTTGTTCATCTTATCCAGAGGCAGGAGTCTTGGTCAGAGTCTTCGTTCAGATGTTGCTCTGTCAAGGATGGCCAGGTGTTGGTCAGGGTTGGCCCTGGGAGTCTGACACCAAGAAAGGAGGTCTCAGGTGCCTTATGCTATGCCAACTCAATGTGCAACTCTGCCATTCAAGTAATATTGGAGGTTTTGTCCCTATTTATTCCTCTTGAAATAGTAAAAATAGAACTTACTCCCAAGTAAATCTCAGGAATAAAAATTTTAAGCATTTGTCTACCACTAGTCTGCTCATTTCAGTATTTGTCTACAAAGAAGAAAGGATGGAAATAGCTACTTCTGATCAAATATCTCACCAGGGGAATTGTTGCTGAGGGAGACATGGGATTTCAAAAGAAACCTTCTCAGAGAACAAAAATGGGTCACCTCTTACAAGGGCTTAGGCAGCCAATGTACCAATGGATTTGCTATTTCCAGCTCTAGACTTCTCATCTTCTCAGGAATGAACAAGAAGGATCCATACTAGGCTGTGTCAATATGACTGGCCTTTAGTTCACAGTGGAGTCATGGTGGTGTATGCCTTGCTTAGGATTTTTTTGGTCACTGTATATGCTGCATATATTGTTTTATTGAAAAGTAAAGAAAATGAAACAGAAGTTATCCTGAATGTCTTTTTTGACAGCTATCACTAACGCATTACTTTAAAAACACATATTTTTATTATGTATAAGTCATGGCAGTATCTCTGGCAAAAAGCCATGAACACAGTACTGGCTACAAAGTTTGGTACATCTAGTGTTGCCTGGATTGTTTGGATTTTTCATTCCTGTGGTTTATACTCAGCAGATTTTGATGATGATGTCCGGCATATATTAAAAAGGAAGCTGTTATTGAGGGTAATGTGCATAATGACACCACTTTTATTGTAATGTAGAATGCATGGCTTCAAGTGTTTGCAACACTTTAGCCTGTTCCTTTCAAATTGAAAACAGACACAGAGCCATTCCGAATGCAACCTCCTATCTTTAGCCACCAATTTTGTAGCTGACATCTCTACAAACAGCTCAGCCTTCACCAAAGTTGAGGAAACTTCTAAGAGCATTCTTCTTTAGTGCCCCAAGTTTTAAAAGTAATGTACAAATGGTGATTTCTTTCATAAATCGCATTAAAGAAAAAGATTGGTTTTCCTAGGGAGAGAAGCATGGTCATTTTTCACAAATGGAAAGTGTCTGGTCCAAACAGAGCACTGCATTTAATATATCACTATTTTATTCATGTCATTTGTAAACAGAAAGATATCCTTGCCAATGTCAGTATTTTTTCTCCTCTTTTGCCCTTTAAAAAACGCTTATAAATTAAGATTCCTTCTGCATCTGTGAGCTCAAACGTAATGGCAGAAGCCCTCTGAGGCAATAGGAGGCACACACATTCCCCACCCAAACCTCACCAAGAACAGGTTGCACAGACAGAGCCCCAGGAGGTTTACCCTGCATCCCATCCTTCCAGAGGCACAGAGCTTGTCCAGTGAAAGTACAGTTGGAACTCTCCCAGTCCCAAGTTTGCATTTTCCTCTCCTCCCTCAATGAGAGATTGTCCAATTAATTGTTAATTAATAATTAATTAAATCAATGGCAGATTGTCCATGGGGAGAGAAATCTCCCCAGAGGCTGAGAGCCCTGAGTTCCCCCAGCTCAGTTCCCCAGAACCAGGGGCAGAATCTCTGCCATCACCAAATGTCAATGCCTAAAAAGCAGCACTGTGACAAATCTGTGCAACATCTACTGGCTGGACCACTATAGTAGCCAAAAGTTGGGAATATTTTCAACGGAGTCACCACCCACTTGCCAGCTCCCCAGTTTCTAGAGACTCATGTCCAGACACAGGAGAGGAATGAATACAAAATAATGAAAAGGACAGCCTTGGTAAGAAAGCTCCTAGAACAGTGTTGTCAGGATCTGTTTTCTGTTTATTGTCACTTGATACCTTAAAAGTGCTCTGGGAATAAAAGTATGAATTTTTTGCAATAAGGTTAAGTTGTGATTCAAAGTTGGTGCAGTCCTAAATTAATGATAGAGGCAGGTGAGGTGAACAAAGCAATCTGGATTGCTTGATAAAGTAGTCTCCTTTGAACATCAAAAGTTATTATATTCCAAACATGATGTAATTCATCTCAGAACAAAAAAAAAAAAAAAAAATTAATTAATTTCAGACTCACAAGATGCAAATCCCTTGGCCCAGACTGCACTGACCCTAAAAACCCACTTAATGCTGGTATTATGTACCATTGCAAATCTCCCAGTCCAGTGCTTTGGCTGTGAGGGACAGTAAATTTAAAAGCAGAGGAATATCAAACAGAGAAGTGAATTGTGTCTAAACAGCACCACTGAGAACATTACTGGAATATTGTCCCCATCTTTCAGCCACTTCAAAACATATATAGGAAAAATGTGAAAATAATCCAGAAAACTATTACTATTCATTAAGAATTATGGAATATTCCACTGTGTGGTAAGAAGTTAGATAATTCAATGTGTTCATTTTCTTCAAGAAAAGGGTAAGAGCAAATTTATGCCATACAAAGCTCTACCTGCTAAAAAGAAGGAAGTTTCTTGATAGCAGATGGCTCTCCAATGCAGAAGAGGCCTGACAATCTGAACCTGAAAAGTCAGTCTTCACAAATTATGATCAGAAATAAAGGACATTTCTTTAACAGTGCTATTAATTAATTAATTGAGTAATTATAAAGGATTTGGTAGCCTTTTGAACACCATGAAGTATTTATGTGTTCACTGCAGAAATTGTTAATTAATAATTCCAGAAAGCCCCACACAGCTCCAAGGTTAGACAATCAGTCCTCTTCCATAAATAGATGAATCTCTTGCCTCCTCTTGTTGCCAAAAGAATCATTTCTCTTCATGCCACTGTGCATACCTAGGCATATTAATCCAGGCTCTAAGAGATACAGCATAAATGCATTGTTGTTGTGGTGGCTGGGATTTTTTTTTTTTATTATTTCAGTCATCTTACTCTGAAGACCCTTTAAAAATACAAGAACATGCTTTTTCTTAATATTTTAGGAGAAATTGAAGCCAAGGATTTGTTCAGGGTTGTGCTGTTCTGAAAGGAAAATGAATATATGGGATAGAAAACAATCAGCTTCTAGAAGATGAATAGTTGTTTACCTGGTCAGGTGGGGAAGGAGCCATATCTCCCTAGGCATACAAATCCCCCTGCTCCTGCTCACAGCAGATGTACAGGGAAGGCAATTGCACAGAGAGGAAAAACTGAGGGGGGCTCTGTCACTCATTCACTTGAAAAGCACCAGAGAAAATCTTAACTTTGTCAGAGCACTGATGACAAAGGTTTCCTAAATTACAGCATTTGAGAAGGCAGGTGCAGATGATGCAGCCCTGTGGTCCATTTAGGTGCCTGAACACAAAAATAATCTTTGAAGGTGTTAAAAGTTAGCTGTACAGTAACTGAGAGCTTGTTTCTCTCACCCCTCTGCCCCACTCCCCTCTTCTCTCATTACTAGGAACGTGTAAGACAAATTGTTGTAGAGAGACTATCTTTTAATCAGGCTCTGAAATCTCTATATACGGTGTGTTTGCTGGATTTGAGCTTGGGCTGCATTTTCTCTTCACTCCATAAAATACTCCAGGGATATCAGGTACCCACTCTTCAATGGCTTGGTTGGTACTTGATGTCACTGGTCTCAGAGCTATTCACTGCGAATAATGTTTGGTCCTTTTTTATTTTAATTGCTGGAATGGCTGTGGATATAAGTTGCTCAACACAAAAGGGTGACAAATAATGATGAAAGACACTAGAGTGCTCTCATGTGTAGCTTGGACCAGAAGGAGAAAAGAGATTATTGCAGCTGAACTGGTCACATGGAATTTGCTGGACCTGCCTGCTCCAACCCCCTCCAGCCTCTCTCCGGGAATAGTGCTCTTACAAGCTAAGAAAGACACAGTTGGCACCAAAAAAAAAAAAAAGGGGAAAAAAAAAGGAAAAAAAATACCATTAACAATGACCTTTAGAAATTTCAAGGACATAACGCTGCCTTTGTGAAGTGTAAACAGATGCATTGTCAAATAGTTAAAGAACAGAATTGCTCCTGGATCTGCCATTTACCTCCTCACAAACTCAAACTCCAAACTGTAAAGAGTCAGGAGGAAACGGCAGCAGCATGATTATACAGTTAAAGAGACAAATACTTATGTTGGTCTTCCCAGCGACTGATATTTCTATTATATTTTTAATTAACATTTTAATCCTTTAAAATCATTTTAATCCTCGGGAAGCATGTTACAGAGTGAAATCGTTGCTATGAAAAGTGTCAAACAGATAATAGCTAAAATTAATGGTTTTGTGATATATCAAGTTTTCAAATTGTTCTTTTATTAAAAGAGCCTGACATTTTTCATTACAGTGAGCAGGGCTTTCTGAATAAAAAGTAAGCATGTACCCCAGATTACAGAACATTTAACTATTTGCATGATAAAGTCTTCCTCTGGGTTTTCAGTCTGTTGAAAGAGTTGCCAATAGACTAGATAAGTATCTTTTGTGGTGGCAGATCGAAGCCCAAAGGTATCCCAGACTCCTCCTCATGCTCTTTCTTGTTTTAGCTGGGGCTCTTCCTGGCCCCCAAAGCCCTTTGCAGACCAGGGCTCGCTGGGGCTTTACCATGAGCTGGGCTCAGCTGATTGTCGTTGCACACCCATGCCAAGGGCTGCTCTCCCTCCTGCTTGGCTCAGAGTGCCATTGGTGGTTTTCTCATTTGAGCAGCTCGAGGCAACCTCTGAAAGGCTGCAACTCATAATAGGATCAATAACTGTGTGCATAATTGCAAAAACACTTCAGTAAGTGGATATGAGCTGCTGCAGACCTCATCTTTACACCTTTGCAAACACATAGTTCCTTGTCTCAGAGTCAAGCTCTTCCTTTCTGACATCTCTCAGTGCAGCACACGCAAAAGTCAGAATACATAAACTGTAAATCCCCTACTTACTGGGAGCCATAAATAGCTACAGGTAGAGATTATGACCCATAGGAAATGGGATCATTGTCTCAAAAATAAAATATTAAAGCAATTCCTCTAAGAACCAGCCTTTTCTTAAAATCACCTTGGTATTTGATTTTAATTATGGTTTCTTGTCAAGTAATGTGCTAATTCAGCAGTGAGCAGAGTCCTCTCTTTGTAGAAGTTCTGCAATGTTTTACTTGGATGTGGTTACTCCGGTGGTTTTCTTCTCTCTGTTTTTTCTTCTTTAAACGGGGAGCAAAACATTACCTGTGGTAGTAAAAGAATGGTGAAATGAGAGAATGAGTGATGCCATTAAAAGCTGTGGGTTGCCATCACATGTGCTCTTAGGCACATGCTGGATAATACAGGGCTGTTTGCACAGGTCTGCTTTTCATGCTGGGGAGGCTCGTGTAATGAGCAGTGTAATGAAGCCACAGGTATAATGCACTGCTGCCTGAGGTCACCAATTAAGGCAATCTATGAAACCTCAACGAAATGTTTCCCCAGCCCTCCCTACCTCTGTTTGGGTGCACAAAGTTCAATTAGGCACTCAAGAGTTTGGAGATCTGTTTTAAGAGAAACTTGCATAAATACCTTAATGCATCAGGCTGACACCTCAGGAGATGTGGTTTAGTACCCCTCTCTGCAATAACTTGTTGAGAGCCCTCAATGCCTCAGTTCCTCCTCTCTCCTTCCCAAAAGAAGGATAAATGGCATTTCTGTCCCTGGGGACACCTCTGTTAGTTGTCACATACAGTCATGCTCTGGCTTGCTTGCCTGCTCCCTTTCACACCCAGGGCATCCAGGCTCTAAAGGGATTGCAGCACAGAAGGGTGAGGGCAGCAAGCTGGGCACAAGAAATGCTCCCTTGATGGGCACACAAGCACAAAATTGGAAGGACAAAGAGCCACACTGATGTCTGTCAGCATTTCAAATGAAAGTCAATCATGACCGCACCATAACTCTGAGATATCAGCACTACCTCTTTCTTGGGGAGTTGCAGCATGCCCAAAACCTCCTGTCAAATTTAGCCCATTTTATCCCTAACAGGGACCCACATGCCACATTTGTCCTCAAGTCCTTGCTGCCCAAACTGTGTCAGTCTCCTGACAGCTTTCTGATGATGTCAGAGTCGCTGGGTTTGCATCAGGATCCATGTCTAGTTCGGGGTGCCAGCAGGAGAGATGTCCTCACCACCAGTGGTGCCATGGGAGCCTGGAGAGCAGAATCACCACCAAGACTGGGTTAAACTGGGGAGTCAGGGGAGGGAGGCAGCAGGTCTCTGTCCCTGCAGGCTCCCTGAGTCTGGGTTTTGGTACCCCCTACCCTTTCAAGGTCAATGCAGTGACCTTGAGGGCAAGCTACAACGTCTGTTTATTTTCCCAGGCTCTCTCTTGCAGTGGGAGTGGGGCAGAGGGGTGACAATGGCAGGGAGAAGGTAGCATCCTTGGTGGGGGGAGGCAAGGGGGGCTTACTTCTGCTTGTGGCCGTACAGAGCTTGCACCCAGTGTACAAACTAATTAAGACACTTCCTGTATTAAAGAATTAACACCCACACATTGAAACCAGGACACAAAATTAATAGCATGGTATATCCAATATTGTTAATAGTAATTTTTTTTTTTTTTACCAAGACAGAAATTGTTCCAAAATCAAAATGAGGAAATAGTGACATGTTGGTTAGAAAAAATAAACAAATCCATTTATTTTCTCACAAAAAGCCCATGTAAGCTGTAAATCCTGACCTGCATTAATTAAATTTCACTTTTAGAAAACTGTGGTGCAAATTCCCCTTAATCCACGAAGTCTGACTTAACTTGGGGGGTGATGGGAGGAGATTTCTTGATTCCCAGCAAAGATCTTTCTTGCATCCACTGCAGAGCCTTAGTCTTTATTCCATCGTACAGTGAAAGAAATGCAACGGGGTTTGAATGCTGGGGGGGAGAAAAAGAAAAGGCAAAGCAAAAGAAAAAAAAGAAAAAAAAAAAAAAAAGAAAAAGAAGAGGGGAAAAAAAAAAAAAGCCGCCTTCTTTGTGTCCTTATCTCTCCCGATGCGTGTTACATGTTGCAGCAAAGAGCAGGGGCGCTGAAGCCGAGCCCAGAAATCCGACTGGATTTGACGACGCCCCCGGTAAACAGCGTGGCACAAAAGTCCATTGTGCTATGAGATAACTGCGCGGCTGAATGGGGGAGGCTGTCACGGGGGGGATTGTTGGGCCAGTCACCATCGGATCACAGTCGAGGCCTGAATTCCTTTATGGTTCATCAGGGCCTGTTGGTACCACAGAAAGTGTCATGATCCTTTTTTTCACTGGGGCCAGATGGTGTCCTTTTCTGAGGCCTTCCTAATGCCCGGTTTTCCACATGTAAAACTCCTGGGAAAATGACCTAACTCACAGCTGCTTAGTGAGGCTTGAGCAGGTCTTTAGAAAGACTTCTGTCAGGAACAAGGCGGCCGTACCACTCCGGGGGAGCAGGGGGAGGCCACCAACACAAACCTACCCCTCGCCGTCTATATTTAAGCGGAAATAAAATCCCGCCGGGCCAGCGCCAGCCTGCGCGGGCCGGGCCGCGGCCGGCGGGAGCGGCACCGTCGCTGGGCAGAGAAGTGCCAGGAGGGGCCGTGGGGCCGGCAGCCGCCGCAGCCGCTCTCCCTTCCCCGGCGAGCAGATGGCCTGAATAAAAACGTAGAATGTGGTCCAGAAGGGTCGGGAGAGGACAAAAAGTGAGAGGTTCCCCAGGCCGCGGGCAGCCGCCCGGAGAGAGGGGAGGGAGGGAGGGAGGGAGGGAGCCGCCGCTGAAAGGGGAGAGCGAGAGGAGAGGGGACTTTTGATGTCGGAGGGCCGTGCTGGCCTCCCCTCTCCCGAATGATTCCCCGAGGGGCCGCGGGACCGCAGGTGCGGCGCTTAGAAAGCCCAAAGCCTTTTCTATCGGTAAAATAATGCCTGGCCAGAGGAGCTCTCCCAAGGCTGCGAGGGATGAAAAGCTGAGCAGCTTCCGTGGCCGTGCCTATTTTCCCCAGCCAAGGCGTTAGCAGTAATGATCTTGATAACTTTTAGCCACGGTGATTGACCTTTTAGCCTTCACTGTACATCACTGTACCGGGATGTTTTCACTTGCCTGGCTTTGCCAGGGAGTTTTTTGGTTTGCGTTGATGAAAGCATCCATATCCATCCTTTGCACATTTTTTTTGGAAGCACTATATGCCGTACATCTGTCAGTGGATCTGCAGATATTTCAGCAGCCGCTATACCTATCCTACAAGTTTTCCAATGGTATTCTATTTTCAGAAGCCTGCACATAAATAAGCACAGCTCAGTAAACATACTAACAGTAGGTTTTATTTTACTTGTTCTGTGACCCAGAACATGCTGTAATCCCAGTGTTAAATGCATTTCCCCGATATATTTTAAAGTGAATATGGGAAGCTCCAATAGGATTTCTTTCCTGAACATGGCCATCTAAGAAATGAAATAGAGCTGTCTGAAAAGTAGCTATAATTGTTCAGAGGAAATTGTGAGGAGATTTTCATAAAAATGTTGGGTTTTTTTAGTTAAAAACCTAAAGCCAGAACTGAACAACTAGGCTAAAAAGTCTTTCAGTGCTGATACGTCAAAAATCAATTTTGGTTTCAAATATTTAATTTATGAGAAAAAAATACAAAAAGATGCTTACTCTGACATTTTTCATTTTCAGACTTGCACAGAACACTTCTATGAATGTTTTTCTTTCTTGGCTAAAATCTTTGTCTAACATGTTTTTAGTTCCAACAGAATCCCAATCTTCATTTTTTTATTTTGGAGTCAGATCTGAGTGGAAAAAAAATGTACCATTGATCTCAGGTAGGTATTGTTCAAAGGTTTCTTTCTGTGCTTGTTAAGAATACAAGTTAACTTCGTTACAGAACATACATCCAGGGCATAAAAAGATGATACAAAAGAAAACAAGTACTTTTTCAAACTCACCTTTTCAGCTAAAAGAATAAAAGATGGAAGAAGTGTATGTAAAGATGCTCCTAGTTGCTCAGAATAGAGTCATTTTTCAGTGCTCTTTGAGAGTAAAACTTAAACAAAAACAGCCCAGAAGTGTTTGGCCATTCCAAACTGCTCTGTTCTGGAGCATCTGCCTTTGACCCAAAAACTACTGACATCCATGAATTTCGTTTCTCTTTGGTAACTTGCAGATTATTGATTTTATCGTTTGCCTGACATTTCACAGTGCATTGCCTCACTTACAGAAATGTTCAGCATTTACACTGTGATGTGAACTGTCATAAAGTGAGGTAACATTCCATAAAATCCTAAGGGGAAAAACACTTTGATGAGATGCAGTCCAACTTGGAAGGACTGTATTTTTTCTCAAGCTGTTCTAGGCTCACTCACCCTGAAAAAGCACATTTCAGAAGGGACAAGATAATTTTAAATAAGAACTGCTGTTTAAAAGGAAAAACGAAAAGGATGAAATCTTTTATAGTAACAAGAGCAGGAGTCACCATTGGTGTGTAACGTAAAAGAAGTGAAACGCACATGTACTTGCTATGCTCTGCTTTCAGCAGAGCAACAGAGTTCAAGAGAAACAGCTTGTGCTTTACATTTTTGGTCTGCTCATTCCCCTTCTTGTTCTAAAATGTATCACTGGGCCTGAATACCCCCAAGAAACCAGGCAGAGGCATCCGGCACGTACTTAGGATCTGTGTCTTGCAACAGAAGGAGCCCGAGAAAGAGAGCCAGCCCTTCTCCTGCTGGGTCAGTCACATGCAGTCAGGCTTTTGCATAGAGCTAGCCTTCTGTCTCCTTCCTTTGACGGGCAGAGTAACATTTTGTAGTGACACAAAGAAATTCTTCCCTCTCTTGGTCATAAAGACCCTCAGCGCTGGATCCTCTTTATCAACTGCTCTTTTCTTATAGGATATGATATATTTTATTTACATATGAATTGATCTGTTTGTCTGGAAAACTTGGAAAGCCCAGTGGTTCACAAAAACATAAACCACTCTACTTGTAGTCATTTCTGAAACTTGAAGAAAACAGCAATCTCTCTGCTTTGCCTAGCTCTCCATAATCCATATCCTATCCATTATACATGTTACTATTGTGCAGGGCTCATAGTGGGGATGTCATTAGTTAAATTTTATGGGTGACAAAGCAGAGAAACAAACTGCAATGAAATTATTACCAAACATGAAGCAAAAGTATTTGGCCACGTTCTTCTTCTTTCGGGAGAAAGATCCCTGTAAAATGCCTGGCTTTTCATTGCCTTTGAAAGTGGCTGTGCAGTTTGTGAGACACATTGCAGTAAGCACTCAAAATCTTTTGTCCCATGTCTTGGGCACATACCTACAGGTGCATGTGCAATACAAAAATGCATTTCTTTCCAGACTCTGCTGTCATTTGCTGTGCTGCTATTAGCATGATGCAGTTCACCAACAACTGTGTGGCTTGTAAAGCAGAAGAAACCACAACAAAGATAAACAACAGGAAGATTTTCTGGCTTCGTGAGTTTTCGTCGTAGTCTAATCAGGATCTTGCAATTTCTCTTGGTCTGGTAATTGAGAAACACCAAATGAAATTACTAAATGTAATTGTAAGACAAACAAAAGCCCCCTTTAACATAAGGCGTGCTTGGGCTCCTTGTACCATGTAACTCCTCCCTAGAAGAGGATGTGGAAGGCAAATGGGCTCTAAAAGCAACTATACAAAGCCAGAAAATAAAAGTCCAGTGGATAACCACATCTGTGTCAGGAAATTCCTAAATTATAGATAGCTGAAAGCAGACTGCCATGGGAAGGGTCACCCCATGCTGTTCTCCTCACAGTCTTTCCCTGAGCAGTTATTACTAGACACTGTCAGGGACAGGAGCAGAAGGACCTTTGGTCTCGTTCAGTACAGCTGTTCTCTTGTTCCTCTGTTCTTATTTTATTCCAGCAACAAAGTCTATTTTTATTCGTCTCCCTAGAACTGTGGCCAGCACACTGGAAAGGATTTTACTAGGAATCCAGACTGCTGTGAGTGTTCATGGTATACACAGGGACACTTTTTTTCTTTCTTTGTCTGCACAGGGTAGCTGTGTCAGAGGCATTCTCTGTCTTCTCCAGCTCAGGGTTCTGAAATGCCTTGCAGTCAGGAGGAAATATACTCACAGGCCTCAGTGGTTGTCTAGTAAGCCTGCAAACAACATTAATGTCATAACATG
The DNA here is from genome assembly GCF_028769735.1 of Zonotrichia leucophrys gambelii. Taxonomy (NCBI): domain Eukaryota; kingdom Metazoa; phylum Chordata; class Aves; order Passeriformes; family Passerellidae; genus Zonotrichia; species Zonotrichia leucophrys. The sequence goes on along the minus strand of NC_088172.1, from coordinate 2,821,121 downwards.
GGTAGTTTGACACCTATGTAAAAGTAAGGATGGCTCCTCTCCAGAATATGTCTGTCACCAGATATTATCTATACTGAGAGCTTTAGAAAAGGCACTTATTTAATTCACAGGAATGATACTAAAATAACCCCACTGTGTAGGATTCCTTTACTTTCTGCTGACATGGATATCACCAGAGGAAAACATGAATCTAAATGTCATAGTTAAAAAGTGTCATAAATGTGTGGATCTGTGTGGAAAATGCAAAATAACTAAGCTTCACACACTGAGTCCCAACTCAACCCAAGCAAAGGACCAGTCTTAAATCCTGTTTCAGCCTTGTTTCCCATCTCATGTTTATGGCAAAATCTCATGTCTAGCAAGGAGCATCATTCATTACTGCATAAAACCATTCAGTTTTGTTCTCAGAAGAGAGTAGTTATAGGTCATGGTGCTGACCTCTTTGCCAGCAGCTTCACATGCCAGACACTCAGGAAGCCTATCAGTGTATGCTTCTAGTGTGTCCTAGAGATAGATTGGATCCAGGAGGACTCTCTAAATTCACTCTTGTCCAGGATTGCACAGGAGGGATGTAGCCTCCATGCTGCAGTCGGTTTGCAGTCAGACTGCACCAGAATTCTTGCCTGGCCCAATCAGTGCCATGTCTCATGCCTGGGCAGAGAAGTGGGATGGGGCAGGGAGGTGGCACGGCAAGGGCTGGAAGCAGAAGTGGCTGAGTCGGATGAGTTGCACGCCAAGCTGATCTCCATTGGGACCGAGGCAATAGGTGGGCAGCACTTTCCCCATACAGCCCCTGATGCTGAGGCCAGAGCAGTCCTTGCAGCCCCTGACAAGTGGAGGCATGAGTCACATTCCCTCAGTGTCTGCACGAGCGATGCCGTGTGCCGTGCCACAGGTCCCTCGCTGCCATCGGCAGGCCTGGTTAGCATAGATGGGTCGTGGCAGCACTGCAACCTTCAGTCTAATGCCAGATTAAATTTATTAGAAATGCAATGCCAGCTTGGACCAATGAAGAGTGGCCCTCAGTCTCTGCACAAAGTAACACAGTCACCAAACACACTCATCCTTCAAATCACAGACTTGGTCCGAGTGTGCTGGAAATTGTCCAAAACCAAAACCTCAGTACAGATACCTCCAGGAGCCTGGCAGAAAAAACATAGGTTTGATCTTTCTGGTAACTTGACAGGCTGCCATATCCAAACAGCCACATTTAGGAGAGCCTGGATTTCCATGTGAACACTGCCCTTCTGCTGGATAAATCCAGCCCTCTCTACTGGGTAAATTCACATATACTGATGTAAATTAGCAGCAACGACTATACAAATAGTCAAATCAGCAAACTGCACTGATCATCAACTAGTACCAGCAGCAAATCAAGACTATAAATGTCTTTGACCGTGGATCTCAGTCTATTAGAAGTTATGCACCCCAGTAAAGACTCCTAGGATGGTATTGTGCAGCAAATAAATACCCATTTTTCGTTGCTAACCTGTATTCTTGGTGACTCACCCAGGCAGAGAGCTCCCATCTGGGTTTATAAGAATAAGCAGTTTGATATGGAATTTCATAACATACTTACATGTTGCTCACATCCTTCTGTTGAGCTAAATTGATCTTTTTTCTTCTCATTTCCTGGGTAGATTGCATTTGGTCTATGAGTAAACACAGTGTAGCTGCCCCCTTTTCCCAGGCTTTCTAATGAGAATGTGCTGTCTGATCAGGTGCATGCACTCTGCTGTCATTTGCAGCCTGACCTGAAGGTCAGAGGTGATTTGAGCAGGCTCAGGGATGCATACAAATCACATCCTCTTGTCTGTCTGTTTTGTTGACTGGTTCTCCTCAGGGTCATGGCTATCTTAAGTAGCAGCCTGAAGGATAAAGTGCGCCCTGTCTGAGCTGTAAAACTTTGACTTTGGACCAATTGCATCTGACATACAGCAGCATGAGGGTTGGTTTAGCCTTTGGATTCAGAACAAATCACTGGCTATCAATAGCTGATAGTGACATGCAGTTTACTGAATGTCCCCTTTTCTCTGGCAGCTGTATATTCTTTGGGAAAAATGGATGTGTTTTTAAGTTTCTAAGGTCATGTTTTAAATATGATGTTGCACACACTCCATTAGAAAGTAAGTGTAGCAAATAAATAAATAGCTAGAAAATATAATGCTGTTTTATGAGTTTGCTGTTGGGCTCCCAGGTGGTGCACAGTATGGGAGGTGGGGGAATAGACATAAAATAGCATAAGAATGACCTACTCTAAAACAAAAATTTTTTTAGGATTAGCTCACTTACTGAAAACTTTCCAGGAATGATATTGAGGAACAGCCATGCAGAATAAAGCACTCTGTCCTCAAGACTGGAGTTCTGCAGGGAGCATTTTTGCCAACACGGCTGCACCAGCACAGCAGTCGATGCACAGGGTTGTGGGCTCAGGAGCAGCGTGTTCTGCCCATACCCTCCCTCTGTGCACAGAGCACCAGGCCCAGCCCCACAGTCCCCATTCTGCTCCTGCCGCAGTGACAGCAAGCACCCACTGGTGCTGAACCCAAGAAAGGACAAGTTTTGAAGGCCACCAAGCAGGCATCAGAGAGTCACGGCTCTCACTGGCATCAGCAGGGGCCAGATTCAAAGCAGTGACCTGGAAGCAAGCAGCTCCGTGTCACCCCCATGGGTTGCCCAGCCCCCTAACACTTCACTTATTAAAAGACGACTCTAGGACTGTGTCAGTGCCTTGTGCCTCTGCAGCATCATACTAAAAACCCACTCTCCTCTGTCTTATATGTTTGTAAGTCAATTTCATACAAATTAACTACTCTTTTATTGGTCAAAATGCTTTGGTGGCTTCTATTTATTATTCTATTAAGAATCACATTATTTTTGACAACAATTGTATGTGTTTCATTTTCTCAGCTCTGCTGTCACTGCACTGCTTGAAATTTTTTGCCAAGTTTGTGCTGGAGAATTCTACTGAGGGGAACTTTGTGTTCTCATCATATTGTAGCTTGGTAGAAAATTAAAAAGGGATTATTGTTGTTGTTGTTGTTATTATTATTATTATTATTACTACTACTACTACTACTACTACTACTACTACTACTACTACATATGTATATTATTTTTTAAATCAGCCATAAAACCAGAATAGCTGAAGTGCCACTCTCAGTAACTACCATGCTGCATTTTTTGGTTTATCCACGTATAGAGGTTATCCAGGACTTATAAACTTTTCATAGAGTGCATGTGTAGGGCTCCAATGATTGTAAAGAAACAGCCTGGCCAAGAATTTTCTACCGAAGTGGATTTTTTTCACTGAATAACCTGTTCATTTCATAACTTCTTTTTTTTTTCCCCACAGAAAGTTCTTCCCTATCACAATAAAAAAATTTTACAATCACATTAAATAATGAAACGTTTTCAATTTTCAGCCAAATGTATTTGTGTTTTGGGTGAAAAGGATGACAAGCAACTGTTTGCAAAAGATAATCTCATTTTTCAGACTAGTTACAAACAAGCTGTATCTAGTACAGCCTTAAACTACCATTAAGTAATAAAATATTGATAGTACACAAAAATTGGTGAATTCATTTTTGACAGGTCTCATCATATCTGAAGCCTAGTCCCAAGATCTTTCAGGTCTTAGTGAAATAAACAAAGGGTTCAACATACGGTAGAATTTCAGCCTTAATGATATCATATCTGTGAATTGTGAAGCGATGCTACAAGATGAAGAATTGATAGCAGCATAATAGGATATGTTCCTTTCCCAGCAGAATCCAGCAGAGGATTGTAATAGTTCACCAGGGGAAGTAGGGTTAAAAACCTCTGACCCCTGATATCACATAAACATTGCCAAAAAAAAATAAAACCCTTGACTGACAGTGAGATGCGTGACTGCCTCAAGTCTGCTCTGAAATCTTTGCTGATAATTACTGGCTTGAATGGTATGAGAAATGGGCAAGAGGGGTATCAGCCACATGAGTGTACATACTCAGAGACCTGAGCATCTCTAATAAGAATTGATGTAGTGTGTCATTTGTAATTTAATCAGCAGCATTACATCTTGATAGCAAAAGGACTATCATGAACATTTTGCAGTAAAGTAAGATTAACAGACACACCCCCCGAATCTCTGCTGCCTTAAAGTAATGTTCCAGTTGTGACAGTAGCTAATAAATAGAAGAAATTGTGAGTTTATGCTGACACATGTCCCTGAGCTGCTCCCACAGTGTGGAGGCGCTTTGCTGCATGTGGCACTTAGCACCAAGCACTGACCTGAGACTTCTTGTGACCACTGGCAGAGCAGTGCCAGCCCTGAGCCAAATGTTGGCCTCTCTTTTCCAGTGGCTGTTGTATCCCAAAGTCAGGTCTAGATCCAGATCTGAGCCTCTCACAGCCAGCTCCATTCCAAACAGATCCCTTTTTTTCCTCGCAATTTGTTTGTAAGTTTGGGAGCCATCTGCTTTACCTTCGTGTCCAGGCTTCCCTGGAGGCATCCAGTACCCCAGCATGCACCAACCAGAGCCTTCCTGACATGCAAGAAAGCTCCATGGATATTTGGAAGAGATCTACCCTAAAGCTGATGCCTAGGAGTTAGTCATCTCAGCTGAAGCTCCTTAATTTAGACTTTCACTGTAATGGTGGAAAATAGGCCCCTCTAGAGGCAATTTGAGCAGTGTAACTAAAATCTTAAGGTGAATGGTTCACTGAAAAGATTTTTTTTTTTCTCTACCCTCACTGAAGAAAAAACAGAGTGGTTAAGATATCTATGTTTCAGCCTTCTGAAATGAGGTGAGTTAAATCCTTACTCTGCTTACTCTCTCCAGGAAATCCAGTCTGCAGGCTCTCCCAACATCTGTGTCAACATCTTTTTAATCAAAACTTTAGGATTTCTCACCAACAGTGTCTGAGCAATATTTTTTCTTTTTTTTTATTTCTTTTCTGTTTTTAACAATGCTCAGTTTTGAGAGCTGAAAGAATTAGCAGTAAATTTACTCATGGGAAAAAGCACATTATGACAATGAAGCAAAGGTCTCTGGTGCCTGCAGTTCCACAGTGAGTATGCATGTTCAGATGTGCATATTAATTGTCATTTATTTCAGTGGCAAGAGGCAAGGAATAAATGGTGCATGGGCATCTGTTTTCAAATGCTTACCCGAGGTGCTGACTCACATCCATAGGTCACCTGAAAATAAAATTAGTCCCTTAGGATCTAGGCCAAATGTTCTGGGAAAATATCCCATCTCAACAGTCTTTGAATCTTTGAAGCAACTGTTAGTGGCTGATTTTTTTCCCTATCTTTTCCTTTACAAATGTAAAATAACCTCCTGCTTATAGTGTTTTCAGAGCTTTGTCTGATTATGCCACGTTTCTATTACATTTTAGCCTCTTTCCTCTCATCCACCAAAACAAGAAAGGTAATTCATATCACAGTTGTGTCCTCTAGATCGATTGGTATCAGTCTCATGGCACAACCTGATTTTAAGATGTGTTATTGTACTTCTTACTTCTAAATTTCAGTCTGTGTTGCTCAGTAGTGATTAAACAAATACGTTAATAATTCCATAACAGCCTACACAAGATAAAAAAAATCTTATTATAACTTACCCAAATAACAGAAATCTGAATCTCTGACAATCATGTTAAATAGTGATATTAAAGAGCTTAAAGAAAAGCTAATGTGTTCCATTATTTACTGTAGGCTGTTTTCATGAAGGTATTCTGCACTTAGAGGTTTTTGGCAATATCCATATATATTTTTCAAAGGGAGAAATGGTTGTTTTCACACTTCTCTTGGTTAAAACCTCTGCTTTAATCAATGAGACCTTTGATTTCCTCAAACAGGTTTAAAAAATGTCTCTTAAGATCAGTTTCCATCACGGTGTATTTCAGGACTGGTGGTTTAACAATTGCTCTCCAGGAGAATTACTTATTTCTTGTTTTATTTGTGTGAGGAGCTCTACAGTGTGACAGGTCCATGAGAAAGTGAACCCAGCCGAGGAGCAGGTGGTCTGCTGCTCCTGTGTTATTGCCATTATGTTGCTTTTGTTAAATTACTCCATAAACCCAAGTTTCCTCGTTGCCATTTGTTAAATTTGCCTACCTCCACTCTGTGAGCACAGATAATCAGTCAAACCTTAATTGGGGTATATTTAGATCAAAGTATGTAGCCAGCATTTGCTCCCAGTACCTGGGTTGCAAACGATAGTCACATGAGTGGCTTGCTCTATTGGACATGCTTTTTGTTTAACCATGATCATTGCTGGCAGGCGGCTTTTTGTGCAAGTGAAAAGCCCTTTAGAATTCCTCTAATTCTGACAAAGAAACTGTCTTTGGGAGGAGAAATTGAGTATTGCCTTCTTGCATCTGAATAGTCTTTCAGCTCTATATTCACAGCAATATACTTAATGTCCGCAGACAAGAAGCAGAAGGTTTGGATCCATGTTATTTGTTCCTTATCCAGCTTCTAGAAAGTCTTGGAAGCTTGTATTTTTACAAGTTAAGGAGATATGTGTAAGGTCTGTGAGTACAGGCATGGATTTCTCTTGAGAAGTGATGCAAAAACAGTTTGCTACAAAAATCACAGAGGTTGTCTTTTTTTTATTTAAGAGGTAATAAATCAAAGCAAGGTTTGTGTAGGGATGAGTGATACATCATCTTTGCACTGCTCCTCTGAGAAAGGTAGAAAATGTTTATGGAAAGATTTTCATTTTTTACCTTATTTCTGATCTGTTTGCTGGTTTAATCAGTTGTTTTCAGATGGATTAAATTAGCTTTATTTATTACCTTTCACATCTTTCATTTCCTTTGCTGGCACCATTTTGTATTGTCTTTTATTTTTCCATATCATGGTAGCACCTAAAGGCCCCATCTGAAGTTAAAGTCCTGGTGCTCTGAAAACTACAGAGAATCAAAGGTGGCTCATTCCCTGAAGAGCCTGCACTTAATCAAGACAGCAAGATACATGCTACACTAAATTTGGGATACACTATGGAGAGCAAAACACCTACAATTGGCTTTCAGCACTTAGAGCTCTTTGGGGTTCAGTCGAGCAAAGGCATACACAGGCACTAGATTTTAGGGCACAGTTGAGCAGCCTCATTTAGTTCAAAGTGACAAGGACATATGCAAAGCTGATGATAAATCTTCCAGGGCAGGAGGTTAGGTTGTGTGACCAGGCCATTGGCCGGTTGAGAGGGAAAGCTGTCGTTAGGGACAGAAAGTTGACCTGCTCTTTGGATTTCTCTACATTTGAATGCTGAGTTAACAAAGCACAGATTTAGTATGTTTAAAGAGTCAATGCGGAGAAAATACTGTAAAGTAGCTCTGTTTTCCACAAAATTCCTCGTAGACCTTATTCTAAAGGAACTTTGCAAAGAGTAAAGGCCACTTTTGAAGCAACATAAAGGCCACTTTTGTCAGTGAAATAACTTGCTGGACTTTTTCCCCACAGATTTGTATAGAGCACTGGTTCACATCAGGGTCTGAAAAAAAATTAGTTTTGATTGTATATACATACATACAAAAGGGTAAACAGTCTGAATAAAGCCCTTTGTACTGGATTAGTGTCTTAGCTCTTTAACCCAAGCTGCAGGTTTGGGATGTCTTTGTTCAGTTAGGTTTTCGGGGCTGACCAAACTGGGTGTGTTTGAGTTTCATTCCTCACCCTTTTGAGGTCTGCAGGACTGATTCCTTGCATTCAGTGCCAGCAGTACTGTAAGTGCCCGATGCTTTATTCTCTAAGCTATTCATCCTTTCAACCTTTGGCTTTTTTTTCTTTAATCCATCTACCTTACTAAGTTTTCAAGTCAAGTAAAATGTTAAATGTGCTTCAAGAAAGAGCAACACAGAAATAACAGAGAGCATGCCAAGAATTTCTGGCCATCTCGTTTATTTGTTCTCTGTGAGTGCGTGTGTGTATAAATATGTGTACACATGTGAATGTGCATGGAGGTATATGATTACACCACAAAAGATGAATCTACCATGAGGCATAAGTCATGTAAAGCACATATTCCAAAGGATATTATACAGAGAAAGGCAAAATAAACACATTTGAGCAACTTCTTGCTAATATCAGAAACAAGTAATTGCTCTACATCACGAATACTTTTGTGGAGAATTCAAATGCTTAATACTGCTTGTCTGAAGCCTTGATGACTTTTTTTTTTGGCTGCAGGGGACAAGAGGCTTACACACATGCCACCACTTCAAAGATTTGCCTTCTATTAATTTTTTACTTAAGCTTCAGAGTGTTAAATTGTTCAATTTAAGTCGTGAATGTATTTTATAAGATCATCCTAGCCCACCATTTTTCCCAAAATAGAGAAGTTCAGGATATTTGGCAGTTTCACCTCCTCACCAACTCTCTGCAAAATATATATGAATAATTTCTTTGAACCTCAGCAGCTTGTGATACAGAGAAACACAAGTTCAAACCTTAGTCTTTCCTTAACTATGGAAATAGACTGTTCTAAAAATAAGTGCTGAATTTGATGATTTAGATTAAAAAAGAAAAAAAAAGCACATCATAAATAGAAATGTGTTGTAACTTTTCCAATTGGAAATTAAAAATAATGGGCTATTTTCCATTTCCTTGTGGGGTTTTCATGAGCTGAATCAATATAATGAAATGTTCTAGTCAGCAAAATAAATCAAGAGCCTTTTACTGTTTTTATCACAAGAGATCCCCAGTGAGGTGAGGAAGGAGAACAGAAGAGAACACATGACATTATGCAACTATCCTACATCAGAGTGTAAGTCCGGCTGCTGCTCCTGAGCTAAATGCTGTCTCTGCTTAGCCAAAGCTGGGAAAAAGATGGAAATTTGAGATTGCCAAGAACAGGGTACACTGTCTCTAATCTGTCTCAATTATAAAGAAAAAAAATGGGGATCCAGTGATTTCCTGTGCTCCCACTATGACTGGGAGACCTTCTGTTCATGCATTCCTGGGGATGAGAGCCTGCATGACACTACAAATCAACTGAAAAGATTCCCAGATTACTTCTGTGAGACCTGTACCAGTCTGAAATGCAGGATTGGGCCTGCACTGATGGGGTGCTTCAGATGGGACCCACGGTGGAGTTCCTGGAGCAGAGTCCTCCCCACACAGTGGCTCTGCTGTGAAAGCTTCCCACTACTCACCATGGTCTGGGACTCAAGAGCTGCCTGTCTGCAAATACTGCTTAGAGCCCTGGGAACACATCAGCAGAAAACCACTCTGGCCACTGGGTTTACATCATGTTGTGTTCTGCAGGAAATGTTTGTATTTGTTTGAGAGAGAAGTCCTGCTGTTTCAGATTAAGTGCCTTTGCCATCTGCTAAAAGAATGGCAAAACAGCACGCAGTCAGCTGCTAAAGAACAGGGATAGAAACTCAGTGCAGAGCTGTGTTCTTGCTAGCTCCATGGTAAAAATTCCCATTTCATAGGGTGTTCCATTATGCTTTTTTGGGTGACATTTTCTTCTCTGTAAAAGTCAAAGGAATTCTAGTGTCAAAAAATACAGCTTCCATAGCTGTCCTAGTTTATCCCAACACCCCTCTGCTCTCTGCAGCCAGCACCACTTCCAGGGCAGGATCAGGCACCCTGGAGGAAAGATGGCCGGGGTGCCAGCCACAAGCAGGTCACTGCAAACATATGGGCACCCATGCTCTCAACCAAAGTATTAAGGAGGAAGAGATGTGAAGGCTGCTGACCTATTTCTTTCTATGAACAATTTTGTTTGGTTCTTTTAGGCTTGTCCAGCTGGCAGGGACAATAGAGCTTCAGACCTAGGCTGACTGGCAGTAGATGGGACTACCTGGAAACTTGCCACTCCTGATTGCTCCTTCAGAGCAGACCATTTCAAAGCTGGTGTAAGGAAGATATGTACATCAATCAAGAAAGTGCTATTACTCTTGCTAATAACAGTAGATGATATATAGAAGGCTGTCAATGAGCTTAGACTTTTGGATTCCCTGAGGCTAATGCTACCCAAGTAAATTAAACAACTTGAATGAAAATCCTCTGGCACTGAAACTTGATTGTCTGAACCATTAAATTGCTAGAAGGGTCCTTGGCACAGTTTTGACCAGTCCTACTAGTGTTCTCCCAATTCCTGGACATGCTACAGAAGTTAGGTCAGTCCAGAGACCATTCCCATTAGGCAGTCTGTGTATTTATGGATTTAAGCTGTTCCAGGCCAGCTGGCCAGAAAACAGTCCTGGGCATGTTTGATTCACCCATATAGATGCATCCAAAGTGTGCTGAGGTTATTAATACAGATACTCTGTGTCCTAGGCACCAGGGTTTGCACTCTGTGAGCACATTAGACCATCTCCTCATCCTGCTGCAATGCTTGGCATAGAAGGCTCACCAATACTAAGGTGTTTCAGAAGTCTGGAAATCATTTAAGATCTTAGGGAACTTCCCAGCATCAAGTCTGACCAAAGAGCCACCTTACTGAGCAGCCTGTGCCCAGCATTGGCCAGGAGGGGATATCTAGGGAGCAGTACAAACACAGTACAAAAGCCCTCTTACACTTTCCTGAATATCAGCAGTTTGTAGTTTACGTATTTGATAGCTTAGGATCCTTCAGCCTTGAGAAATACTGCGTTGTCTGTTGCAGTGATAAAATGACATTTTTTCTTATATATATGGGCAGAAAAAGGAAGTACTGATATTCATCTAACTATCCTGGAAGAGCCAGGTTGAGTTCTGCTCCTCGGGCTTTCCTGGGAGCTCTTTTTGCATATTCTGAGCACTTAGGGAGTGACAGTGCAACATGCACTGGGAAGATAGACAGGTAGATGGAGGAGGGATGTTTAGCCTGCAGGCTACTAAAAAATATGTGCTCCCCCTGATAGTTACTGTGTGCTGTTTTGCTCACTAGTTGAAAGGATGAAGGGAAAGCTGGTCACCTCCTACTCCTTTTCCCACTTAACAGCTTGTTCAGCTGAATGTTGTACACAGAAATGAAGAAGGCGTCTAGGAAAGGGTGAGGAACATATTTTGCTCTTAATTTTGAATAGACAGGCACATGTGGGTAATGAGTAAGGTACTGGTCACTTTGTGATGAGAAGCCCTTCCAAGTGCATCACAAGGGTCCTACAAGACTGTACATGGCATCTGCTTTAGTCCATATTTGGTTTTTATGGCAGTAAACCTGGAAAATTTAATTAATTCCTCCAGATACATACCATGAATATAAATCCAAAGTCAATTAATGTTGTTTTAACTATTGACAGCAGGGAGAAATAGTGATCACTGTATGTCAATACAGTAAGTAAGAATCTTTTAAAAACCCAAAAATAACCATTGCACAGATAAGTTTGTGCCTTCAAGACCATATGAAGCAACGCAGATGGGAAGCTAATGGATATTCTCTTCTCAGAGGACAGCAAAAGCGGACATTTGGAGCATTCCAGGACTCCCCTTGTCCTTGCTGCCTTGCAGGAATAGAGGGAGATTTGTACCCCAAAATAAGGCAGTTTGACAGGCTGGACACTCTGCTGCACCAAAGGCTGAGGAAGGATTTTTGCCCTCCCCAATAGCCACCAGGGTGGTCTGTTTGCCTCTCAGTCATCCTTATGAGCTCCCTCTAACCCTTCTCTGTCCTTTTCTCTCCCATTTACCATGCTTCAGAACACATCATTGTATTCTTCCACCATTTCGCCCTTCCCTTGGGATATGTGTGAGCGTTGTCTGAACACGTCCTCTCTTCTCTGGGTTCATTTTCCCTCTGATGCAAATCACAGTGAGGGCCTCACTCCTGGTCACTTCTCTGTGTCAGCAGCTGCTCTAAAATCCAAGCAGCTTGCCCCTAAATTTTAACCTGGCCATGCAAACAGTGATAAAATTGTGATTTATTTTTTTTTTTTCATACATTTGGGAATGTTTCTACTCAGATTTCACTGGGTTTGGCCGTGGCAAACTGTGACAGGCATAGCATAAGATCCCCCATTCTGGTAGACCTTCTGAGCTGTCATAAGAAGGAAACATATATGGAAAGGAAACAGAGCAGCAGTGGCAATTTTTGAGGATAAGAAAAAAATGCCAGGTGTAATAGGGTTGTTAGGGACTTGGCTTGACTAGCTAAAGAGAAGCAGCAGAGGCAGGGCAGTAATTGTATGTGTGTTTCTGCCAGCTGACCTTCCTTTGAAGGATGCCACTGTGCAGCACCTCCCCCCAAGGAGTGAAGAGTTCTGCAGAGAGAGGATGTGAGAAACCAAGAAAATTTCCTTTCTTGCTGCTGCTCGCCTGGTGCCTCCTCTTTGCTGCAGGAACAGGAGTCATCTGCATGCCAGATTATGACACACGCTCTAATTTATGTTTTCATTTCTTACCGTGCAGCATACAACAACCTGCATCCTGCAGCAGCCCAAAGGGATGGAAACCTCTGTTCTGTGAGACTTGGTTCATTTAGCTCATTGCCTCGAGTCTGAGGGTGCTGATGAAATTGAGAGTCGGGAAAATGGTTCTAAACTTTTTATCTGACACTACAATTGAAGTGGCTGTGCTTCTAACCATCTGCCTTGTAACACATATGGTATTCCTAGCTGCCCACCACTGCTTTTGCTAGTGCCACCGAGCAAAGGTGAGAGAATAATAGCTGCTATGACAAGAATAGAGAGTAGAAAATGACAAGTTGCATATGCATTTGCACTGCATATTGCAGTGTGATTTGTCTTTTTATCTGAACATCTCCTATTTTTACTGTAAGGTCTAGCACAGAATTAAGCACATAGATTATGTCTCTGCTTCTACTTTTATTTCTGCCCTTCCTGGAAAAAAAAAAAACAACTTTTATTCTATATTTACCCAAAATTATTGCTTTTACTACTGAACTTACATTCCCTGTGCCAACTAGTCCGACCTGTGATTTGGGGACCTGCTGGATCTCCAAGTCTCTGACAGATTGTGATTTTATCAGATTGATAAGCTCTGGCTTTCAAAACCAGTCTGCTGGCCTGCATTGCACCCCACTGGAGGTACATAGAGATGAGTTGTGAAGCCCTTGGCTACAGCAACTACCTAACACAGACCCAGATCTCCTGAGGTCTAGAAGTCTTGTCAGACTCTGGAAGATGTCTATAAACCATTCCAAAACCTGCACACCCTCAGTTCCATGTGTTGGTGCAACAGTTTTTGCTGTGATTGATGGGGAAGAGTATCCCATTGCCCCTGGCCTGCTGAGAAGAGAGGAAGGACGGTTGAGGGGTTCTGAAGCAGCACTTGTCTTTAACCATCCAGGTGGCTCCCTCCAGGATAAGTCTGTGGCAGGGTGACACAGTGGAGGGGACCTTTGGAGCTGGCCAAGCAGCTGGAGAAGCAAGCAGATGTGCAAACAGTGAAGGAGGGGTGGATACAGATGGGGATATGGGTATGGATGGGGTTGGGAATGCAGGCACACACATTGAGGACAGGTCCATCTCTGTGGATTTCGTAATGTGCATTAGAGCATCAAATGATTTACAACTGTGACAAAGTTGCTTATGGGCACACAGCATTTTAGAAAGAAATAAGTTAACTCAAAAGAAATGCTGATTGTAGAACAGTTTCTAAGTGCTAGCCTCAAAACTGGCCTTTTGATTTTCTGCCTCAGTTTTCTTATCTGTAAATAAGCTTAATATTTAATTCAGGCATGCTAGTTGGTTTAATTGGTTGATGGTATTAGCTTAGAAAGTTAAATGCTATGTGCATTTCACTTAGTTTTGCTTACCAATAATTTAGCTGCTACTTTAATGAGTGGCCCTAAGCTTTTCCTGTGAGCAGCATCTGAAGCCAGAGCTCTGCCACTCTTTAAGCAATGAGGGACACTCCTCTGACTGTCCTTGTCAGAGTAGGGGGAAATCTCACAGCAATTTTTCCACGATGGTCTCTTGGTGTGGGCCATGGACAGGAGCAGCACAGGGTGTTGTCTCATCACCAGCTGGGATTAGCCCCTCTACAGGTTCAAGGAAGAAGTCCCATGGAAAATGAGACCAATGAAAGCAGCGAAGCAGAGAAAGTTTCTTCCTCTTCTTCTATCCCTGCTGTCAGTTAGCACAGGGACTTAGCGTAATATTATTGTAACATTTTTTACAGTAGGAATTATAATTGAAATTTGTTATGTATGAGGATAACTAAAACTCGATCATTTCACACTCTTCAGTCCATGCCTGAGGACCTTTTGGGGTAAATAGATTGCTTAGAAACAGCCAGTGACTACAGCTAAAATTGCATTTTACCAACTGAGCTGAATGGCTTTTTAATTACAACACTGATGTCCTCATGCTGTCACCACCATCTAATACTAAGATGGTATTGATTTGATTTTTAACTTTGATGTACCAGGGGAGAAAATGCAGAGTAGGATTTTTTCTGAAATCTTTTTTCCAAAGTAGTCAAGAGTCCCAGCTGTAACATGATGGGTTATTTTTTGTCTGTCTCCTTTTATGTTTACTTGTACCTTGAATATTGTTACTGTCCACCTTGAATTTGTTTAGTTGTATACAAACATTTTGAAATTAAAATTTATAATTTCATGGTACTGGTGAATCTCAGTAACAATTTCATTTTTGCTATACCTACAAATGTTATATGAAACAACTGAAAAACCTCCCAAGCACACCTATCAGCCACAGGAACCTACATGACCACAATCTCCTGTGATAATGCAGCCCTAGTGCACTAATTTCCTTACAATTAGCAATTTTTAGCAATTACAAATGCTTTGAAACCAGGTTGTCAGAGGTCTTCTGTTTTATGAGAAAGTACTTATTTTTAAGAATATATTCTGTATCTTTACTGGTCACTAAGTGCTACTTAGAGCAAGGGAGTCTTTTCCTTTGTGAATGCAGAGCTTTCCTTCTCTGTCTAAGGAAAAATTTTAATAACTTGCCAGGGATAAACCTTTAATTTGCAAAAGGATTGCTACCTTGTCCATGAGCTGTGAGGAAGCCACAGCCACAAGGCATCTCTTCCTGGGCTGCTCTGCTTCATGGGAAAAACTAGCTCCTGCCCTGTAGACTCCTCCACTCCCAACTTTCTGAGGCTCAGATGAAGAGCTAAAAGAGGCGATTTCATATCTGTGTGTGAACATCAAGCAATATTGGTCCAATAAATTGGTTGGGGATTCAGAGCTAGGAAGAGTAGAGTTGGCCCAAAATCCATTTAATTTGAGGGGTCTCTGACTACCATGGGTTTGGAGGTACATTTGCACAAGCACTGTGGAAAAGGTGATCCGTTCATCGTGCAGGTGGGACACTGGTCTGTACAGGTATTCCTTGTCATGGCTTAACCCCAGCCTATTGCTGGAGCTGGGATTACAGCTGACATCATTAATATCTGAGCTAACAATAAAAAGGGAAATGAAAGCATTTTAACTGCACCCACTGCATAGCTGTAAAGGCAAAGGTCTGTCTGAGATTAACAAACAGCTTTTCAGTGGAGACGGGACTATAACTCACTTCAGGGGCTCTGATCTTTGATGAGTTTATGAATGAAAACAAAGCTTGAGTGAATGAATTACGGACATGATTCACTCAGTTGTCTCATACACTTTTATGACCTTTTAATGTTTTCAGTTGCCAGGAGGATGGGATGCTGGGATGGCCTCCAGGAGCCCTTTGCTTGGAGCTCCAGCTCAGTTAAAGACTTGCTGTGTGTCCTTGGGAAAACCTCTTTAATATACCTCACAGTTCTGCTCCCCATCTGTGAAACAGGAATGGTAATTTTGTGTCATTTGTATGTGACATTCACCTGAATGTCAAATTCAGTAATGAAAAGTTCTAAGTTGTAACCTACTGTGCTATATTTCCCCTATCATCAGTAGTAATACTCTTACTTACTCCTGCTAATGTATATCTATATTTATATACCATTTCCAACCTAAACTACTCTGCCAAATAATCAAACAAATGGCAAATAGAGCCAAAAGAATAGGGAGAAATGAGAACATCCAAAGGGGAGATGCAGCTGTGGTAACCGACTCTGATGCTCCCACCCCAAGGACCTCAGGAAGAAGTCTTGGCAGAGTCAAGAAAACAAAAGGGAAGAAATAATTTGGACTTTTCTGATGTTTTTCGGGGTTTATAATTCCAGCCTTTTTACCACAACTCACAAGGTTAAAGAACTACATGAGAAAAGTGATGGTTTTCATGAAACCATGTGACTGCTGGATCTGGACCTTTCCAGATCAAACCAGTTGCTGCAACATGTGCAACAATAGCATGAGGTGTTTGCCATGCTGCTAAAGAAAAATACTGCACAAACCAACAGAGTAGGCCTTGGGTTGTTTTGCTTTTTGCTGGGGCCAAATTCAAGAATAAGAGTGTGGTCAACTCATTCCCTGGAAGTTTTCCTATCCTGCTGCTCAAAATTCAAGTAAAATTTTGTCCCAGGCTGACTGATCTTGTAAACCCAGCTCTGACTGAGATAGCTGATTTTGTAATGGATATTATCTAGAATTTTACCCTGTAGAAATTACAGTAAATTCCATTACCCCTGTTAGGACCATCACCAGTGCTTTGCACGTATTATTTCATAATAACTTACCATACATTAAAGCCACCTCTTAGCAACATATTTTGAGTACTCTACCATCTTTTGGAGTGTGGACAAAAGGGAGGGAAGATACGGGGTTTATGCAAGTAGGCAGCTTCTGAAGGGTTAATGAACAATGAGGAATTTGTGTATAGCTCATTAATTGTTATATTGCATCCCTTTATCTAAATTGTTAGTGGCCTGCTTAGTCAATTGAAACGTATTACTTTGATATTAAAGCTGCAATCAAAATCTTTATTCTTGTGCATGTTCTACTTGAGAATACTAATCCTTCAGAACAGGGCAGTTGGAATTATCTTGAAAAGTATTACAATTCAATAAACCATATGCTCAAAAATAGAGACATCAGGTTCAGCCAAATATCTTAGGAACTGATGCAGTTATTTTGACTTTCCCATACAAACAGACCAATAAATACTGTATGAAAAAGCCCATCAGGGTTTGGATTTAAATTCTGGCCTCATGTTCAAGGAAAATGAGGATGATAATTCCATGCCAGCCTATCACACAAAATTAGCTTTGCTGTGGTAGTACAACAGAGCCCTGCACAGGGAGGGTGGATATTGTGGTCTGTGATATGGTACATGGAGGTTCTTATATTTGTTACATAAGCCCAGATTATTCCAACTAATTTTTGATGCTCTGTGAGCCATATCTGCTCCAGATTTTTTCTCTAGATCAAGGAGGGAGAGAAGAACTTTAAAACTTCTCCAGATATTACTGAGGCTTAGTTGTCTTGACAAAATGCTGTTTTCACCTCAGTGAAAATAGAAGTGTGGACACATTCCCAAATTCAGCATCTACATTTCTCCCTAGAATAAAGAAGGATGAGCATGGCCCTTAGCGCCCAGGGAGCCTATGGAAGTTGCAGAGCCACATTTGCATTTGGCAGTGTCAGAGCAGCCCAGAGGGGATCCCTGTTACAAGCAGTTTGAGTGGAAGACCAAAGCAATAGATGGGGCAAACCAAAAAGAAGGCAAATAAGGGGTAACACCAATCAGTAGAATTGGCGTTTAGTCACCTATGTTTTCAGTCATCACCTGGAATAGAGTTTTAAAAGGGAAGAAGGGCAGTGAAATAGCCTTGAAGAGGTTTGTGGGAAAGAGGAGAGTGCAGAGGCACCTCCTCAGCCTTCATTTAAATAAGTCTAAATCCTGAGTGGCTTCATTCACCATGCTGGAGTTGGTTAGGAGATGCAGAAGTTTATTAAGATGTGTGGGTTGGGCAGCAGAGTGATAAAGTTTTTTGTGTTGGACCCAGGGAAGTGTTGAGAAGCTCAGGGTAGCTGTGCCCATACACTCAAGTGTGCACTCCAGCAGTGAAGGCACAGAGGACCTTCAGGTGTGTAGGGGATTGAGGTGCCCCACTCAGAGCATTTCCCTTGCATTTTATGAGATGTGGCTTCCTGAAAGAGCCAACAAGACACACAGCTGTCTTCATTTATTTCCCCTGCTAATTTAGAATGTGCTGTGATCAGCATGTGTCTGTGTATAGGGGTGGGTGTAGATGTGGGTGTGTGTGTGCATGCACATCCAGGTGGGAAATGCTGTGCTACTGGGAGAATAATTTCATAAACAGGGAAAAATTTTGTAAACAGTAGAAGAATGAACACCCATATTAATATTCTGGCTTTTTCCAAGACAAAAGAAGGATAAGAGCAGGAAGTGAAATAGGAATGTTCAGTCAGAAATGTCTTTCTGTTTTCCAAGCTGTTCACACAAACCTATGTTTCCATAGACATTCGTATGCCTTTGCATTTCAGATTGTTAGTGTCATGACAGCTGTTATTAAAAAATATTACGTAGTGGGTAAAAAAATTTCACATATTTTGCTGATAAAGTTAATTCATTCAAGGACATCAATTAAAAATCAGGTTTTATAAAATGCACCTTTTAGTCTTAAATTTGATGATATCAACTCAAATAAATCAAACTTGACTGCAGCCTAAGGAAAACAAATGCTTGAGCATTGTTTTAAAACACATGGTAAATAGAAAGCTCAATAATGAGGAGATGGTGCCACAAATGCCAGGATATCATCTTCTTACTATGATTCAGCTTAAGGTTGGTGACATTGATGTAACTTTGACTTCAAGAGAGGAAATATTTCATACTAAACAGAGCAAGAATGAATCCCCTTTGGAATAGTAAAGGTACAAATTGCTTTAGTTTTCATTTCTGTACTGCTAAATTTGTATTTCATGTGTGGGACTGTAATTGATGACTCTTCACTTGTCTGGATGAAGAAGGTTGAAAAAAAATGCATTCTGATTGTCAAGTGTTTTTTTGTGTTAGTGGCTAAAATAACAGTCATCATGCTGAAATCTTTGTAAACAACATACAAGCAATTCTTTTCTTCTCAAGCAAAACAGAAAAGGAGAAAAGAAGCTTCCAAGCCTAAATATCCTTGTATCATCTGGCTGACATCTGGGACTATAATGTACAAATTTTCCTGGAAATATGATTTGTATCAGCTAAGCAAACTCCAGTGTACCAGTTAAAGCATTAGATCTTCAGTTAAATCTTTGAGGGATTTGAGGAGATTTTAACACCAGGTATCCTAATTCCCTTTCTACCAAGGTTCACGGTTAAAAGTAAAGAGATTTCTTCCACAGTGTTTGTCAGTAAATACTGTAAAATCTATAATTATTATTTTCATATGCCAATTTCTCAACTCTTCCAAAGACTCCCAGTTGCCTCTCATTATCTGATAGTCCCACATCTAAATTTCCCCTGATCCCTTACAGACAAGATTATGTTCCAGTTAACAGTGTAATTCATTAACATTCTCTGTGTTGTAGAGGAAGCAGAGCAAAACAAAGCTCTCTCCAGTTAACATTATTTTTACATCTTTTCAGGAAGAGGTGGAGTTGTTTCTTTATTTGTCTTTGCTGAGCTTTTATCTTGGATATTGTTCTCTCATGAGAATTCCAGTGAATTGGAGAAAAAACAAACCCATTTTTCCCTATATATCTTATGAGCATGATCCATCTTCAACATTATTTGGGACATGTTTTGGTTTTGGCATTGTAACAGAGTGAGTGACTGAGACTGAGGATGCTTGGATTTTATCTTGCCCTTGTCTTGGAACTGCCTTGAGGAAGTGACTTTTATTTGAGGAGGAAAAGCCATCAAGTCTAAGACATGGCAATTGTCAGAGCCTGATGAGTAAATGAAGGGGAAAACACAACACTGAAGTCAGTGGCAAAGGACTCAGAGAGTGATCCAGAGACCTGTTCCAGTTCTGTCTTATTTTGTTTAATAACTCTGATTAGCATTAAACCAGAAATGGAGTTTGTGTTCTTATTGAAGACCAATGAAATCAGCTTAGATTTGTTTATGGAACAGTAGAATCCATGAAGAACCTGTGTTTCATTTCAAGAATGAATTTTTTTTTTCATTTCATTTAAGGAAATAATTTCAAGTAATTCCTCTAGGGTCAGTTTCCAGAGTCCGTAATAAAACACTTGTAGTACTTTAAGGGAGAATTATATATAATTGGGATATATTATGTGTAATTGGGAAACATTTGCAAGAGAAAGGAATCTGGGAAGGATCAGTAGCACACCTCTTTTTACTCTGAACTGAACCAAGTTTGCAATTTTCTACAGTCACCCTTTTTTTTCCCTGCAATGAGGGATGTATACGAGGCTCTCATATAGATGCTTTTCTCAGCTGGCTACACTGTTCATTCTAAGAAGGGGTAGCTGGGTGTTTGTAAGTCTGAAAGGAAGGGTGACAGAGAATTCTCTCATAGGCATCCTGATCCTTAGGGTGATTTTTGGGTAAATCCACCGTATCCCATAGATCCCTTCCCTTGTGCACTAGAGACACGTCTCTAGCGTGTCTCATTTTTTGTTCAAAAGGATGTCTTGTCCCTGATCCAAGAAAGCACGTGTAAGAGACTAACCATATGTTTTAAATAGAGGACAAACAACAGATTTACAGAAAATATGTATTTGAGACTTCTGACCAACTGTTTTTTTCACTGGTTAGTATTAATACAACTCAGATAGACTGCAACTGCTCTGTTGTAAGAATACATGTTCGTGTTTTGTTTGTGTGTAAGCTGTAATTGTTACAGAGCCTATTCCCTGGAAGAAGCATGCAAATAAATCATTATGTGCTTTTTCTGTGCTCCATTATACACTTCATTCAGTTCATTGCCTTCACAAGACAAGTGAGAGAGTTCATTTTGTTGACTGCATTTTCTTAAAGCCTAATGGTATCACACACACCACGATGCAAAAGGTACTGCATGACACACACATGTTCCTGCATCACTGCTCAAACTGCAGTGGATCCAGACCATTTTCTCTGGTTAGTGTTTAACTGGAAATCTTTGTACCCCTAATCCACAAGCCTGCAGCAGACAGCATGCTCAGGCACTGCCAACAATAGATATTTGAACTCGAATAACCTGTAAGCTGGAACTTAGGTTACAGCATCAGAGAAAACTGGAAGACCATTTCTCCTATTGACAGTGGCTAGGTCATGATCTTGTGGACTGAACACAGTAGAATTTCTCCATCCTTTTCCTTGCAGCTTTATTTTTTATTACTAAGATGTAATAAAACAGTGGCAAAGGCTGTTCCATTGTTGATTTCCAGGGTGCCATCCTTTCTTGTATTTAGGCAATCAAATACCCTTATGCTCACAGGGCATACACCTCAGAAATTGTAAGGGAAAAATGCAGAAGCAGGTCTTTCATCCATCCTGTCTTGTCCTTTAGACATCATGAAAGGAGTCCACCTGCTGTAATTAGAAAAGGTCCCAACTTACTGAATTGTAGCCTTTGCAAAACTGTTTTATGTCAACAGCTACTTTTGGGCAACCAGCAGGTCTGGCTCAAATTATTTGCATCTGCTGGGGGTTGTATTACCATCCTTTTCTTTTTTAAAGGGAAAAAAAAGTGTATTTCTCTCTACACATACACACAGTCTTCTAGTGGTATTGTAAAATACACTCCTTCTGGACTCTGGGTTGCTGTAATGTTGTTTCAGCTGATAAGTGTTAACAAGAAGCCAATACAATGGAGTATGAAGCCAGTGTGAGAGCTCCATCAGAGCAGATCTTTACAGAGAACAACAAACACTGTAAGATGATATGCGTGATCTTTTCCACCAGGAGTAGAGAGGCAATAGATTGAATGCACCAAAAGCTTTTTGAAACTTCTCTGCTGCTATCGAAGTTTTACCTCTTTGTCTCCTTGTATAGTTAAACGAAACTCCATTTTCACTCCTTTCTGTTCTTTTTTCTTTCCTTTTATACACTTTACTTGCCATTCTAATTAGCTTTCTATTACTACTTTAAGGGGCAAATAGTGATGCCTGTTCTGTAGAGGCTGAGAGCTTTTCTGCAGGCAGCTGTGGATGGGTTTGCTTACACTGTTGGGCAGGAAGGGCTGGAGCAAGGATGGCTGCTTGCCTGGGCTGTGGGAGAGTGAGCATGAGCCCCTTTCTAGACTGGGTCTGCATCACTAGCCCTTCTGGAGGAAAGACTTGTGGAAAGAACACTGCCTTTTTGCATCCACAGAAGGGTAGGAATGATGTTCTCTGGGGAAGGGTAGTTAGAGAATAGATATATAGATGATTATAAGATGTTAAAGAGAATTAAACTTTCATGTGTTCCTATAAAGTTTCTATGTCCTTACACTCAGCACAGTTCCCATAATTTCCCAATTCCATGTACTGGGCACAGTCTAGGGCTGTTCAGAGCAGCTGAAAATAGGCCCTAAAAGAGCATCAGATCCCCCACAGTCTTACAGAACCTGTGAAAGAATAAGACCTATGGTCAGAGATGAAACAGAAGACATCAGTGACCCTGATGATGGTATTTGCTTCTTCTTCCTCATGTGACACTGATCCCTTTTGTAAAGCACTCAGAAGTCTGGGAAGTGTTGCATAGGAATTAAGTGCTATTTATTAGGCAAAGTGCTGAAGGAAAATGTGGATTCTTGCTATTGCTTTCTTGATGTAGCTGAAAATAAGCGTCCTGTCAGGAAGCTCTGTTCCTAATATAACCTTTAGGATGTGAACACTCACACCATGCTGTTCATCTGCTGGTTTCAAAGCCTCCAGGAGGGTCTGTCTCACAGGAAGTGTTCATGAGGTACAGGGAGAGGAACAGTCTGCCTTGGATCACCCCATTTCCAATGTAAAGCCCTCGATCCATGTGATGTGCAAAGGCTGTGATTGTTCATCAGTGAGGACCCTTCTGAAACATCTGGGCTTTCTGTGGAATGCTGGGGAACAGCCCTGCATCTGGGGAGACCCTGCAAACCTCCCCTTGCCCTCTGCTCAAGGCAGAGCCAGGTCTGGCAGCTCTAAGCTGCCTATTGTGGATTTGTGTGCATTTAGGGCTGGCCTATTTGTTCAGCTTTAGCATTATGCCTGTGGAAAATACTGGCCAATAAAGCATAAACGCCTTTATCCCACTAACATGGGCACTTCTTGTTCTCTAAAGGACTCCTGAGACCACTGAAATAATGCAATTAGCACATATGTGGTATGGTAGAGCAGGGACAAAAGAGAATAAGACAGGTTTATTCTGCAGAAGAAAATGTATGTGTAGTTTAATCCTGAAGCCCATTAGGGTGACCATCTCCACACTGTGGGGAGGTGCAGGGCACTTGAGAGTTGGAGCAGGGGAGAATTGTGATCCCCAGTCAAGTAATTGAGATTACTTGCTCAAAATACAAAAGCAGAAAAATACAGTATTTGAAAATACAGATTCCAGAATAAATAGAGGCTTCTTTTGCCAATAGTTAAATATTGTTTCACAGCTATTGGCCAGGCCATTCAAAACACATTAAAAAAAAAAAAAGAGAAAAACCAAACAGATTGTCTTCATGTCTTCATGTTTCAGGAGAAACCAAAACAGTCTGGAGGTGGCAGTGGCCTACACAGAGGAATGTTGTCCTGAGTCTCAACAAGCTCCATCTGGTCTCAGACTCAGACTTCATTTTGTTTGATTTGGGGCATTTAAAATTATATTTGATTTCCTAATTGCCAGCATACTCCTGCTGGGCTGTTCAGTAGAAGTGACATGTCCTTGTTAGATGACATCTTCTTCCCTTGCTGGTGCTAGTATGCAGAGCAGGCACCTTTTCTCATTCTTTCTCAATGTTCCCAGCTAAAAATGCTAATGGTGCAATACATGCTAAGACCAAGTGCTCTGCCGTTGCTGCTTCTCCACTCTGTAATGCTGGAGCACATGGCAAACACAGCCATGCTTACATGTTCCTTCTTAGGTCTCTCACAGATAAGTGTAAATGTGGAGATACCAGCTCACAAAGGGCTTTCCCCAGTTACCAGCACATAGCTCTGATTCCAGTGGTGGGTACCATGTACATTTACCCTGAGGAGTTCAGCTTCCTCTTTTGGGCACTCTGGCAAAGACATTCAGATTTCTCTTAGAGAGCAATGGAACTGCCACCTTGTTGTGAATACCTGTAGTGCCACCCTTGAGTTTTTAATGCCCATTGGAGGCTTTTACACAGCCACCAGGGGGTTTTGCTGAGTCCCTGTAAGCCTGTCTGTGTGTCCCTTCTTCTGCCTCCACACACAGCTGCTGGAACAAGGGGACTTATTCTGACTACAGCAGGTTTATACCCGTGTACTGTGCTCCAGGTGCTATTCCTTACTGATATGATGAGGAAGAGTCACTACCTCACCTGATTTTAGCTTTTTCAAGATTTGGCTTCTGGCCTCTTTCTACATAAAGTGGAGGCAGACAGGCATCTCTAGGTGAAGGTCCAGTCCATTCTCAGAGGTGAATCCCACTGCACCTGACTCACTCCTGGTGGGAGCAGAGGGTTACAAATGGTGCAGCCTGCTGCTGCCCTTCCTTGGCATTCAGGAGGGGTGACTGGTGGAAGGAAGTTGCCCCAGGCTGGATCAGCAGAGCCTCAGCAGAGAAGCACTCAGCATGGAGGAGTGCCCACCTTCCCACCTACTCCCCATTCACCACAGCACATTTCTTCCCAGCCCACAGGGTACGTCTGTGCCTGAATGACAAAACTGTCTTCTTCAAGCCTGTGTGGGCAAGAGGTATATGCATCAGTAAACAAAATGTTTAGAAACACTTTGCAATCAGTCTATTTTTAATCTTTCCCTTCTCCCTCTTATTCTGTTCTGCCCCCTTCCTCATTTTGGTTCATTTCACCAAATAAATATTAAATGTTTTACTTCACATGCTCTGATAGTTTTCTTCAACTCTCAAATTCTTTTCTTCATTGGAGAATATTTTAATATATTATAAAGTGTATTTTTAAAAAAGAGGGAGTTTTTACCAAACAAATCATCAGTCACAACAAAATAAAAATGCATCTTGTCTAACACTATAACCCCAATGCCAGGTGAGTTGGAGGAGTTTTGCAGATCCTTCATCACCCCATCGTGTCTCCTGCAGCAAGATGGGCCAGAACAGAGCACTCCTGTGGCCACTGCTCTGTCAGCTCCACTCAGAGCCAGAGGCAGTCCCTGCCACCCCAAGGTGCTCTGCAGGCTGCAGCCCTGTGGGGCACTCACAGGACCAAACACAGGCAGACAGTCCCTGTGGAGGGGAGGCAGTCTGCAGAAGCTCCACAACACTCAGGGAAGCGTTCCCAACTATTGGACTCATTGCAGCATTTTCTGCAGCATGGTACAAACTGAGAGAGGAGTGGGATGCAGAGAGATGAACTTTCACTTCTTTGGGATGTACAGATGTGAAATATCTTTGATGCTTTTTCTCCAACCATCCAAACTCTCTCACTGGTAAGAATTTCAAAATTAAGGAACATTTGCTCTTCCTACTTCTCCATAGAGGGAAAAAAAAAACCAAAAAACCAACTTTGATCCAAAAGATGCTTATAGGAAGAGGACAAAGACCATAGGCCTTTTACAGTGCTGCTGCCCTGCAATAATGACCTTATTCCCAAGCCTGGAAGGAGAGTTAGATGCAAGGAATTTGTCTGCACTTCTGGATCCCTTTAAATCCAATTGGATGTCATTTGCCAAGGCTGATTGCACCAAAGGGGGCATGTGAGTTTGACAATGCTCTTTTGTCCCCAGGCTTTAAGATTTGGTCCTCTAATTAATGCATCCTTTTAACCTCAGTGTATGGGCCCACCTTTACAAATAGCTTGGCAAGTGTGTGAGCCAAAGAAGATGCTGACCTTACCAGCTAGGACATGAGCTTGCAATGTGTCAGCTGTACTGAAATTATTTCCATGCAGAAACCTTCTGGATAATTTGCTGGACTTTCATGTGAGATATCCAGTGTCCATTGGGGAGCAAACACTTGGCTGGGACAGCATGTCTGTAGTCTGGGAAGCATGACATGCCTGCAGTTTTGCACTCCAGCTTCCAAGAGCTTGCCCCTGTTCCTCTGCCCTTCCTAAGTCAGCTGCCCTCAAACACCCTGCTGCTGTGACTTCCACTCTATTTCAGTCCAAGGTTTTTGTGATGGCTCCACTTTGTAATTAGCAGTGCTGAGAAGCATAGCTGAGAGAGTCATAAAGGATGGGGAGGGTGACACAGCAAGAAGCTGCAGAAGGATGCTGACTTTCACTGCCTGCTCTCCTGGAGCTGCAGCTGCAGGCACAACCAGGCTCCCTGCACCTGCTGAGCTCCCCAGGGAGCAGGGCACTGAGGAGGGCAGCACCTTTTGGTACTTCAGGCAGCCAGCTCTGGGCAATTGTCCTTTCCCCGCATGTGAACAGTGGGTAGCTCCCCACACCCCAAGCTCTGAATGAGCATTGCTCAGCAGGTGTGGGGCTGGCTAGCAGCCACCAGCAGAGCCTGGGCTCTGGGAGCACGGGGCCAGTGCCTCCTTCACCTGAGGCTGCCCACAGACCGGTGAGCTCACAGGACAGAAAAGCCCCTTGCAGGATTGGATCCTTGTCCCACTGCAAGGACAGGAGCAGGAGCAAGGAGCTAAATGGTCTCTTTCCAGCGCACTCTGGAGGGGAGAGCTGTGGGTGGGGGAAGGCAGCCTGTGGGATCTCAGCACCTCAGGACTGAGGTGTCACCGAGACCACCCTTGGGGGGCTCGGGAGTCCTGGAATGTTGCCAGAAGTGTCTGGTGGCTGGACTTTGATCCCACACAGGAGACGACACCTGTATGAGGATAGGAGGGTTTCACCGGGGTGAATGGTGAAGGGATTAGTTAATTAGAGGGTGAAACACAGGGTTTAGGATTTCTGTACAGGGGGGTTTAGAGAAGTAAGATGGAGGAATTGGGGCGTGTCCTGTCCTTCTTCTTCTTCTTCTTCTCCTCCATCTTCTGTGGTGATGGTGGCACTTTGGGATTGGTCATTACTAAAAGTGCACCGGGCAATAAGGGTGAAAGGTATTGGGGAAAAATGATAAATATTGTATATGCAACTTTGGGTATAAAGATAGGTGACCGCCCCGGAGGGCAGGGAGTGTGCTCATGGCTGGCTGCTGAGCAGACCTCTGTCGGGCCGAAAGAAAATCTTTTAGATAAACAATTAATAAACACAGAGACCGAAAGAAGAACTGAAGCCTCTTCTCGTCCTTTGATACGCGGGCTGCCCCAAGGCCACCCCGGGCCTTTCCAGGCCCTTCGAACAGCCGAAAACCAGACAGCAGCCCTGGCCAAAAGTCTTTACACAGGCCCATGGTGCAAGAAGGGGAATGCAGGTGGGGAAGGATAAGGATGTCCTGGTCCAGCAGGCATACTTATGGCTAGGGAGAGTGGTGTTGCATAGCTATGACATATGGGATAAATGCTTCTGATCTGCTTATGTTTTCTCTGGAGGCTCATGTCTCAAGTGCTGAAGACCTACTGCCTTCCCTTATTTCTCCTGCTCATGCCAGCCATACTTTTTGTTCATCAGGAAATGTTGTTATGGCCCCACTCTACTGAAAAGACCTGTCCCAAGCAACAAAGAAAAGAAAACAATCAAGGGAATCTCCTGGAGCAATTGAAAAAAATTGCCCAGTATTAACTCTTAGAAGAATCTGAGATGAAATAAAAAAACAACAACTGTAACATTTCAAAAGGAAAGAAAATGCTCTGAGAAGAAGAAAATTCTTTCTGTGTCCTTCTGACACATGCAGCTTGTCAGCTAGGATGGCAGGCTGGGCAGGCAGAGAGGGTAACACTGAAAATGGAGCCTGTGTTTTGATTGAGGGGAGACTGTGCACAATGAAGAATCCTTAGCATTTTCGGCTGTGAACATTTTTCAGCTCTTATGAGAATAAAAAGGGGCATTTCCCAAGGCCAGTAGTGGATTTTTGCAAGAGTTGCATTCCTGCTGAAACCACACTTACTCTGAGGCCTATGTGATCTCACTTTTTTTTACTTGGCTAAAAGGAATTCAATGCTTTCCACAAGGTGTAACATCTGTCATACATCCACACAAGCATTGTTTATTTTTATGAAACATGAGCTATGCTTACAGTTACTGGCTCTCACTTTGCATCCCCCAAATGAGAATCTGCAAGGAGAATCACAGCACTTAATTTCCAGTGGTTTGTAGAGGCATAATGTACAAAGTGGGCCTTCTGTAGCACACTGATAATCCTACATAATTACACATATATGCAGAACTAGTGTCAACAAACTGAAATCAAAGTCTGCTTTGAAAAAAATCCATGTTATTACACAGAATAAATCACATAGAGGAGATGTGCAGCTGTATTCAGATGCTGTCTAGAGGATGGAGAAGAAAGGTGTGATTGAGCAAGGCTTCAGTTTCGATCCAGAGCTGCTGCTGACTCCCTCTTCACCTCCAGCAACTTTGCTGGCTGGGTTTCTCCAACTGTGAAAGGCAGAGGGGATAATGTTTATGTAGAGGTGTGCTGTGAGAGCTATTGGCTGCATCTGTGTGAATGCTAATTTATTACTGGTGAAGTGTAGCCCAGATGAAAGTGTTACAGCACGCAGCCTTCAAAGTGGATCTGCTGGTTGGCACTGCAGATTTTTATCTGGGAGGGCTGCATAACCTAGGCACAGCCTGGAGGTGACGACCACAGGGATAAATTCATAATCTGGGCAAGTACTACCAGGAAAGAAACATGCAGGGGATGTGGGTCTGGAAAACAAGCATAGTGTGTTTTGCTCTGAATTTTTAGCTTTCTTTTCACCCTATACTTTATCTGATTTTCTAGTAAGTGATAGTCTATTGATCCAAATTCACCTCTGATTAAGTCCAACACCCTGAGAGACATTCACCCATGCATACACCCAGCAGCTCACAGCACAGGAGCTTCTGAAAAGAGTACACATTCTGTACTGTACGCGTGAGTAGAAAAATAAAAAGTGCAATGCAAAGTATAGTTGTTTGTAACTGGGACAATTTGGCCTGTAACTAGATGCCATGTTGTGCTGACATCTGTCTTCCAATGTGATAGTTTTTTGTCCCTTTTGAACAAGAGGCAGTGAATATGATGGGGTGCATCGACTTTCCACCTTAACTCAAGGAAGCAGCCTACACACAGCACTTCAGTTTCATGAACGTCCAGATGGCACATTTCTGGGGGAAGGGGTGAGTAAAAGCACGCGTGTGTCTGTGTGTCTGTGTGTCTGTGTGTCTGTGTGTGTGGGGACACCTACACACATGCATTTGGCTATGAAGCCACTGATCAGTATGTTCACAGTGTAGAGGTAAAAAGGAATGTGTTTATTCTGTAACCTATAAAAGCATCTCATCGTAACTGCATCTTCTGTGAACCCTTTCCCCCTTCTTCAGACAGGTTATAGCATTTGCCACAACTCCAGACCAGGGTGGGTCAAATGTGAGTTTGCCAGCAGCTCACATCTCTCCAGTATCCATCTGACACACATCGTTCCCTCTTGGCTCCTCTTTCTTTTACACTTCAGGCAGGAGAAGGACTCAGTCTTCAATAAACTAAGAGCAAATGTCCCCTTCCTCATTTCCAGTACTTGCTTACCTTGAACAGTAAATAACTAAAGTTCAGATCATTGCCTACAAGTGATGAGCTGATTGGTGAATAAGGTCATTCTGCACTCTAGGAAGGCCCTATAAACCCCACATGGATCTCTTTCCTTTGCATGGGCATGTAATCCACCCACCTCTTTAGCCTGGGGTACTCGATTTATCAGCACAGCTTCACCTCAATGAGGCTGAAATGGCAGGTCAAACAAGAGGAGCAGGCACTTCTCTGCCTTGCATCCTGCGGGGTGAAAATATTCATGCTCTCTAAAGTGTGGGAAGATTCTTCTCCGAGCGAGCAGAAGAACTGAAGTTGTACCTCCAGAGTGCTTAGGGGACAGGCAGGCCTGGAAGTAGCAGCACACGAGAGGAGAACCCCACAGAAAAGTGACAAGATTAAAGGATCTTCTCTCCCCCACCCCCTTCTCCCATCCCTCCCCCGAACGGGTAGCAAAATCAAAGTTAAAAATGTATCTATGGAAGGGACTGATGAAAGATTAATAATTAATTTTAGAGCAGCGATACAGCATTTTTTGAAATGTAAATTTGATGCGCAAAAGTGGCATATTATGATAAGCAGGAGCAACAAGGGAGAGTGAGTACAGGAGGGCCTGTTGCTCAGAGACAGGCTAGTGAGGAGCACTTACAGCCGCCTTTATTTTTTCTCTTCCCCTCCCTCTCTCTCTTTATGCAAACTTATTATCTGAACTTAGGAGGTTTTGAAGAAGTTTAAGGGCTGCATATCTGAGGCACAGTCTTCAGAGTGCATCTCAGCTGCGGTTTTGCCTTGAAAGCTAAATCTCTAGTTGTGCATTGCCATCCAGTGTCTTCCCACACTCCGCTTCTCCGGACCGCTCCCGTTGCTGTGTTGCTGCTAACTGTTCCATTTCCTTACCGAGACTTTCCCTTCTGCTTCTAATATTTGGATTTAATTTTCTGCCCCTTCTCCTCCCCGCC
This sequence comes from Zonotrichia leucophrys gambelii, assembly GCF_028769735.1. Taxonomy (NCBI): domain Eukaryota; kingdom Metazoa; phylum Chordata; class Aves; order Passeriformes; family Passerellidae; genus Zonotrichia; species Zonotrichia leucophrys. The sequence goes on along the minus strand of NC_088172.1, from coordinate 2,790,736 downwards.
CCATGCCCACCAGCCTCACAACTCCCCTCCTCCTTAGCTCAGGCTCTTTTGAACCATCTCCTTTTGTGCTTTTTCCCGTGCATGGTGCAGGCTCTTTTACTCCCCCTTTTCTTTCCCCGGCCCTGTTTACATGAGGGCTTTGAGAGCAGCTTCACCGTGCGCTCTCATGAGAGTTGTGCAAATTGCACCAGTGCTTTCGTTGGAAGAGACACTCATCTCTGGAGCCCCATGCTGTGCAAGAGTGCATCAAGACCAAGTAAGCCCCTTGATGCTGCCTCACGCTGTGATCCTCCTTTGCACAGTGTCATGTGTCAGGACGGTTTTCCCACAATGCATTCTTTAGTTCGGTGGCAGGAAAAAAAAAAAAAAAAAGACCAAATAATCTGCTGTCGTCACAGGCAAACACATTACCTGCGGGGCAGGGAGAGGAGCCAGCCTTCTTTCACTGAATCAAATTCACTCCCTAAAGTTGCCTTTGGATGTGTTTTTATTAATTATTGCCCAGGCGGTCCAAACTCTGACCCTTCCAACTTTTTGCCCATTGCATGTTTGTTGTTTTTGCAAACAGCAGACTTTTGAAAGTTGTTGAGGAAAAAAAAAAAAAAAACTTTGTACTTTCATTCCCTTACTTGGATTCAAACGATGGTTTTATTAATGCATATCGACAGACATAAGTTTCACAAGTACAATTAATGCCACATAAATCATTCATATCCCTGCCCTGTCATTTACGGAAATACAGCATAAACTCCATATCCTTATCTTAATTAAGCTGATAAGGCACAACAGATCCAGCTCCGAAGTGCAGCTGCGAGGAGCGCAGAGCGCTGCGGGCTCTCTCTGGCACTCCCGTGTGTGTGCGGGGCTCTCACCGCCCGGCCGGGCAGCACCTGCTGCAGAGCAGGGACCGAGCCCCGCATCGCCCTGAGCTTTGCGGCAAGGTTTCGGCACTGCCATCAGATTTGGTGTTTCTCCTGCAGGGAACCCACGCGGCTCCGCAGCCCAGCCTCGGGTGTCGGCAGCGAGGCACCCACGTCCAGCTGCGAGCAGAGGCTCCATCTGCAGCAGCCGCAGCCCGCAGCGAGGCACGGCTGGGCGGGGAGGCGGCAGGATGCAGGCAAAAGTTACAGCCAGGCGATGTGAGATCAGCCAGCCCTGCCGGAGGCAGAGGGACGGGCTAGCCTGGCCTGGGGCCGTGCGGGAGCAGCGTCCCGATGTCAGACGCACACAGCACCCAGATGTCAGACACACATAGCACCCAGGTGTCAGACACCCACAGCACCCAGTCCCTGTACCTGGGGGACGGCAGGCTGGGCACAAGCTGGACGGCTGCTGGCCTCTCTCGCCCTCTCAGCGCTGCCCATGTTTGCCCTGCTCGGGGAAGAATGTGCAGTTCTCAGTGCAGCTGCCCTCTGTCCGTGCACACACCTCTGTGCCTTCCTCAGTGCAGCTGCCCTCTGTTCCTGCACACACCTCTGTGCGTTCCTCAGTGCATCTTCCCTTCTTTTCCTGCACACACCTCTGCCTCCAGCTGCCCTCGCCGTGCCCCCCTGGCGCCCTGCATCCCCTTCTTGACAAGCTGAGCTGTGGCCAACGACCTGGCCACTGTGGGTCTGCAACGACCGGGGTCTGACACAGGGAGGGAAGGGAAGCTGGTTTTTGGGAAGGAGGAGAAGCAGCACCCCAGCAGTGCAGCTGGAGCAAGAGGCAGGCTAAGGTAAGAAGAAATATTACACCAGAGTATTTTCTGGCTTTGCCCCAGAAAAGCATCCCTATTCAAGAGGAGCTCTTCAGCATTTGCTTATGTTTAAACACGTGCTCAATTCCTGTTGACCTAAACAGAAACGAAGCATATGTGTTTAAATGAGCATATGCTTAAGTGCATTCTTCAGACAGGAGGGATGGAGGCAATTAAGCACGTATCTATATGCAAGCTAGCTATCTGTCATTTACATTTAGTCGTTGTGATGCATTTTGGACAGTGAACAATTCTGGCAAGGAATTTTTTTACTAATCATTTCACAACATTTGATAGCTTTAAGGAAAAGACAACATTCTCTGTTCCTTTGAAATAATGTTTTCTCCCTAAAAATACCACAATAAATAAATAGACCAAACCATAGATTTTGCAATTGCAACTTTTCTCAAGGAGATAACAGCTAGCACTGGAATGTAAGCTGCTGTCTGTGTCCACTCTGGGTCATTTCACCGGAGAGAGGCATCTTGCATAACCATGAAAGGAGACAGAACTGTCATTTAAGTCTTGAAACAGAATAAATTTTTCCCATCCATTGTTCCCTTGTATATGTGTAAACGTTACCTATAGTGGGCATGATTTGATTTAGGCCTTCCCCACATTGCAGCTGGTTTAATGGAATGCCATAATAGTGTCACACGGTTATTCTTGAAAAACAGCTACTAAATGTTGATGTTACTTATTGTAGCAATATTTATGTGAGAATGCTGCAAATACTTGGGAAAAGGTTTTAAAGGTTGAAAGGCGAGTATAACCATAAATTATGAGAAATGCTGCAGTTGGGAAGTGACATAAAGTTCAATGGCCTCAGCTGTCGACACTGTGTGTTCATTGTTTTGGACACTCATGTGACTGCGCCTCAGCCAGCCGAGGGCTGCTTCTCTCCCTTACTGCATGGGATTTCAATGCAGGATTGTGGAGGGCTTTAAAGTGATTCTCTAATGTCTGTTGTGTAACTTTCTCATCTCTGACACGAGAATCACCCTAAACGCCAACCTTAGTAGTCTGAGTGACTGAAACAGATGATGGGGTTCACATGAATGCTGGTTTACAATACTAAATCATGCTTTATTTCCTCATGACACTGAACAGAGAAATGGAAAATAAAAATGCAGTGCTGACCAGTAAGGCAAATTTATTTGTTTGTGGTTTATTCCCAGGATGTTTGAACTGCTTTTTGGGAGCCTCCTACCCAGCAAAGTGTAGAGAATCCCAGAGCCAAAGCCAGCCCAAAGGGTCACAGTGCCACTGAAGCAGTGGGGTTCCCCTACCAGGCAGAGAACATCTGGGGCATCTCTTGCCCCAGGACTCAGAGGGAAGGCAGAAGGGATGGAGCTGGGACAAGGAGCCTGGGGGAAGATCTGCAGAGCTGGGCTGGCTGCTGCTGTCCCCCACCGTGGCCATCTCTATTTGATCTCAAGCTCAGCAGCAGCCTGCTGGCTTCTCTCAGGCTGTGACACAGGCAAAGCAAGCAGCAAAGCCAGGATAACCTTTCTGCTCACAACAGCCAGCGGCATCTTTTGCCTGTATCTAGACTAGCACAAGGGAAGTTTGGAATAGATAATGTTTTGAATTGCAAGATTGTGCCAAAGTGTCCTCAGACACACTGTGCCATCCTCCTCCTGACACCTTCCTCAGGCACGGAGAGCTCCGTGGCTTAGGTAGATTAGATTGGTCCCTTTATAAAGTTCATTTTGAAATGGAAGTATTAAGTGCTGTGGCATGCAGTGAGGCCCCCAACTTCCCCTCAAAACTTTTAAGCATGCTCTGGAGGGTGGAGGGAGGGGATAGTTGTACCCAAACCAGAGGGTTTGCTTTGTGGGCAAGGAAGAGTCCACATGTGAAATTCTGGGCAAATCTCATGAGGGGTTATTGGAGTCCAGTCAATACAGTCCTTAACAACCATACCTGTAGTTCTCTGTGCACACACCCCATGCTACTTGCTGCCTTGTATCCCCTGCCCCTGCCTGTGCCAGTCCCTGAGCAGCTCAGACAGGTCCAAGGTACTGTGATGTGAATGCTACAGGTGCTGCAATTATGGCATGATCTACAGAAGAGTCCACATCTTTGAGGAACTCCACTTTTCAATCAGTTTTACTGTTTTGCCTTAGTTAGGCTGTGAGTTCTCTGTGCCCATTGATATCAGCAGGATGTTCATGAAGCCTCTGGGCAGTTTCCTCATGCCAGGACCACACTGGTGCTGTCTCAAGAGTTACCAGGTCACCAAGAAGCCATCCACTTAACAAAACCTCAGAAGTTGTCCCTGAGCACTCAAAATCCTTTTGTCCTGCTCCCTGTGGCTGGAGAAGCTCCTTCTGTTCAGTAGCAGAGGTGATAAAAACAGGAATTTCTGGAGACAGCTCTGGCACCTAGGGTCCATTCCACAACTGTAGAAGTCTTGTCAGCCTGGCAGCTTCTGCAGGAACAAATGCACCTTCGAGATGGAGCACTTTGATGCTCAGGGCTTAGAGCTTCCTGTCCTTTTACAGCATTTAATATGTTATGCAAGCACATGTGGCTACAGGTGCATGCATTTGCACAGTGTTTGTGAAACATCACTTATTCTGCATTTATAAAAAGTCTGTAATGCATGTTAAATTATTTTCTCCCTGATTTGAATATTTGGTTAATAAATGGGACAGCCTGTAGCAATGTTCTCTTCTGCCAAGACTAGGGTAACAGGGACATTGTACAGATATGCACTTAGCAAAGTTGGAAAATGTCATTAGCACGTAAAACCTAAAACCATCATAAGCCCATAAAAACTATGGTAAGCCAACAAGTAAAATCTCAGTAAGTCTATAATCACATAACCCCTCTAGTAAATTGCTGTTGTGTAGTTAAAGCTGATTAAAAATTGATTAAATCAGTTCAAACTATGTAAGTCTCACCTTAATGCACGGTGTTTACCCTGACTTGCATGGAGCCCTTTGCTTCCTTCCCTCTCCATGCATACCCTCAGTGATGGAGCAGACAAGTTCTGCTTACCTGTACCAGACCTGCAAATCAATAACTTACAGTGTGCAGAGGCAGTGCCAAATAAAAATGCTCTGCATGAGCCTAGCAAACGTGCAGGGCACATCATCTAAAGCATAAATATGGCACCGGCCAAGTTAGACAGCTGCCAACAGCACTGTGTTGCTTTCAATGCCTTCTCTTCCTCAAAGACTGCTAGTACATGTGGTCCAAAGTTCTTCCTGACAGCAGAGAGGAACCTAAAATACAGCTCATGAGGAATTAGCTGATCCCAAATATGAAGGCAAGTACCAATTCCTTGCTGCATCCCTTTCTTCGGGGATGTTGCAGGAAGAGGGTTAGGGCAAGCTCTGCACACCAGGCAGTGCCACAAAGGCCCCTTGCTTTGCTTGCAAATCCTGAGGCTCCTATTCTGGTTCTGTGGGATGAGCTGAATTAACCTCACCCCATTATTTTCTCTGACTCCACCAAGAAGCAGCAGCAGCCACAGTATTTCATCCTGTCAGCCCAAGTCTGCCATAAATCACTCAGCTATGTCCAGCTGCTCTCTGTGTCTCAGGAAATGCTCCCCAGGTGACAACCACAGGATGCTCTACTGTATAAATGCTGCCTCACTGTGTCAACACCCACCCTTCACAAAGAAACAGCTCACACAGAGTTTCCATGGTCTGTCCTGTCACAGCCATAGGCTGCAGCAAGAGGAGAAGTTCATGAAGCTCAGCATACACACAGATTGTGACAGGGACACCCAGAGCAGTCTGGCCTGGTCCCTCCACACCAAACACCCTCAGTGATGAGTGAGCTCAGCAGCTGCCCAGCTGTACTGTCCAGCTGGGGGGAACACCCAACATTCCAATTAGAAATATGCTGTGCAGCAGCAGCTGATTTGTGCTGGCGGCCCCATGAAATGTCACACATCCTGGTGACCAGTAATCATCTACTTATCTTTTCATTTCTGAGAGCTTTGTTCACTGATAATCCCAAAAGGGGAGTAAAATCACCAAATACACTGCTTATTGCAAGTCTTTTATTCAGTCCTTCCTGCAAAGAAGATAAAATTCAAACAGTGAAGGGAACATGAAACCTGTTTCTGACAGTAAAGTAGAATATCAGAGTTTTGGAGCAAGACATGCCTTTTCAAAAGATGATTAACTAGTAATGCCTCTGTAATGATAAAGGGGGGGTTTCAGAAAGTCAGTTCAGCATTTCTAAATAAAAATAAAATTTTCAGATCAACTTTCAAATGGAAGTCCCAAAAAAATCTCTGAGAAAAAAAATAATTGAAATTACCTAGTCAGTGGGGTGATATCTTTCTGTGAAGGGTTCAGTACACCTTGTCCAGGAGCAGGAGAGACAAGGGAAGAAAGCAAGGAAAGAGTAGGCAAGGAAACAAAAACTATTTTAGGAATTACTCTATTGCTCACTAAGAAACTAACTTTTAATCTTTAACTTGGCTTTAAAAAGACTATGTTATCAATTAATTTCTGAGTTTTAAGCCATGTAGAAAATTATCAAAGATATTGATTCTGAAAGAGAATGCTTGTAATTCACTTGCATAAGGGCGAGACAGAAAAATCCAAATGTCAAGCTGAAGTCAAAGAAGGATCAAGAAGATCAAAGCTGTGGGACTTTGTCTTCTAAGTTACAGGCTCTTGGACAATTAAATGAAAGTCTGAAAGTGGAGGTTTGGGGTGGTTTTGGAGGCTTCCAAAGAAATACCATTAGTAGCTGGCAAACTGTAAAGCCATTAAAAATAACCTTGAAGTTGATACAAGTTTCATAGAAGATCTGTCCTAAAATAAGAATTAAATGTGCTACAGCACTGGCCAGGAAAATCATCTCTTCCTTATCATTTGCTTCGTTGGACATCTATAGGATAACAGCATGTGCTGCCTCAGTGAAAGTTAAAGAATGATGTCCATAGGGCAAACAGTTATCTATAAACTCATTTCTTACAAACCTTTAGGGAGACAAAATCCTTTTGATTTTATTGAATGTACATTTCTGTCTAATCTCCTGCCAGGCTCTCCTTAGCACTACCCGTGGCTGCAGAATTGACCCCGGGCTTGAGCTGAGCTCACCCTTTGGAGTCAGCCACAACTCCTGGAAATGGGATGTAAAGGCATTTTTGATGCCTGTTTGAATGAAGTGGATATCAATGCAATCCATCAGAGCATTCTCAAGCCATGTGGGAACAAAGATTGCTAGTGCCAATCATAATTTGACTTCTTACCCCATAAATGCATATTATTTCTTTTTCATGATCCTCACACATTTCATAGCCAGTTAGAGGCTCAGACAAAGGTGTTTGGGGTCTTGCCTTTAAAAATTAGTACTTAGGCTCTGCTTCATCAAGGCATCTGAGTTTATTGTTAGCTTTATTTTCAGACCATTCTTCAAGGAGCATCTCTACAGCTTAACAGCTATGGTGCAATTAAGAAACATACTGGGGACAAGATTCAGACTGCCAGTTTCACTTAGGAAAATCACAAGTTCATTATTTGGAGACAAAAATTAGGAGTATTGAAGGACAGGTTCCTCCTACCGAGACTCCATATGCAGCCCATGGTGAGAAGCAGGCATCTCCAGGAAGGAACTCAGGCCATGTACCTTAGGTAGCCATCTGAGATGAAATAGCCAGGAGTTCCAGAATCACACTTCTTCTCTTTAGTAACACAGCAATGTACAGACCTAAAGAACATAAATCTTTATGATCCCTCTCTCCTCTTCAGATCTTTTTTCTCCTCACCTTGTCCATTGGTTTGAAGAGACATACTGCTCCAACCAGATCCTCTTGGTCTTCCTCTCTGCCCCTGACATCCTTCAGACCACCTGGAAGGTGCCTTCCTAGCTGGTGGGCAGGATGTGCTTGGTCAGTCTTTCACTTGTGTTTTGCCAGTGTCTCCTAAGAAATCCTTTTTTCTATAACCTGTATGTCCTTTAATTGTGTGAACTTCTGATCAGCTTCTTCAGACACACATCTCTGTCTTTTTTTTTTTTTCCCCTTCTGGACTAGATAGGAAAAATGGGTTTTCTCTAAGCTAAATCCACCTTTTTCTCCTAACAATCTCTATTTGAATTTCCCATCAGCAGAAGTTTCCGTCATTAATCTGTCTCAGGTGGAGGAGTCTCACCCAGCCCTTCCTCAGTTTCTTCCCTTGTAAGGAAGTAAGAACAGCAGATAATTAATCTGAGTTCCATATTCATAGTGGATTTATAGAGAGAATCCCTGGTGTCAAAATCTTAAGCTCTCCATAGGCAGAATAGCCAGCCAAGAGCACCCAGCAGTGGGTGGACAGCCCTCTGAGACTTCATACAACCAATTAAACTCAGGCTCTGTGCCTTTTTTATTCATTTCTAAGATATATATTTGTGATTTTTGTTGTCAGATATTGAGATTATGATATTTTAAAAGTTCACTGTTACATTAAGACGCCTGTTACATAAACCAGGTAGACATACTGAAGCAGTGGCGAAAGGGTGGCAGCAAATTGGGAAGGAAAAAAAAATGGTGTTTAAAGAAAAGTAATTAGTACTGGACTGTGTCACATTTTCTAAAAGGTCCCAGATGTAACAAGCAAAGCAGAGCTAAGCATGTAAGACAGAAAGATTTTTGCACCTTGAACAACCGAAGAGACCAATCACAAAAATTTCTCCCTTGGAGGCACAAGCTGAACTCAGCCTGCAGGTATTTGCATGAGATGTGCCTGGATTTAGTGGGCTCCAGCCCAGGTGGATTTGGGTTTATCCACTGAGATCAGTAATGTCTCTCAAGCTCCTTAAGTGCTATTCTCCATCTGCCTGGAGTACCATACTTGCAAAGAGGACACTATGGGAACAGACAGAATTTATGCAATCTTCAGTGAGCTGAAGATGCATTCATTTGTGTGGCCCTACCTCTCCAGCCTTCTTCCTGTGCTTCTGTACAGCAAGACCTAGCAAGATAAAAGAGAATCACAATCCCCTGCTAAGCCTCTCCCTTTGCACTGAAACAAGCAGCAGTCCCCATGGGACCAGGTTATCCCAGCCTGTCACTGCCATGCCCAAACCACACCAATGCCTTTTCCTTGGTGATGGCTCTCTGCCAAAGGAACAGACCTGCCATGCCCAAACCACACCAATGCCTTTTCCTTGGTGATGGCTCTCTGCCAAAGGAACAGACCTGCCATGCCCAAACCACACCAATGCCTTTTCCTTGGTGATGGCTCTCTGCCAAAGGAACAGACCTGCCTGCTGTGCTGGATCCTGACACTGCAACAGCCACATGTGCAAGAAAAAGGCATCCTCTCCTCCTCCTAGCCCTGCACTGGTGTGCACGGACAGATAGTCCTCCAAAGTAATTACAATTACATTTCAATTAGTAACAGTCAGGGCTTCACAACAAGTGGGCAGTTTCCAGGTAGTACTCCTGTGTAAGGGATGTCAGTCTTTCCACATCTGTGGCTGAAATGCTAAGGAGAAACAAGGCAGTAGCTCTTGCTCAAGACCAAATCCTCTCAGCTGCAATTATCTTACTCTTTGCCTAAGAATAAAACCAACACATTCAGAGTCTTAGCGCATTTGTTGTTGCTTGAGCTTCATTATGCTGCTGCCATCAGTGGTGCTTGGCTTTTCTTCACTGATCTAGGTGAAGCTGGACTATGCTGAAGTCAGTTATCTCTGTAAGAAAAAATTTGATATAAAATCTCTGCCTTTGGCTTTTCTCAGCACTTGCCCTTTCACTCACAAAGCTTGTTTATGGTGCAAACGATTTACAGAAGTCTGACAGCAGGGCAACAAGGTGAAAAGCAAAAGGCAGAAGAACTCCACGTTTTTGTCATGTCATAAACATGATAGAACAACAAAAACAATTCCATTTTCTGCTTTCTCCCTTCACTAGTGATAAAGTCAGATCTCTGAGGAGGTATTACTTTGAAACTAACACTTAAATATGTGCCTTTGAGGCTTTTTTCCCATTGTTTTCCCTTTAAAATGAAGTTTAAAAATACATTGGGGATTCAGTAGTATCTATTATTCTGTCTCTAGATTTCTGCTTCTCTGATATTTGCTTCTTTCTGTCTTTTATTCCAAAAGTGTCTCTGGTGTAAACAGGTGCAACTGTCTCATCTTCCATGAAGGTGCACCCATACAACCAGACATGCTAAACACCACAACCAGATGTGCTAAACCAGACATCATTTTGGGAATGCATGCCTGCAGTTCCTTCCTTCCTTCCTTCCTTCCTTCCTTCCTTCCTTCCTTCCTTCCTTCCTTCCTTCCTTCCTTCCTTCCTTCCTTCCTTCCTTCCTTCCTTCCTTCCTTCCTTCCTTCCGCCACTTCCTTCCTTCCGCCACTTCCTTCCTTCCGCCACTTCCTTCCTTCCTTCCTTCCGCCACTTCCTTCCTTCCTTCCTTCCTTCCTTCCTTCCTTCCTTCCTTCCTTCCTTCCTTCCTTCCTTCCTTCCTTCCTTCCTTCCTTCCTTCCTTCCTTCCTTCCTTCCTTCCTTCCTTCCTTCCTTCCTTCCTTCCTTCCTTCCTTCCCTCCTTCCCTTCCTTCCTTCCTTCCTTCCTTCCTTCCTTCCTTCCTTCCTTCCTTCCTTCCGCCACTTCTTCCTTGCCACTTCCTTCCTTCCGCCACTTCCTTCCTTCCTTCCTTCCGCCACTTCCTTCCTTCCGCCACTTCCTTCCTTCCTTCCTTCCTTCCTTCCTTCCTTCCTTCCTTCCTTCCTTCCTTCCTTCCTTCCTTCCTTCCTTCCTTCCTTCCTTCCTTCCTTCCTTCCTTCCTTCCTTCCTTCCTTCCTTCCTTCCCTCCTTCCCTCCTTCCTTCCCTCCTTCCCTGCAGTTCAGCACCAGGATCTCTTTTCCTCTGCTCCCCACACTGTTCCTCTTTGCTGGAGTGAGGAGCAGAGCACAAGGTGAGCTGTGACTCCATCCCCAGCACTTGGGTCTCTCAGCTCACACAGAGTTTCTGTCACATGCCTTACATGGAGGGAAAAAGGCATCTCAGCAGTCCCAAATCAGCTTTCTGCAGGTCTGGGAACACCTGCTTCTTCAGTGAACCAGCTGGAGAGAAAGTGATACCAAGCTCAGCCAACACATTGAAATGACTGCAGCGGGAGAAACTACCACCCAGTTATTACCCAGATAATTATTTTTACCCTTTTTCTTTCTTTTTTCACCATAAAATTCAGCACCAATTTTATCTAGAATATGCAATGGTAAGAGAAGAGGGGAGTAGAAGGGGAAGAAGATTGCTTTCCAGCTGACAGGCTGAAGCATATACAAGATGATCTTTTGGAATACTTTGGCCCAAAACAGACTCTTGTAAACCTGTGACTAAGGGACACAAATGCATCTCCAGATAAAACATTGGTATGCCTCTAAGAAGATATTGATCTATGACCTGGGTTTAAACTGGAAGTGTTTACAACAGCACTGAAAACTCTTGAGAAAGTCACAAATGCTCGCATACAGTTCCTTCCACCATTGGATGCAAAAGACCAAATCTGTGACTCTGCTCATACTCAGCCCTCTAATTTGTTTCTAAACACTGTCTATCAGTGGGTACACATGCAACCAGCAAAGCATGACTGGTATGGCTGGCTGTTGGCCAACATGCCACACATGTTAATCATCCTCCAAATGAAAAAAAAAAAAAGGAAAACCAAGGTCTGCTTTTTCATCAATTGTGCACCACAGTAGGATTTACTGACAAAGATAGAAAACGCCAGAGAGAAATGCATTTCTAACTATGTCCAGTGTGCTAAGACCTCTTTTTCCCAGGGAAAGGTTCAAGGATATTTTAAATTATGTGAAGAAGATCATGTTTTAAAGTTTAATTCAATTTAGAGAGACATACACTGACTTTCTGTTGGGTTAGCCAATGATCCTAAACAGTTCCGAGTCAAGATTAATGTTTACAATCTCTTGGCCCCAGTGTTATTGTGGCTATTGATCCTAAGCCAAATTGGGACAAGTTCACAGAGCAACTTAGTATAAGGGTGGGCTTTTGACTTCAGTGGGTTTGGTACACTTCAGTGGGCTCAGGATGTTAGAAAGTGCTCTAGAAAATATCTATTGCAATGCAAATCTCTGAAGTTATTTGAATTAAAAGGAAACAATCATGCAAATGTGAAAGAGCAAAATAATTTTTCAAATTATTTTGCTTTCTCTCTCTGCTACAGGTTTCCTGAAGTATTTGGGGAAAACCTTTCATCAGCACTTAGAGTTTCCCCCTCCAAAATGAAGAAAGTAATACTTGCCATCTTCAGAGGTGGGTTCTAAGAGAGGTAAGTGTGGAAAGTTCACAAATGTGCTGAAACCCCCAGGTGACAGGGTTAGAAAAGTAATATTAGCTGCAGCCACCTGACATATTCCGCTCTAAGATTCATAAGGACCACATTTTCAAGGGGGTCTCAATTCATCTTTCTGCTTGAACAGACCATGTTAAACATTAAATTTCAGTCGTGTGCCTTTCCTCACTTGAGTTGTCTTTGCCCTCAATGGAAGGGAAAGTCCTGAAAATGTGTTTGCATTCCGTAAGAGCAGCTCTCAGCTTCCATCCTCAGCACCCAGAGCCAGCACGGGCGGGAGCTGCTCCCTGCTCCTCCTGCCCACGGAGAGAAAGGGCTCGCTCTGCTCCCTGCTCCTCCTGCCCAAGGAATCCCGGGGGCGGGCTGGGAAAGGAATCCGGAGAGGGGAGGAAGCTCATTCATCCACCACCCTCTGGGCCGGGCCTGTACTCGCCTGTTCCTTAACCCATTGAGCCACGTGCTTTTCCTCTGTCTGCTGACCCAGAGGGATCCTTTTCTCCCTGGTCCTTGTGTCAGGTGGATGTGACATTGGAAATTATATCTGGGATGATCTCCTCTACACCAGGCTTATGCATCCCACCTCCTGAGCCCCACTATCCTTTGTGTCCCTGCAGTGTCCTGCAGGTTTGTCCTGCACAGCCTGGAAATACTCATTATCTACCACACGGATAATACCCCGTGTAAGACGCCCATCCTATGATGCTCAGCACATTTAGTGTAACTCTCAATGTAATTCTAGTACCAACCCAGCTGACCCTCTGTGGATATCTAACAACAATCCTGGCTTAGAGCTCTGCAAAGTCAATGGGAATTTTTGAATCTAGCTTTCTTAAAAAAAAAAAGAAGGCCTGGATGGTCATGGAGGTTTTGCACAAATCGTGTTCTTGTGGGTGCGAAAGACAGAGGTACCATTGCCCCTCTGCCCCACCTCCCTCCTGAACTCATGAGCACTTTCAGCTTAACCCAGCTGAAGTGCACAATGTTCAAAGCCATTCTTGTTCCTGAATGTTTCATGCAGAGAAGCAAAAGGCAGACGAGACAGACCTTTGCAGGGCCCTCTCTGAGCAGGCAGATACAGCTGCTTGTGCCCACCAAGAGGTGTCAGGAGAAGGCATTGAGAGGGAAAAACATCCCAGCCCCCACTGACACTCTGCTCATTCCTTAAGCCCTACTAGACACCATGGGATCCAGTCAGAAGACACAGTGCAAGAGGAAATCAATTTTTGTAAATCTCAGTGCTAACAGAGCAACTTATTAGCTTTGCTTGCAGCAAGCACCTTTTCTGGAACCATTTTCTGAAGAAAAAAATCCAAACCACATTATTTTGAGGATGACTGTATCTTGCTGCATCTCTTTCAGGACAAACTGGAGCAGGGGCACCACTCTTTCCTGATTCTGTTTATGTAGTTGCAACATTAATTGATGTTTATTGGAAAGACATGGGATTTCTCCCTATCTTGTACTTTTCTCTGAATCAAAACTCCAACCAATCATTTTTCTTTAAATAAAATGTAATCACAAGTTAGTATAATTGGTTTGTGGATAAGATTGTTATTTCCCTATTAATCAGTTTCCTGGGGAATTTGAAAAAAAGAGCATCTAAACAAAATCTGATGTCCAGCATAAGTTCTACAGCAGCTGTAAACTGGATGGGTAGACCCAAGCAGAAAGTCATTATGTAGGCACCAAGTTGTTTAAGAAGTTGTAGCAAATTGTTTAAGTTAGCAACTTACAGAAGCCCGGGGGACCAAGGGATGTGAGGGACGTATGCAGAAGAGCAGAATCATGACCTCTCTGGATGTTCTCATGCTAGCACCACCCTTCTCCTCCACTGGAGGAGCCTTTAAAAGGCTGTAACACAAAAAGGTGCTGGTGAAGGCAATGTTTTGGTTAATCAATGTCTGTGCATTTTCCTCTTGCACTGCTAGTTGTTACTTTCAGCTTCACAGGATCCTTTGACTCAGCATCAGTATGGAATCAGTGTGTTACATTTTGAACCACTTGCACCAGTCTCAGACCATGTCTGACATTTCACTGTGGTCAACATCAGCAGTGAACTTGGCCCACTGTGTTTGTTATGACACCCTGTCCCTTATGGCTTTGAGACCTACATATTCCTACTAACATCATAAAAACCTCTGTGTGAGTCTTGACATTTTATGGGTTTGCTGGCATCAAGGTCTGGCACTGGGATCTTCAGTGTCCAGTGTGCATTTTGGGATCTGCAGCTGAAAACAGTGTGCAAGGTGTCAGTAGGGATAATATGCTATGCTATCTACCAACAGCCATATTTATTAATCAGATTCAGCTTCAGCAGAAATCATGGTTTTTTTGCAATTCAACTGAATTCAGTGGAATTGAAATGGATGCAAATGGAACTCAAATGGATGCCATTGCAACAGAAATGAAATCTGGTCCTATGTCTTTCTGTATTCTAACCTATTTAAACTTTAATTCAAAACTAACAGTGGCATGACTCAGGATTTTGGTGAAGAGATTTTGGAATTCCTCCATTCTACTGAAAAATCATTAAACTGGATTTATGCACCAATCTTGGAATGGATCATTCAGTTAATGGTGAAATTGTCAAGAAAAGAACTGATTAATGAGCCAAATGGATCAGAAGGGATTTTGATACACTTTCCTTTGACAGTCCTAATGGGAGAACCTCAGGTAGATGTCAAAAGGCATCTTTTGCCTTCTTTAATACCTGCTTTGTTGATAAGGCTGGCTGTAAGGTACTATCTCCTTACATGAGTAAGGACTTACAGATTTGGGTTATTTCTGTATTTTGGTTGCTGTTTCACCTAATCATGTAAAATTAACTGTGGACAGCAAAATGGCCAGAGAGGCCCACCTGGCCTGGGGAGCCACAGGAGGCAGGGGACACTGTCAAGGCAGCACATATTGCCCCAACAATGGCTCTGACCCACAGGACAAATGCAGCTCCACCTGCTGCCTGCGTGGCCAAGTGCCTGGGAAGTCAAGTCAGTAATCTCAGTGACTCAATAGTTCATCTTCATGGGATGAATTTTGTATTTCTGTGTCTCTGGAGCTGAATAACGGGAAAATAAATCAAAAGCAAATTTCAGTTTTGTTTTATAAAATATGATTAGATGTCAATATACTCAAATGTTTGACAGTGTCAGTTTTAGAAAACAAAAGCCTGGGTAGCCTTCCAGTCCTACTAAGTTATTTCAAGTTGATCAAGATTTCTTATACAGCAAAACTCCTTGTTGAAACATCTGCAGAAATTTTGCTGCCTTTTCCTGTTGCCTTTTAACTATTTGCATATCCCATCTCTCTTTTCTGACTGACTTTTAGCTGATTGTGTTGGTTTAGCAACTTGTGTTGGTGATATTCACCCTCCAGTCTGATGCTGCAACCATCTAGGCACACATATAATTGGATGTGCTGGAGTTTCTCCATTGACATTCTCTGAGCTAATGGGAATAAATTAAGTTCATGCAAAAGCTTTACATGATCCAGATTCAAAATACCCCCAAGTGCAATCAATGCCTCTGTGAGTGTTTGATCCTTTTATTTCAACATGGGTAATCCTACATCTTGTTTGTGATTCTGTTTTATCTGTTTTGAATTGTGTTGCTGTTATTCAGGTGTCATAAGTAAATTGCCATTGTCTCCTAATCATCTTGGATTATCACCTTCTCTTTAACCTCCCTTGTTTAAGAGCTTGGAAAAGAACTGGGGGGGTGGATTGAAGGGAAAGATGGTCCTATGTCTGACCATCTAGTCACAAAAAAATTTCCCTGAAGTCCAGTTTGATTTCCATAATACTGAGACTGGGTTGGTTTGAATTTTTAATTATTTATTACAGTCTTCAGAGTGTGGCAATGTGACTGACCTATTGCTTTTTAATTATTTTGGTGGCTTTTGATACTATTAACCATGACATTTTGCTGATCCAGCAACATCATTCTTTCAGTTTTGGCACTGAGATCATTCAATGTCTCTGTCCATCTCTGTCAACAAAATGTCAGCCTCTTCTTAAAAGATCACTTTGTCTGAGGGTGTCTGTTGGAAAAGATGATTAAATCCTCACCTCCAACTTGTAGGTATGAATTTGGGTTAGATTTTTGTCTCTTCTGGCACTGGCTCCAATAAAAAAGTAATATCCTAGGGTTGTTTTAATCTTGCTTCAACATGAAAAGGAACACGTAATAATTTCAATAAAGGGATGTCAGCAAGACAAGCTTTTATTAGCAGTCCCATGCCTATTACAAAAGCTCATTATCTTTCCTCCATTTAGTGACTGGAGGAGGGAGAGTTTCGAAACAAGGCAGATTCCCCAGTTACTCCTGGGAACCCCTGAGAGATCAGAGCCCACTGCTCCCTGTTGTCTGTCATTATCTGCATGGGTTGCACTCCTGTTTTGCCTGATTCCAAAACTGGTATTAGCTCCATCTATAAATACCATTTGTAAATTGGCAAATCAATACACTTTACAATTTTATCAACCAAGTGTAAAAAAGGCAGGAGCTGGAAGAAACTGGGCTGTGCTGGTGGGGTAGAACAAGCTGTGAAAAAACACTTCTATTTCCATAGCCAACCACTGAAAGTGAAAGCTAGAACATGAAGCTTTCCCTGTGGGACTGTGTGGGTGAGTCTGAGCTCATGAGGCATCTCCTCATCTCTGGTTCACACAGAACCAGCCCCTGGTCACAGAATCTGGACCAGGTTTCAGTCAGCCATGGTTCTGTGCTCATTGATAATCATGGAATCATTTAAGGTGGAGAAGACCAAAGACCAAAAATTATATGTGAAACTTTTCCTTTCAGATTGTAGGGCTTTACAGCCTGATAAAAGAAGATGGAAAATGTTGGAAAGAGGAAAAGGAGAAAAACTTTGTGGGTCAACATAAGCCCCAGAAAACATAGATCTCTGCAAAGGCTTTGGGGTCTGCCTTATCTAACCAAAAAGTAATCCTTCTCCTCAAGCAGTAGTAGATAAGAGGAATCATGCCCTAAAATTGCATATATTTTCTGCCAGGAGAAGCAGACAATAAGTACCATCTCAGAGGAAAATGCATTCCTTTGCAGGCACTGAAGGGAGAGATGACAGGAAGGTGCTGCTGCCAGCTCTGAATGCAGGCTTTGAAGAAGCAATGTCTGGGGCAGAGAACAGCTCCTGGGGGAAACAAACATTCCCTGATTGCCTTTTCTTGTTGTTGGCAGAACCCCTTTTGCCAGCACGATGCTCCCACAGCACAGTGTGGTTCCTGCCATGCCTTGGGCACCCTCACTCTGCCCTGCCCTGCTCCACTGGGCTGTGAGCTTGCCTGGCAGAGTGAACACAGGCTCACACTTTGCCTGTTTTCTGCAAACTTTTGGTTAACATCTTTTATAGTATTTTTATTCAGCAATGTTCAAAATACTGGTTTCTTAATCTGGTGGAACCTTCTGATTTCTTCTTTTTTGAAGGGCACCCATTTAGCCCTAAAAACATTCCTTTTAAAGCTGAACAATTTTACAGGAACTTGTCAGCTTCTTCCTTCCTCTGCAGACGGTGCCTGGGACCTGGGTGAGCCATGTATGTGCATCCTGTAAAGGCAGTGACAGGACATAAAAACCCCTCAGACATAAAACACTGCTGAGCTGTTTTATGCATTGACAATATTAATGATTGTGGTGTGTCTAAATCCTAATTCCTTTAGGAAAATCGGTGTCTCAAACTGATTTTCTGTGGAGCTTCTGACAGTGGGGAAGTAGATTTTGAATTTTCCCTTTCCTAAATGTACTTCCATGTCCTTGTACCACTACATTCCATCACTGCCAGCTCCATGTGTTCTACCAGAGAAAGCCTATTAAATGAACCCTCAACCTTAACAACTGTGGAAGGAAACCAAGACACAAATGACATCTGACATGGTTAGAGCACTGATATCACTACTTAGCAGTGGAGAATTAGTTATGGATAAATCATTATTAAGTGTATTTTGAGCCATTTCCTGTTTGTATATGGTGATCACTTATAAAATATCAGCATCAGTGATTGCTGCATTCTTTACATGTAACACCATCTCCACACTACAAAATACCAATTTTGTTCCATCTGAACTAAAAGTTGATGAGCAGTCAAGTGTCAAAAAAAGGAATGCATTATATCCCACTTATCCAAACAGCACGTAATACCAAATTTTGTCTCATAAACAATGCATGTTCCTAATCTAACTGGATCACGGCTTCAGCTGCTACAAATGAAAAGCTATCACATGTTTCATCACCATTTAATGAATTCCAAACTTGCTCTGATTTTACTCCCAGTCCCTACAAAGAATCCCCTGAACCTCTGTACTCTGGACAGATTATGGTACATAATCCAAAGAAATTATTTTGTCTTTTATCCTTCTGTCTAATATAAAAGTATGTTGAATGCACAAATATTTCGCTAAGACATTAATTCCTTTTTCCTTGGCTTTGTCAGTTTATAGTAAAAGAACCTGCTCCAAAGCAGGGAATTGCCTGTGGAAATTATAGCTTATGGAACATAGTACTGATAACTGAGTAACATAAACTTTTCATATATTTATACACCAAGAATAGGAAGGAAGAGTGGAAAACAAGAGGGAGCAGTGCTAATGACAACACCAAAACAGTAAAGCACAAAAGGGAAGATGCATTGAGAAACTGCTCTGTGCTGTGCTATCATTACCAGATATAAAACAGTTTTCCAGTGTGAGGCTCACAAGAAATTGGTAGCACCTGACCCACATAGTTCTTTGTACAAACCTGCGTGAGCTTACCTGGCATTTTTCAAAACCAGTTTTAAAGGAGAGGTATTTATCAGTCTTCTTATATCTAATTCCAGACGGTTAGGGCAACACACACATTCTCAGTTTGTTAGTGATGAGTCCTTTTTATTATCAAGATTACCAAACTATGAAAATATTTGACTGAATGCTAAAGTCACACTATAATCTTGCCAGATCGATATGAACACTCCTCCTGCTGGAGTGTTCTCTTCTAAAGAAGCCTTCTGCAGTAGCTCTTTTTTGATTGTGAATACAACACACACACAGATTCCCTCAGAAACAACTAAATCTGAATCTATTTGCAACAACCAAATGTAAGCTGTTAATATTTATACAGAATAAGGAAGAAAAAACTATCAAAGATGCTACTACTAAGCTTACTGGTCTTTTGGTTTACAGGAATTCACAGAAGATGCAAACTATTCCAGATCTGATTGAAATATAAAAGTTTTATTAAAATCTGAGGGGAAAAAACCCACAGTCCCAATCAAGCCCATGGGAATTTTTCCATTGGCTCTGCTGTGCCAAGACTTCAAATGGGTATTTAACCTGGCGAAGAAATGAGTAGAGACGATTGCAGGATTTCCTCCCGTTTGAACGTTCTCATTAGATGAGGCCTCGGTGACCCCTGGGTTGATGGGTTGTTTCAATGTTTAATTGCTTTGACCTTCAGGGAGTTTCTTTTCATGTCCAACATAACCCTAGGTTTTTTTAGTTTAATGTGACAAATTACTTCATAAAAACAGCCCTGGATATTTTCATTAATTCTGGACAAATTGTGTTACACATAAAAGATGTCTTTTTCACAGATGCTGTAACCATGCCAAATAGTATCGTAATTGTTCCTTTTTTAGCTACTTTGGTATATGTCTGTACATATTTAGAGTAATTGGTGTGATTTAGGAGAGTATATAAATGATGAGGTAATTCTAAGAAGGGTAAGATCACAAAAAAAACCCACCATTTTGACACCCTACTCTGTAAACTAAGCCTTCCCAAGGGTCACATTTTCTGAAAATTATTCATTTATTTTCTTCTGAGAAGGGAGCACTGTCCTTTCCACAATGCCACTGCAACAGTGACAGAGTCACAGAAGCAGCCATGGTGGTGATGCAGAAAAGGTGTTGGTTGTTTCCAAAGGAGCCCTGTCCATCTGGGAGCTGCATCTTCCACATCTCTGAGACCCCGCAGAGCAGTCCAGATGCTCTAGAGCTCTGAAGTGCCACCACTGGCTGCTTTCCACACAAGTCAGGTGTCAACTTCCCCGGGCACCCTTGGGCCAAAGCATGTCAATGAAAGCATTTCAGAGTCAAAGCACACAATCTGTGGATGGTTTTCCTGATTTTCCCCTCCAAACAAAGCACATGGAGTTGCGCGTGAAAATGCCGGGTACGGTGCAGTGCTCCTCCACTGCCTCCACCAGGCTGGCACTCCTGGGGAGGGATAGGGCCCTGTAAATCCAGAGTGGTCAAATTTCCCGCTGCTGCAGACTGGCCTCTTGGTTGACACAAAGTGCATTTATGCCAGGCTGTCCGTATGGAAATGAGAGGCTCAGCTGCGTGCCTCACACATGCGGGTCCCCATCTGCAAATGTCACCTGTGAGAGACAGGGGCCACTCCAGAAGGCACAAAGCTCGGGATTGTTTAGGCAGAATGGAAAATGACACCCCGGCATTTACAATGGGATTTTTATTATCGATGTCACAGATATGATACTTGCTACTGACATGCTTGAATTAGAAGAGACAAAGTAAACTGTTAGAAAGGAGAGGCCATTGAACTAAATACAAGTGTAACCTGCATGCTTATATTGCAGCATTTGATTTCCTCTTAAGTCTTGGGAAGAGGGGGCAGACAGCAGAGAGGAGACCTGTGTTTCAGCTGAAATCTCTTGTGTCTACACAGGATGGTAGGGCCTCTCCAAAAAAGCAGACAAAGAGCCAGGAGCAGGCAGCTGTGAGAGGTTTGGTTACAGGAGATGGAGTTTGCAATTCCCGCCAACCTCCATCCCAGGGCAGATCTCTGCAAAGCTGCAAGTAAGGAAAAAGTCAAAAGTACTGCAGTTGGAAACATTCCTAAGGACTGAGCAGCTAATGATGGATCATGATCAAAAGCTACATTTGTCCTGTCCTGAGCATACCACTGCTGACACAGGTTTGGGATCTCTGGACTTACATGCTGAGCAAGTGGTCATCCCATGTCTCAGAGCCTGAACCTGGCTGTAGGAAGCAAGAGGCCATTTTTTCTTGGAGAGTTTTGGATGGGAGCTAGGCTGAGAAACCAGGCAATCCAGTCAGTGCTCACAGACCCATTTGCTTTGGAAAGACAAAGTAACTGATGCTGTGTGGTGAAAAAGAAAGAACAGTGAAGTTCACAAACATGTCACCCAAAGAGAAATGTCACTGGTCACTCTAAGCTTTGTAGAAACTGCTTATAATAGCAATAAAATAAGATATGAGTAGGTTTCATCTCTGCTGGTTCTTTTCTCTTTTAAGAAAATAAAAGTATTTTAAAAGCATTTTTAGTATTGAAGTAGCAGATGCAGAAGACCCTGTGTTAAGTGCTTCATTCCCTTGAGGTTTGGCCCCTGAGGGCTTTTAGGATCATAGTTCAAAGGATTGAATCTGTGACAGAGAGACACAGATAGATTGTGAGATGTCTTAGAAGGCCGAAAATCTGGTCCCTCCTTCTGCAAAGCTGTGTACCACTGGAAGAATGCAGCTGAATTATCCATACTAAAATCTCAGTGTCTTCATCCCACTCAAAGAGCCTCTCTAAACACTGTGCTGTCAGGAATAAGAAAGAACAGCAAAATAAGCCACTGTGTGATTCAAATATTCCTAAGTGGTCACTGAAACACCCTCCTCTTGGCCACAAGACTGCATTCTTCAACTCTTTGCTGCACTATGAAACACGAGGTCATTTTTAGCACAAGCCTTATGAATAGGGACTGGAATTTTCTACAAGGTCTTCTTTTCTTATCCCCCATTTCTCCCCCCTTTAAAAACAACTCCCAGTCTGCCAGTACAAGAGGGTTCACTGTCTGGGAATTCCCTCCCCATGATACCTATAGCCTTGGAGGGGACCTGGTGGCCCCTGCCGGGTCTGAAGGAGCTTTTGCCAGTTTACCTGGAAGCAACCTGATCTCCTCCTGCTGCCACCCTGCCTGGTATCATCTAGCAACAGCAAGAGGCTAAGAAACATCAGGAATAACAGATTCGATTTTCCTCTAGAGCCAAAGTTTTATGTTAAGGAGGAGAAGTGAATGATACGTTGCAGGTATTTATAGCAATTAGATGCTGCCTGTAAGAACATGAGCTTGTCAGGAGGAGCAGTGACTGAAAGGCATGCAGACAGCTCCTTGATGAAGTGGTGTTCACTTGATGAAATCTCTGCTCTCAGCATTTTTAAACAAAAAGCAGCTCCTTTTGGGTGAGACCTTTAGCACTTAGTCCAGAAGGGGAACAATAAAGGGCTCTGGCACAGGCATCTCCCAATGCTTTGCATTTGAAACTGAGAGCTACCATTTTCTATTGTTTTCAGCCTCGATTTAGGAGCTTCATTACTTCTCTAAGTAAAAGAAGAATCTGTCCCTTAACAGCTACCTCTGCTATTTTGACTTTTGCAGAATTTTGCAGTGTGTGCCAAACACAGCACAAATGAGCAGCCCATACATGTGAGTCACTGGCCAGCAATGCCCATCATGCTGGGCAGAGACTTTTGTGTCCAACACTTGTCACTTCAGCAAGGAGGAAGGGTGAGTCTTTTGGGTCCCCAGGGGCACTCTGCCACACCTGGGGTACATCCCAGCCAATATGAAACCACAAAACCTAGCCCCTGGAATTAATGTCACTTCCATTAAGATGTTATGAATGAAAAAATACTTCAGATTGCAAATTCTTTGTTTTGACTCGACATTTTTTTAATAAATAGACCAGTTCTTAATTATTCAAATTGTGTACACTTGCTGACATTTAGATTCAGAGCCAGAAGCCTTAGGCCCAGTCCTGAAATCCTTTCTGACATGGGTGGAAGCAGAAGGCTGGGGCTACTTCTCAGAATGCAAACAGCACTTGCTATTCTGTGTTTCACTCTGAAATGAAGTCCTGCTGGAGCAAGAAGGAAGCCTTAACAAGAGAGCATGCCCCAGCTGGGATACATTTTGCAAGTTTTGCATACCATTATGAGGACTTAAATTGAGCCCTCCTGAAGTAGCACAGAACAGGGAACTCCACTGTAGGAAAAAAAAAACACATTTAGATTCACCCAGATTTATATCCTTTGATCAAAAGCTGCCCCTTGTGCTTATGAGAATCTCATGTAAATATCTGCAAAGTTACTCCTTTATCTGCTTTCACATTTCTTTCCAGAGAAACCTTTGCAATGCTATCTGCAGCAGCTGTGCTTTCTTGGGCTGCTGAAATCGTGGCTCATAGTGCTGAACATTAGAATCTCATTATCTTTTTTCTTGTTAGGGATGTATCTGCCCCTTGTTTCAGAGGCTGTGACCATATTTTATCTCCTACTTTTGTGATACCTATAAAGATGGAGTCCTGCTGCAAAACTGGTCTCCAATCTGCCATGATAATGGAAAGAATTCCTTTATTACCACTATGTTTTTACTTAGCTACATCTTTCAAAGAACACTGCCAAGGTTGGTCCAAAATTTAAATCTCACAGAAACAGACTTTTACAAACATATGTCTGAATAGAAACATTGGCATTGATTTTTTTAATTGCAAATGAAAACAGTCGTATTTGATGAAATAACCATTCCCCTGAACTTTCCACCCTAAGCCTGAAAACCTAAAAGTGAAAGTGACTCAGACACAGGCAAACCTGACTTCATTGATTTCTATTGTCCACAGTGAGAAAACACAACTGGTAAACAAAACAGAAAGAGTGACAAGTAAATTGGATTTTTAAAAATTCTTTCACTTTTAATAATGTTAAGGTGGGATTTGTAGCATAGGTAAAGGCATTTGTTTGTTTTCAACATAGGAGCTGTAAGGTGACAGTGTCCCTTTAAATGCCTTCCCGTTGTAATTTATTTGCTTCAGGGATGAGGTTCACACTGGAAATACTTGCAGCTCCTGAAGAAGTCAAATTTGCCACAAGTTTCACACCCTTCCTGAGAGAGAGATTTTACTTTCAGGTCATCCCAAAGCAAGTCTCTTCCCCTACACATTTCTCCCTCTGTGGGATATGGGGCCCCAACCCATCCCTACAGGGTGCTTGTGCACACCCTGACTCTCCCTCCAAGGGAGGAACAAGAAGATTTGGGCAGCTCAGGTGGGGCTGGGCAGGGTTTCACATCCAAAGAGGAAAGTCCAGAGGCTCTGGTGTCACTGCTGCCACAGGACAGAGCAGCTGCTGGAGAAATAGACTTTCCCCTTCCTGCAAGCCAAGGAAAACGCTGATGAGTCTCCATGGTAGTTTGACCCTCATTTTTGTCAAACCCAGCTTCTTTGGAAATCTGTTGAGTTTTGCCCAAGAGGAACCCAAGACAAAGTGGACCAAGGATGTCAGGGTCTGGCATGCTGTGGGAGCCACATTAATGGCTTCAGCTGATCCAAACTGCCACTGTGGGATACGAATTCCTGTACCAAACTGAAAGCCAGAATCCTGCACAAATAATTTCCTTTTCATATTATCACATTAAATGCTGTTTCTGTAAAGATGTGAGGCTTTTCAGTGCTGGAATTGTTCATGTCATAAATGCCTGAATAAAGCAACAGCTAAAGTCTCTAAATGGAGGAAAGCAACTGTCTTTGCTTCCACTGATCAGCATGTCTGGATAAAAATCACCTTTCCTGTTTAGTGTTTGTCTTCCATATTTTCAAGTGTAGAAATTCAAGCAAAAAAAATTGCTGTGTAGAAGCTGGCCCATTTAAGGAGGTGATATATATTATTCAAGTGATTACACGAATGGCTAAAAGTGTTGCATTATTCCCTATTTTCATTTGTGCAGCACAGCTTTGGCATGGTGATGAACTATGTCAACCAGGAACCTTGGCTGCCTTCTAATGGAGAAAGCCCCTCAAAGATCTTTGATGTGACAACGAAACTGGGAAATATTACTGACTCACAGCCTTTAAGCAATCAAGAAGTGATCAAAGCAGTGACTCAAGAATTCAAGGGAAAAATTACATGCTCAGGGAAATGAGGAAAGCTTATTACCTACTGATATTCAATAGAACAGGCAACTGAAAGTCTAATTTTGTGAAATATGCTTTTAATTGCTATTCACTGACTTATTGTATATTACTTATGTAAAAAGCAGCTTTTAATTCCAAAAAAAATTAATGGCTCAAAATTCCAGTCATGATAGTGTGGGGTGGAAACACTTAGTCTCATTTCAACTCTGTCCTACTCCGGCATAAAATGCAGGGCAGGGGTCTGCAGGGTTCACCTCTGTACCTCAGCCCAGGAGCCATCAGCCTTGCACAGATTTCTCCTCTGCCAGAGAGTGAAGGGGTGGTGAGGGCATCTGAGCATCATTCTGTGAAGTGCTCACACCTGCAAATGAGGCAGGGACAAAGCACAAGATGCCCAGCTCTGCAGGTAGCAGCACACATCCCACCCAGTGCCTGGGGACAGCCTGGGCTATGAGGGGAAGGCAGCTGAAAGCACACTGGGTTTGGGGAGGATAAAGTGCTGCTCCCTTAAGCTACCCTGTGCCCCATGTCCCAGCCCATTGCACTCTGGGGTTTGGTGTGAAGGTGTGCCTGCTTTCTGGGGAGTGTCTGGTCCCTAAAGTGTGGCCATGAAGGGAAGATGGAGTGTGAAACAAAAAGCAAAGCGCTGTCCTCAAACACAGAAACGCACTGTGGGAAGGGCCTGTAGCTGTCCAAAGTCAATACATTTGGACATCTAAAAATTCCAGGAAGGCTCCTACAACCCATGCTAGCATGTGGTTATTGTCCTATGCTCTATTTTGTTCTAATCAGGTAAAATCACCATATTTCTCAGTTTCCTACTGTGGCTGTGCCATCACTGAAGCTGGGATGGCCATGGGCACTGGCCCCTGCCTGGGAGCTCAGGTACAGAGTCTGTCAGCCAGCCTGAAGAGTGATGGCAAGGGGACATGTTTTGGAGCTGTGGGCATTGAGTGCTAGTGAGAACAGGACAAGTTTCCTCCAAAGGCAGATTAGAGATGGGGCAGGGGAAATTCCTTTCACTTGATCAGCATATTTTGGCTTTTGCTGAAAACACCCATTTATTTGGCCAGTGAACCATTCACTCACATTAGCTAGATATAATTTTTATATACCTCAACAGAAAGATTTGATAGTCTAACTGGTTTTCTGACTGCCCATTGATTGGTTGTCAGGCATCTCCATATGTAAAACTCTTTGACTGTGCCAATGATCACTTAAAAATTCAAGCTACTTGTCCTTTTGTCTTCTTGTATTTTTGGCCTTCAGCAAGACGCTGACACTACTGCTCCCACAGCATCCTCCTGGAAAAGCTGCCATCCCACAGCTTAGACAGGAGCACTCTTTGCTGGGTTAGGAACTGGCTGCATGGCCAGGCCCAGGGAGTGACGGTGAACATGGTGGTGGCATGCTACTGGCAGCCAGTCACCAGTGGTGTCCCCCGGGGTCTGTGCTGGGGCCAGTTCTGTTCAATATTTTTATTGATGACATTGAGGAGTGTATTGAGTCTTTCATCGGTAAATTTGCAGATGACACTAAGCTGGGATCGTGTTGGAGGGTAGGAGGGCTCTGCAGAGAGACCTGGAATGGTTGGATGGATTGGCAGAGTCCAATAGGATGAAGTTTAAGAGGTCCAAGACCGAGTCCTGCATTTTGGCCACAGTAACCCCCTGCAGTGCTACAGGCTGGGGATGGTGTGGCTGGACAGTGCTCAGGCTGAAAGGGACCTGGGGGTGCTGGTGACAGCCAGGTGAGCACGAGCCAGCAGTGTGCCCTGGTGGCCAAGAAGGCCAATGGTGTCCTAGCCTGGATCAGCAATAGTGTGGCCAGCAGGAGCAGGGAGGCCATCCTTCCCCTCTACTCAGCACTGGTAAGGGCACACCTTGAGTGATGTGTCCAGTTCTGGCCCCTCAGTTTGGGAAGGACATTGAGACTCTTGGAGTGCATCCAGAGGAGGGCAAAGAGGCTGGTGAGGGGCTGGGAACACAAACCCTGAGAGGAATGTCTGAGGGAGCTGAAAGTGTTCAGCCTGGAGAAAAGGAGACTCAGGGGTGCCCTTATCACTCTCTACAACTCCCTGAAAGGTGGCTGTGGTCAGGTGGGGTTGGTCTCTTTCTCCAGGCAGCAAATGACAGAACAAGAGGATGCAGTCTCAAGCTGCATCAAGGGAAATATAGGTTGGATATAAGGAACTATTTTTTTTTACAGAAAGAGTGATAAATTACTGGAATGACCTCCCTGGGGAGGTGGTGGAGTCACTGTCCCTGGATGTGATAAAAAGAGACTGGATGTGACACTCAGAGCCATGGTTTAGTTGAGGTGTTAGGGCATGGGTTGGACTCGATGATCTTGAAGGTCTCTTCCAACCTAGTCATTCTGTGAATTCTGTGTCTTGATGTTACATTCTATTCCCCCTAGACTACTTTTTAAAAGATCTCAAATGCTGCAAAATGAGAATTGTACATGTTTAGAGAGGATGATCCACGCTGACAGACACTCACTCACTATCTGCCACAGGTAGCCCAGCATTTAGTGCTTCAGGGCACTGAAGGGATTTGATCTAATCTTATATTATATGAAGCACCCAACATTGTACGTTCTCTTTTCCAACACAGACACTTGTGTACAGCCTAAGGGCCCAATCCTGCTCCTCTTGAAATCAGTTGGAGTTTTTGCCTTGGCTTCAGCAGCAGAGGAGGAAGGACCAGCTTTAGTAAGGGTGTTAATGATGGCTGGTCCTTCAGTCTTTCCATCCTAATCACTGTTTAATGGCAGAAGGCAGACACAACAGTGCTGGAAACACTACCTGTGTAATTGGAGCAACCTGCCTTCCAGCTTTTTCTGTCAGTTAACTTCTCTTCCATTGCTCTTCCTTGCTAAAAATCGGAAATTCATGCATTGACTAGTAATCTGGATTAAGGAAAGGAGAGGCCCTTTCAGCAGATACAGAGTTGTATGAACATCAAAAGAATCAGGGTTCTTCTGTAATAAAAACAAACTCATTAACTACATTAGAAGGACATGTACACAGAATGCAAATACTCTCAATAACTAAACACTTCTTGTAAGCAGCTGATGAATTGTGCTTATTGAAACAAAGCCTGAATACAGAAGGCAATGACTAAGACTTAAGAATGCTTTTCATTTTCTTTCCTATCTTGTTAGGCAGTAAAATGCATTTATTGTGTCCCATCATGGCCATTCATTGTAGCACATCAGACTTTAAACCAAGGAGATATGTTACAGATACTGTGCAGAGCTGCATGACTGGGAACATGAGGACTTAGCTGAATGCAGGTTTTCTCTGCCCGATCTTTGCTAACAGAAACCTCGGAGCACTCATACAACAAACCCAGGGACTGATCTGGGTGTTCATGCTGGCGATCCTTCCTCTTACAAATAACACAGGTCCTTGGAAACTGGCTTCTAGCTGCTTGCAAGAAGCACACACCTTTTTTTTTCTATTGCCCAGAACTACAGGACTTGGGTCAAAAATATGCAAGAAAAAGGAAGTATTTACCAAATTTAAGGACTGCATCGAATGCTTTTAATAGCTTCAAACACAGAGATAGAAACAACTACAAGACTGTGGTCCAAAATATGCAATTAAATTAAAATATTGATTAAATTTATGGACTGCATCAAATGCTTTCAATAGCTTCAAACATAGAGATAGAAACATGTATAAGTTTGAAAAAAACATCCAAAAAGGTCTGTTTTCATATCACATTATCCATTCCTGCCTGGCTGCAAGCAGCAGAGCCTGATCCAGCTAGGTCTTATTCATGTAGGTAATCCCTTTGACCCTAGTCATAAATACATTATTCTAGTTCAAGATAATCTCCAAGTATCAATCTGAACTGATGTCTGTGCTCTTGAACACAAATGCACATTTTCCATTTCTTCCATCTCAGAGCTGTAATGCTAAGCAGGCTGTCTTCACATAATATTTTGCTTAAAAAAAAATACAAGAGTATCCCACCAGAACTGACTTTTAAAAAGAAAAAATCCAGGTGGCTCAATTTGGAAAGAAACTTTGGATTTGTTGTAGCTTTCTTTCCGTGTGCTTTTTTCCCCAAAGGCAGACATTCATACACATATAATTCCCTCTTCTTGTCACTGGGCTTCTGGGTCAGTGAACATTCCTTTGCTGTAGTGTTTTTCAGATGAAACTCCAAGAGAAACACTGTCCTCAATGATGGGTCGGATACAGAAGAGGAGGATGGGCAAATATTCTAAGATTGGCCTGGATTCTTGCCAGGAGCAGAAGAAAAGGGCCTTTGTGTTTGGACATCTGAAGGCCAGGCATAAACATGTTAGCCGATACTTAACACCCAAAGCCAGAGCCAGAACCGTTAGACACCCTGAATAATCCCCGCCAGGCCTCCTCTGGGTTTCAACTGCCCACTACAATGGGGCAGCCTCCTCCAATTACCAAATGTGTTTCTTCTAAAAACATCCTTACAGGAACTCCCAAAATAGCAGCGATTAAAAGCAAACAGCCTGTAATTCATTGACATATGCAAACCTTTTAATGTTTTGCAGGAGACAAGTTGCAACTTTTTGTACCTACAAGACTATTTATGCATTTTTAATAATTACCCTTGTATATTATGTGATACAATTCCTTTAGGCATTTAGTTAAGAGAAGCAACAGAATTCACATTCAAAAGAAACTGTTAGTTTTGCTGCAAGAAGCGCAGCTAATTTATGTAGTGAATTTTTTATACATTTTTCCCCTGATTTCTCTTCCCTGCTGTCCTCTTTCCCCTTTCTTCTTCACTACATTAAGAAATTCTGATGTGCCTGCAGCAACATCCACTGGTGGGGAGTGTCTGCAGTGATGCCAGCCCTGCCTTCCCAGCAGTGGAAGCCAGCAATGAGTGCTGCTTCAGCAGGATGTGCTCCCTTCCAAGCCCCTTGGGAACGGGCTCACCTTGGGGTCCTGTCTAATCACACACCCCCTGTGAGCTGTCACCGGGCAGACAGCGATCCCCAGCCCATCTGTTCTGCACAGAAAGCAGCACGAGAAATCTTTGCTGCAGATCAGGAATAAAGATGCTTTCACGAGCAGCATGGTCCTGCAGGCTCTGACTTTCATTGGAGCTCAGATCCCTGAGTGTCCATCCAGCTCCTCAGCTCGAGTTTGGGATGAGCTGATCCACGTGCCAGGCAGGGAAATCCCGGCACGGGGCTGGGCATGGCACACCTGCGGGTCCCACACCTGCACACAGGTTTGGGAAAGCAAACAGCCCAACTCAGCAAAGGTTCCAGCAACAGGCAGTGCTTTACCCCTGCCCCAGGGGCAAAATGTAGAGAGTTCATTTCCTCCCCACCACAGGCATTGGACGAGATCCCCGGCTGTATTCCTGCACTGATTTCATCCATTTATACCTGCTGAAAACCTGGTCCTCCCTCTCTTCTTATGACAACAACCAAAGAAAACCAGGTCAAATACTTTTCTGTTACTGTGGTTTGACAATGTATTTGAGGAGGGATTTTCAAGTCAGCCATTGCAGATGCTACACTTAAGAGAAATGCAAATAAAACCTATTTCTTAGTGTGTGCAGGTCACAGTTGTTGCACAACAACATTTCTCTTGGCTTCAGAAGGCAAAAGTTTGTCAAATCAAGGATTTCATCTTCCCATTGTAAATTAGCAGTAGATAATTAGGAACTGCCCACAATTAAATATTGATGTTAAAAATAAATAAATCCCAGCACTTCCCTGTTTAGACAGTAAGAAGGCTTTCCATCAAAAAACACAGGACACATGAGAATGTGAATAGTAAAGAGCTCATAACAAAGAAGGATAAACTCTTCATTGTGTGCTTACAGCATTCGTTCCTTTCTCTGTAACTGAGAACCTATACAAACAAATGGGATAAAAAGACAACATATACTGAGATATCAGCTGTAATCTGCCAATTCTTCAGCCAAACCTACTAGAACACAAAGGAAAGGGGCAAGGTTTACACAAGGTGCACACTGAGCCAGCTCTTGTCTCAACAAAACTCCTCCTCAGCTCCTATATCTGCAGCAGGACAAGTCCAGGTAGGACTGGCAAAACCCCTTGCCCAGCTCGAGCAGTATTTCAGCCCAGCTCTTTGCTCATCCTTGGAGCTCCCTTGAGCCTGTGAGTTGCTGTAGGTGAATCCTTTAGTGGCTGCACCAGCAGCAATTTCAAGCCCTGCACCATCAAAATTCCTGGGCGCCCTGCTGCGTGGGAGGCATGGATCTCTGGCTGCAGAGCACAAGGTGGTTTCAGTATCTGAAGGGAAAAAACAACTGAGCCAGAAGTATCTCAGCCTGTGTCCAGTGCACAGGGCAGGACTTGGGCCATCATTCAGCCTGGAGTGGAGCCCCTGAGCCTGTGCCACAGAGGATGCTTGTGCTCATTGTGCTCATTGTGTGTGCCCACAGCCTGCTTCCAGCCTTAGCAGGGGTAGGGCAGACAGGGGCTGGAAATCCTCAGCAAATGTGCACCTGCTCCAAAACTCTCCTTAGGAAGTATTCTAGGTTGGGGAAGACAATCAGTCACAGAGAAACCATCTTTTTCTGGCCTTATGTTCTTTGTGGGAGTCCTCCACTAGACTTAGGTACCTCATCTGTGGCTTCCTACCTCCAAAAATTACCAAAAATTCCTCAGTCTCACAGGAGAGCAGGGAGAACCCTGGTTCTGCTATAGCTGAATACAGAGAGCTACTGGATTGTGAAAAGAACTGTTTTCCCTGACTTCATCTTTATCCCTTGGCAAAGGGATCCCTCCCTTCCTGTGACTTTACAGGAGTAGGGGAATGGAAATGTAACCCTGTTTCAGTGCATCACAGGGACAGTGTTTGCAGCAAAGTTTTATTTTGAGAAGAAAAAAGGCTTCATGCTAGGAAAAGTTTACCAAAATATCAGCAGCAATTCAAGTAATAGTAACAATTTAGAGCAAAAAGTGCAAGATCATCCCTGTTTCTGCCTCTGACACTTCACGCAGCATATACTAACAGGAGAAATTGTGATAGAATTACTACACTAGTATTGCTTTCATTCACTTTATGGGCCAAAATTATTGTCTCAAATCCTTCTGAAGCACCCAGATGCTCAGGGTATTTGCAGTGCTGTCACCCCACTGCAGGTGGATTTTCTACTACCAGGGAGAAGCCAGACAGGCTTGTCTCAATTAGTGATGCTGGTGTCAGCCTGGTGAGCCTGATGAATTGGCTTTGGTTAATGGAGCAGGCTTGCTTGTGGCACCATCCCACCCACCCAAGTGTCACACTCCTCCAGAAGCCCTTAGAAATCAGTCACACAGCAGCTAAATGGAATAGTGGACATTCATTTGGGATGGCAGCTTTCCTGCACAATTCAAGAGCTATAAGGAGGTAATTATTCACTGGTTTTTCTCTGTGACAAAACTATTTAGAAGGGATTGCAATCTGATGAACACAACTGAGGGAGGAGTGCCCTCCTTTAATTCCCCAGTAAAATGGAGTCACCACCCAGCATCGTTCTAAGCCTCCTTATTTCTCATTAACCTCAGCATTTCCTTTCTTGCCCCTCAAAAAGCACAATTATGTGGACTGACAGTATCTCTCCTGCCCTAATGCCTCACTACAGTATATACCTTTGCTTTTGACCCTCTCTCCTGAGCAGATTTGAGCCTCTGGTAGGCTTCATGCTGACACCTCTGTGAGAAAAGCAGGACCATTTAGGAGACAGGCAGGAGAGTTATCAAATAAACTTTCCATTTTATTTACAGTTCAGGAGCCTTGCAGAATGACACACACTTATGGTTTGGGATCACTAGCAATTATTGTAAAGGTGAAAGCAGATACTGCAAATTTAACAAGCCTTTTGTATGAACTAATTGCATTAGAATACATTAGTAAGGGTGCACGTTGTAGGTTTTATGTTTCATTGGAAAGGTCATCCTAGATTCTGGTTGAATAGTGAAAGAGAGGAAACCATATTAGCAGTTTATCCAGCAAGTGTCTCTAGGATGAATTTCCTTCAGGTCATTTGCATTATTTGATTGTAGCTGAATAGTTCTCCCTCTGCTAAGCAAGTAGGGGAAGACCTACGGTGACAATAGGGGAAGTTCAAAGTCTTTGAGCCTTATTAGA
This sequence comes from Zonotrichia leucophrys gambelii, assembly GCF_028769735.1. Classification (NCBI taxonomy): domain Eukaryota; kingdom Metazoa; phylum Chordata; class Aves; order Passeriformes; family Passerellidae; genus Zonotrichia; species Zonotrichia leucophrys. The sequence goes on along the minus strand of NC_088172.1, from coordinate 2,757,670 downwards.
AGGCTCATTTTCTGCACACATTTTCGTGCACTCATTTCCCAGAACTAGGCTAGCAGCTGTATAATCAGGACAGCAACTTTACATGCCTCCTGTAAAATATGAGCCTCCCAGGGAAAGCTGCTGTTGGTTTTCAGGAGGGAAGAGGGTTCCTGCTCCTTCAGAGGTGTGACATCCTGTAATGCCACAGCACACAGCCCCCCTTGCTGTCCCTCTGCAGGTGATTTGTGCCAGTTCCAGCCCTGCTTCAGCTGCCTTGGGTGTCTCTAAAACCCTGTGTTGGAGACAGTCACTAACCAACTCTGCCAGCCCCCAGTGGCTTTGCAAGCCTGGGGGTGGTGGCAGCCCTGCAGAGGGCAGAGGGGTGGTAGCAACAGAGCCGACGTCTGGGGAAGAGAGAGGGAGAGAGCAGCCCACGGGATCCTGAAGGAGGTTGTGGGGTGGAGAAGCTGAGCCAAGTAAGGCACAAAGTTTTGGTTCAAAGAGAAAACTTTGCTTCCTGGAAGAATTTCTGGGAAACCATCTTCCAGTGGTGCCTCATCACATGGCTGCAGGAAGGGGACTAAGTGACAACCAGAGAAGGGCAGAGACTGTGTCCATCCAGACATTGTCATCTGACAGTATAAAATCTTCTGGTTACTCCATGAATACCCATCAGGATTTCCAGAGGGTAGCTAGTGTCCACTAATTGTACTGAGCTGTGTATTTCAACCAACACTCCAGAAAACCTTACTGGGTAAAAATCAGGAGGTGGCATTCCACTAGGCTAAAGAGTGCCAGCAAACCTAGAAGAGAAGCTAAATTGGTGCTAAAAGTTGTTCCCATCCTCCGCAAAGCCCTCTCTATTGTGTAAGTGGCAAAGAAAACACAGCAGCCTCTGGGAGGCTGTAGTGGCATTTACGCTGTCACCAGCCACCTTTGCTCTGAAAGGAGGTGGCTTCTGCCCATCTGCCACTCCCAGAAGATGTAAAAGAGAGGAGCATATGGTTTTGAGAAAATGAAAGGTGCTGGTATCTCAGCTTGGTAAAGCTATTGACTTACTGTCTGACCTCTGGCAAGACGTGTGCCCTCCATCTGCCCGGCTCGGGCGAGACAAGGCAGAGGAGACTCGAGTGCAGAGATGCTGAGTTTGAGTTTAGCTTGTCAGAGCCACAGCAGCTGGTCACCCCTTTGATGCTGACAAGCTACACTGAGGCCCATTTCAGCCAGCTCACAGAGGCTGGGTCTCCCCATCCCACAAACTCAAACTGGCTCTAAGGCTCCCAACAGCTTCCCAAACCCAGGAGCAAAAGGAGTGTGAAAATATGCACAGTATGACTGCTGCAAGGGTGAGCTGGGACCCCCTGGGCCCCAGCCCTTCTTCCCTCAGCTCCATAACCCATTGTCCAGCTGCTGCAGCCCCACAGGCTCTCCACATCTGCTGGGGCTGCACACTCACTCCCTGCCTATGGCTCCTTTATACAAATGATATCACTCAACCACGGCCAAGGGAGCGAATCAATCCACTCTGCATTGAACATCACCTCTGGCAAGGTTAAAACTTCAGTTCAGCAAAGCCCTTGTGCATTTGGCCATGGGGACTGGTCCTGTGCTGCAGCACACAGTGTAGGAGAGCTCTGATTGTGCAGAGGATGACTAAGCCCCATCAGAAACAGAGGCACCTCAGCCTTCCAGAACCGAGGCAGCAAAACCTTAACATGGGGATAGTAAATATTGTCCATTCTTCACTAAAGCTGCATAGCAGCCCAAACAATAATTTTTACATACTCCACATTTAAAACATCATACTTCAAATTTTACTGTCCCATAATTTGCATATGGAATTCCAGGGGGGATATTTGATGGAGTGTGTGCCATAGCTCCTGTAGGTATGTTCTATATCCAAAGGACATGACAATCTAGCATAGCATCAGGTAAGTCCTAATAACAGCCATATTTTAAGGCCTATTTTAAATATTTAAAGATACAATCTGAAATAAAAATGGAGTGTGAAATGTCCATATTAATAATATTATCATCAACCATTACTAAAGTCAATGGCTTGAGTTTACATCACTGCTACAATCCCATTAATAACTTTATCCTGATAAACGCACCCAGGACCTCTAGTTTCCTCTTCTTGGCCTGCTTTATCACTTCTTTTCATAGGGAACGAAAAGCTGCAAGTTCTAGAAGAGGAAGAAAACCTCAATATCCCATCAGGTTCCATCAGCACAAATGCCCTGAAGCTGCTGCTGGTGCCTTCTCGGCGCCACTGAAACAGGCCTGACAAACCCCATTATTCAGCCACCCAGCACCTTCTTCTCTCCCATCCTACACTAATACAAATATGTTTTCACTGTCCTCCAAGTTTCCTGATGAATTAATAGCCATGAAACTTACATCTGGCACTTGAAAAATATTTTTAAGCACCCTCCTCCAACATGACTGGTGCCTGCCACCTCTGTCACCCCCTTCCTTGTTTACTTCACCCCTCTTAGATCCTGGTGCTTCTCTCCAATTCAGTAGGAATGGGAAGGGACAGTGTTCCTGACTTCTATGAATATGATGGGGGTGAGGAAAAAAGGATTTATATTGGTGGTATATGGGCTAAATATTCATTATATCAATGTCTTTACACAGCAACAAAGTAAATATAAAACTTTTAACAATGTGTTTTGAAAGGTCATGAAAATACATTGAAATACATCAAATCAATAACAAGAACTTCAAACTACTCTCAGAAAACACTAAATAGCTACATATAAGAATGATAAACATTGGAAAGAGCTCCATATAAAATAATTTCTTACTTCAGTACCCTCTCATGGTCTGATGGAAAGATTTTTCTGCTCTAGAAGAAAAATATTTGTTTGTAATATCAGTCTAATACTATTAGTTATATTGATTCATGTTTGACTATAGACTGGTGGAGTTTTCAAAGCTTTAGCATTGCACAGCTTATGAAAAACCTCTCACAGGAGCTTTGGGCTGGGCAAGGTGCATAGCAGGGTCCCCCAAGTGGTGTATATTTTGCTGGATTATGTTTAATTGAATCATGCAATACTTACTATAGATTAAATTTTCTTGAGTCGTTGAAATAATTTTATTAATACATCAAAGTCTTGAGCCTATTTCCTTGAACTATTCTACAATTCCATTTCTCCTACTATTCTTCTATTCTTCATGTGAATATATACAGTATTTTGATAAACACAAGCACCTGGAACGTGCTTGCACAGGACACTTCCAAAGACAGCCCATAATGACTGTGTTACAATCATAACCCTAATCCTCATATAAAGGGAAAATGCTGTGTGAGACTTTTGTTTGCCAAACCTCTCTCACTTGTCCAAAACTCCCTACAGTATCATCAAAACAAATTTGTTTCTTGGGAAGATCCCTTAGCCCTCATGCTCCAATGATGCATGAACCCCAAGGACTGGGCATATTGTGCAGGGCTCTGCAAATGTGCATTACTTTTTACCTCAAAATTCATAAACAAAAAAGGTAATCTCATGTGGACCTGCTTCTCTGAATTGTTTAGAGTCTTGATTTCTATTAAATAAAAACAATTATATTAAAATTCCTTAAAACAAAAAAAAAGATTCCTTAAAGTCTAGAAGATTAACAAAATAGAAACACTCTTTAAGGTGATGGATCATGTAAGGTAATCACTGAACTCTCAGACTGTAAAATAGGATTACACACAATTTCTTTTTTTTTTTTTTAATTTTCTCTCTTGGACACTGCAGTATCAACTGCTGTAGTCCTAAATTTAGCCAAACACTGCAATTATCAGATGTATTCAGTTGCAAAAGCTTTTGTCACTTTCGTGGTTGTCTGATGGTGTATGGTTCAATCATAAAAGGGCAAATGACAGGCGGGTGTAGGAAATGAATTTTCTTCTTCTTCCTGACATACCAGGGGAAGGCCCCCTGCTGTAATATGGAAAATCTTTTATGCAAAAGAGCACAGCAACTTACAGCACACAATCACTATGCAGACTTTTGTTGGAGTCTTTTTTCACAATTCCGCAAAGGAGAGGGAAGAAAAGGCAGCCTTAAAATCAAGTTTAAAAGTTCAAATTTGATTTTAGCATTAGGGTATATTTATAGGTTTAGGGATCTGGCAATTAAAATGCAGCAAAGCTCCTTCTAAGTATGAACACGCCTTCTTTAAGCAATGCTGCTTTTCGGGTGATCCCAAGGCCACAGCAGCAGAGCTTTTCACACACAGCTCAAGCAAGGTGAGAGGCACAGAGGGATGCTGAGTCCAGCTGGAAACAGTCAGGGCAACCCCATGTTGTCTACTTGGAAAACAAAGAGAAGGCTGTATATTTAGTGTTTATACTGGTATTTCTGAGCATGATGCAAACAAGAATCTGGGAGAACACAGAAAAATATCCTTCCTGCAGGTTTTAAGAAAAATTGCCTTTGGAATAAATAATCTCTTTAACAGAAGGGACTTTCACACCTTCTGGCAATAAACAAAATTCTTAAAGAGGGGGCAAAATTAGCATTTGTCATTTTAAGGTCCTGGTGTGTAGTGGTATTTTGGCAAATGAGCATCACTCAGATTATCCACAGTGCTTCCAAATGAAAACAGGTACGGCATAAAGGCTTATTATTTGCCAAAAATACACTTTGGCTCACAATCACTGCTCAGCTGTATGAACCACAGGTGCCAACTCTGAGTAAGAACAAGGCCTGCTCCTTACACAGAGGCTGGCAGTGGACGCCATGGCAAAGATTCCGTCGTTTCTCAAGGCAGTGATGCTCCAGCTGAAGGGAAATTGGCCAAACCTCAGGGGCATGGTGGTGCCTCCTGGGCTGGCCCTGCAGGCTGTGCTCACCCAGGGAGCTCCACAGGCTCCTGTCCTGGTCAGGCTGCAGACCCTGCAAAGAGAGGGAACACAGCATCCACAGGGAAGCAGAGGTTTTACACCCCCAAACTACACTTCCCATCAGGCATTGGCACAGTATTCCCACATCAAATGTGGGGTCACTTTCAGCTTAATTTTTTCAGTCTTAATAAAAAATAGTACCTTTTTTATCAAGACATCTATTTACTTGGCCACTTTTTTTCCAGGAAAGGCTTATGTTTTTCTTCTAAACATCTTTTCTTTGGTTAAGAATGCACAATTCTAATGAAAAACAGTCTCAATGAAAAATCAGTTTGAATTGCTCACGGAAAACAGAACAAATACCAACAGCAGGACATATTAGGAAAGAATATTTAGTTCCTTAGGAAAATAAAGTAGCCCTTCAATAACCAATGGCTAAAATACACCAGAACTAGTCCCAGTGAGTGCAAATCAGCTGCTGATTTCAATGAACTTGTGTCAGTCTACCCCAGGTGAAGTTCTGGCCCACTGAGCTCAGAGAAACAAAATGTCACCTTTACTTTCTAAACACTCTTTCTCAAATCATATTTCCCTTGTAATAATGTGCAGCAAGTGTTTAGCTCAACATGCCTCTTATAGTTTCTGTTTGGGAGATGATTTTTCTTTTTAATTTCTCTGTCAGGCACACTTATTGAAGCGCACACGCTTTAGACAGATGCAATCTGCAAAAAAGGTTTGAAAGACAGTGATTTATTTATGAAATTCCTGCTTGAGAGGGTGAGGTAAGCCACACAAAAATTTTAAAGCTTTTCACTAATGTAAGGCAGATGTGTTATATATGTAAAACATGGGGAGGGAAAACACTTAGAATATTTGGGCACAAATCCTTCACAGGGTGGAACTGCAATGGGAGAAAAGGGGCAGCAGGTGGAGAAGAAGCCGTAAGGACAAGTTCTGCTCTGCCTTTAATTTCCCTTTGTTACCTCAGGGCCAGCAGCATTTGTCATATGGGCATTATACATACATCAATTTTTTTTTCTTGTATGTTTTATGCTGTGTAGTCAACACAGCAATCAAACCTGAAGCTCCATGGTGAGAGCTTAAATTTACTCAAAGCATAAATTCACTGAAAGTCCCTGCAGCAAAGTGTTTTGGTTCTAGGTTTAACTTCTCCATGACAAAGTCCTTTGCTCCAGCTGGGAAGTGTTTTAACTTGCAGATGTCTTCCAACAAAGTGGGCACACCACAGTCCAAAGTGTGCACTGGGGAAACAATTTTTTGGCTGAGCAAGTTTGATGGCTGCCAGTGCCAGTGTCCTGGGGTAAATGACACAAGGCTGGGCTTCCTGGCACTGTGGAAGGTGGGAGGTTGGCAGACACACCCCAGCAATGCCACTCTGCAGCACCTTAGGAGGGATTTGTCCCAGTCTAAGTCCCCCTATGGCTGAAGAGGAGCTGCATCCAAAGCCCTGAGGAGCAGGGGGCTGGGAGGAGCCAGTGGGAGCCCCCTCCCTTCCCATGCCAAGCCTTGAATCACCAGAGATTGTCCGTACTCACTGGGGAAAAGTGATTGAAGGACACACATGAGGAGGAAAAGCACCTGTTTCATGCAGGTTGCAGCTAAAAGGTGGAACTGAGCAGCCTGAATTATAGGAGGGAGAATGATGTAGGGAAGAGCAGCAGGAACATGGGTTAGAGAGACTCCTCTGGAGGCTAGAGTTAGCCATGGATATATCCAAGCATCTTTTAAAAGCATATCCAAAAAAGATATTTTTAAAAGACTTAAGATTCCTAGCTGTAAGCAGGTGGCAGTTTTTGCAGGCTTTTCAGCTGAAATGGCATTGAGGGTTGTGGAGGTGTGGTGGCAGTGGCTGAGCTGGCTGGCTCAGAAAGGACAGCCCCTGCACAGAGACAGGAGCATCAGATGCTGGGACTGGCAATCAGGAACTGCTAAAGAAAGGCACAACAGTGATCAGGAAGATGTTGGAGGTGCCCTGTGTCTCACTGAGGACAGGAAAGTTGCACTCAATAAGGTGGAGAGTGGAATGGTGGAGAGATTCAAGGTGTGAGGTGAAAGGGAGAAATGTGATGTGAAAGCCCAGTGAGAATGATTATCCCAACAGGGATAACTGGGATGGATAGCCAAAGGCACTCTCACCACACCAGGGGGGGAATCTGTACTCATTATAAAATCCTGTTCTGCTCCACCATCTTGTCCTGGCACATAGTATGGAAAACAACAGCAAACCCTGTGGGTACAACACTAAACACCACAGGGCACCAGTGCCAGGATAATGCAGAGCTGGCAGTGAAGAAATTGAGCCAAAAAAGATTCAAAGAACTGCCTAACAGTGGAAAGCCCTTGAGTCACCCAACCCTGGTGGTGAGGAGCAAAGTCCTTTCTGCCCTCCAAAGGGAAGAGCAGTGACTTAGGAGGCTGCCAGTAGCTCCCCACAATGAAAAGAGTCCCCCAAAATGAAAAGAGTTAGGAGTCCTCACCTGCAGCATAAGAGCTATTGCTGGCAAGATCAAAACTGGGGAAATTAAAATCTCAGACTAGAAAAATCATATTTGTGATGTCTTCTCTTTCTCCCTGAAGGGTGGGAAAGTTAGATGGAGGGAAAGGTGAGGAGATGCTGAGTGTTGGGAGTTGCTGTGTGGATGTACAAAGGAAAAGATGACATTAATCAAGGTGAGAGATGAGAAGAGTTTTGCAGAGTAAAACTGGAAAGGAAGACATGGCAAGCATTAGAGAGGACCCCAAGGGGATGGAGCTGGGGGTGGAAAGGAGATGAGAGAAGAGGCACGGAGAGATACCAGATGTAAAAGATAACAACCCAGTAGAATTTTGCCAAGAATAAAGGCTTCAGAGCCATCACTTTGAATCCACATGTCCACCCTCTACTAGTAAAACCATTAGACAGACAAGAATTAAGAGGAGAGGAATCAGTCTCCTGCAAACAGCTTGCTGAAGACATGACACTCCTGAAGAAAAATGTACACAAGCCTAAGCAGCTTACAAGAGCAGCTATCTCAGCCGGCTCACCCCCCACGAGCTCTGGTAAATCCATGAGAATCAGAACAAGGAAATTGTCAGGGAAAGGCTGCGATTAGCCAGAGTCTTGACTAGAAAAATAGTTTATGAATTGTCATAAAAATTTAAAGCTCAACCTCACATTAGCTGCTGCAGTGTCTCTGCTCCCACCTACAGTACAGTTCGTCTCCCTCTGTCTCCATCACTGACTGTGCCAGCACAAGGGGGAAATCGTCTGAATGTTTCCCCAAAATTAAATGCTGAAACAGCATATCATTATTTTTGATATTCAAATCTATTATTAATAAGCTATACACTACAAAAAAGATTCTGAACATGAGTGATACATCTCATAATTCTGACCTATTAACAGAAGTACATGAGTCTCCCTGGACCAAAAAAATAGTTGTTAAAAAAGATGAATCGCTTACTCAAATCGAAATAACATGACAGTTGCATGAAAGATTTCAAAATAAAAGTTAATAAGTTAATGGATTCATTTTACTGCTCCTAGGATGCAAACAGACAATGCAGAACAGTCATCTTCTTATTAAATAATATGAATCAAGACTCCATCATGTTTGTGTTAAGCAACAGGCACCAGAACTCTCTTATGGTGTGTCAGGGTGAGTGTGTCAGTGAGAGGGCAGAGCCAAAGCACATTCTGAATCTTCTTTGCCAGCAGTGACCAGGTACTTACAATTTTGTCATATACCTACATATCAACCTGAATGCAGGGGCAGAAATGTCACTCCAGCTGATGCCAGCAAAACCTTCCTGATTTACAACTGCTCCTCATCCTCGTGGTTTGTGTGAGACTCACCTTAGCAGCTGCCCTTTATCTGCCATGCAGCAGAGTGCTGGGAGCTCCCTGAGCCCCTTCTCCCCTCTCCCCTCCAAGAATTCCCAATAGCTGCTGATGGAGCCCAGGCAAGGGGCTTGAACCAGGCTGCTGGCTTCTCAATAGTGAAAATGAGGGGAGAGGAGTACCATGCTCAGCGTGCACTAGAGAAAAATGTTTCTCAAATTTTTGATTTTAAAAAAGTAGGTTTTTCTCCAGTATGAACAGAATAAAAATAAAATGGCATTTCCCTGGTATAAAAATAATTCTTCTGGCTTCTTACAAGTGCTGTAGCCTAGAAGTATTCCTAAGGAGAGGGAAGATACTTGGAAAGAAGGTTGCCCTTAGGGAGTGATGGAGGGACTTTCTCCAGCTCCATGGATGTCCTGTTCAGTTTTGGCTGCATTATGTGGGCTTGATAACCAAATTCTTTATATGCACAGGAGTTACTTAAATAGGAATGAGGGGTAACAAAAACTCCTCCATTTGAAAGTGGATTGCATTGTACAGGCATAAGGGATTTCACTGCCTACTCAGAAAAGAGAGATGGGAGGGTTTTAATGTAAGAAATCAGGTGGTGAAAGGACAGGAAACAAGTGACTTGTGGCTCCTGCCATTTAAGCATGAGAGGGGCATGTGAAGAGGCATTAATTTCAGCCACACTGGGCTGCAGGGTAAGGACTATTCACAGAAGTAAGGCTTTGGAGGACTGGGCTTGTAAACCCCAGCTGCTTAAACAGAAGTCCGAGGCACCTTTTTCTAGAGCACCTAAGTCTGGTTTTCTGAAGGACCTTCCCCTCTTAAGTTACTCAGGCTGCATCTACCCCTTCCATGCTGGATGACAGGGGCTGTGCTGGGCTGGGGGAGGCTCTCAGTGAGTGGGGCTGGGGCTCTGCAGGACCCCCAGACTGCTGCTGCAGGGCTGGATGTACCAGCCCGGGCAGGGTACCAGGCCTGCTGCCATCCCACATCCTTCATTCCCTCAGGCACTTGCAAAACTGCTGCCTTAAGCCTGCAGCAGGATTTCAGCTGAGGTCTCTTAGGCTTTAAGCAGCTTCTAACTGTATTTATGTGCTTTATCCCTTGAGTAGGATAAACAGGTTAGCAATTAACTCTGGTTTTCTGACCTCTAGCTGGATAACCAGATCTCTAATTATATTTTCAGTGGCAGTGAATCTCAAGAGTTGTGTGACACTATCTGGAGGTTTCCACCCCCATGTAACATCTGCAGCTCTATGTGGAAATTGGCAGCCAAGAAATTATCGGCAAAACAGAAAGCAAATTTTTTTTCCCCTCCTCAGTGCTTCTGCCTCCTCAGCACTTCCAATCCTTCCTCTCTGTTGCTTGGAAAATATTTACCCTGATAGGTGATTCCTGGTATGCCAGACAGGTCATACTGAAAACCAAAAAATCCTGAGAAGTATTTTATTCAAAATACCATTTTTTTAATAGGATCCTTGTGGTAGACAATATTCATAGAAATCAGAGGCGATGATAAGCCCCATGCCTTACAGGTTCTTTCCTATTGTTTCTCAACAGAGCACTATTTTGTGAGAGAATGTGGTTTTTAGGGCTACAAAAATATTATTTATGAAAAGAAAAGGAAGAAAAAGAAAAAATTTAATGTAGCATTTACTATAGAAGCACAAGTGACCTTCAGAAAGGTGATGTAGTTGAAGGAAGAGCTCTGGAACTGGCAGAGCACACCTCAGGAACAGAGTCCCTGGATGGCCCAGTGCTGGGAGTTAACAGTGACAAAGCAGAGCAATTTGGAAAATCAGCTTGCTGTCATCCTGGATGCATGTAACTCTGGAAATAAAACAGTGATCTAATATAAGGGAAGTATATGAATTTACTCTGACAGCAATGCCAAGTGTTCATTCTAATCAAGTGCCACACATATTCTCGCTTTAAAAGGGGTAAAATAGACAGCAAATTAGCTATGTTCATATCTTCAGAATGAGTGATCTTTGCACTAATTTTTCCATGTGGATTACTGTACTACCTGTACAGAAAATTCATGTCTGTGTCTGAGCCCACTTCTTACTTCACTGCCCATACAAATAATCCTTTCTGAAGACAGATGTGAAAGAGCTGCTGAAGGTCTGCATCAAACCAGAAGAAAAATAAACTACTTCTTACTTATATAGAACATGATAATTTATTGTAATAAAAGCTGGTTTGGACTCACACCACAATCACTTCCACGCTTCAGGCTTCTGTGTTGCAAGGATTATTTTGGAGAGCTGTGCCAGGTTTCCCTGACATCAGGACAAATGGGCAGTCAGACACTGGTAGATTCCTTCTCAAGAGGGTGAAATCTAAAGTAAGATGTGCACGCCATCTTACAAAAGTAAAAGCCAAGAGAAGAAAATAGAGTTGACACATCAGCTGGAAAGCTAATTATACAGGTCTAGGAGACCATGACAAAGTCATTTTAGAAGCCCAATTTTGATTCTCAGTGCAAAAGACAGAGGTCAGCTGATTAGTGCCTGCTTAGATCTCTCCCTTCTCAGTGGCTTCCTAGTTTCTGACAACTTGCCACCAATTCTGTTCATCAGGGGCCAGTGCATTACACCCAGCACCAGCCAAGTCCCTGCTTTGCCTGGCCAACCCCACCACCAAGACAGAAGCTCATAACAAAGGTTACTCACACAGTGACTGTGGAGATGCCTACTGAGCCCCTGCTGCTGGAAATCACATTCCCTCTATTTGTGCGAAAAGGAAACAGTGGGAATGTAGTATGGAAAGCAGGTGAGGGATGCAGTGCAAAGGGATGCACACCTGAAGCTGTATTCAGGAAAAGAGAAAGAGAGGGAAGATCAACTGATATTTTCATTGTTCTCATCTTTTAAAGTAATGGACTAATTTTTTCATTGAAAATTTTCAGACAAGGACTTAAGGAACAGCCTTAAACATCCAATTAAACTTTGTGGAGGATATAGCTAGAAGTCACTGTACTCAAAACAACTTTGCAAGGTATAAACAGTGTTGCATGAGGCCAGACCTAGCAGAAGGACAAAAGCACCCATAAAGTTCATGTCTACCCCTGTGCTGAGCATCCAGCCTGGACAGTGCCTGCTTGGCTCACATGGCACAGCTGGAGCCATGCAGTTGCCCTTCTGCCTCACATGTAGACAGACACATGAGGAACAAGAATACAGGAATTAAATTGTTGCAGATCACAAATCCAGGGCACAAAATATTCTGAGTGCTCTAAATAAAGGTCTAAAAGAGAAAAAAAGTACTATCCTGTATATCTCAGAGAACAAAAAGATGGGGATGATTCTGTTCTTTAGATGCCTGAAAGACTTCAAATAAATCAAGACCAAATAAGTAGGCAGGCTATCCAAGCTGAGCTTGGAAGAGTAGTGTGTAAAAAGAGTTGTTTCATGACTGAGCCTACCCCATAAGTGTGTTCTCATCCTCAATAACCTGCTTCTATGTTAAACAAACACCAGACATCCTTCCTGTTTCTAAAAGTCCTGCCCTGTTTTTATTCTTGGAAGAGGTTATAAAGGCTGAATTCTGCAACTACCTGGCCAGCCACAAATACTTTTTTGGTGGTAAAGCAAAGACAGGGAATCCAGTGGTTGTGGCTGAGTAGCCAGCAGTAACAGTTTGTGCTCTCTGAGTGCATTCTTCTCCAAGAAGCTTTGCTATTTCCCTGTTCCTAAAGTGGAAAATAATTGCTTCATAAGAGTATTGGCTTTATAACAGCAAATGATATACATACACCAACATTCAGGTAGTCTGAAAATTAATACTAATCTCTGAGGCAGTTTTACATACTTGGTTTTCCCCTTACCAGTCGGTGTGTTAGTTTTTTCAATCCCATTACCAAATCACCTAGATAACTAAAAGTGATCCACACACAATGTAAAGTTAGTAATGAAGAGTGGCACTTGTCCATTTTCCAAAGATGACATCTCACCTAATCACATTTTTAATGCATAAAAAACAATATTTCACACATTTACAGAGGGGAATAAAACCAGTCTGTTACTGGTGCCTTTCAGTTTGGTTTAGCTTGCTCAGGAAATGATGGTTTAATAAGAGCCCTCCTCCAAGAAAGCGTGCAAGTCTGAATTAGAAGTGTTAAACTGAATTTATGAAATAACCTTGGCAGTAAATAATAGCACACCTCAAACCAGGATTCATCACACACCTGTGTGGTAGGGAATGGAAGCCAGCTTCATCCCACTCAGAGTATCAATCACTCCCAGGATGCAAATTCCATGAGATACAGAAAGATTACTTTACATAAACTGCAGAAAGTATTTGAATCAATGTAATAAAATTTTCAGCACAGCATTGTACAGCCTATGAGTGTCCTTACAAACACACTTTTTTCATCATTTTCCATACGAGTACAAGTGTGGTTTGTAGCTGCAGACATACTGCACTTCATTCAAAGATTTATTCAAAGCTTTCAGTAATGTGTTGGCTCTTCATCAGAAGAAGTCTCACCTCACTTCAATTAGCAGCAAAAGGCCCATGACCCTCACTCAGGGTGGGTCTTCCACCCTAAATGTACTTTGAGTGCTGTGCTTCATTCTGACAGCATTTCTGAGCGCTGCCCAAAGGAGGCTCAGCCTGCAGGACACACAGCACCATTCCTGTGTGTGTGTCCCAGCCATGCTGGCTGGCACTGCTGCTCTGGAAGTGTTCCCTTGGGACAGGGATCACTTCATGGGCTGCAGCTCTCCACAGACCTGCCTCTGCCTGTACTCCTGTACAGGCACCCAAAGCAAACACCTGCATCTCCAAGCAGCCCAGAACCCAGCAGCAAAGCTCTTCTGAAAATCTGAGTGAGATTTGTGCATTAAAGCCAAATTCTTTTACAACACCAGTCCCAAGACGTTGGGGAAACCGTTCTAAATCCTGGTCCTTGTTGGCCATGCCAGGTGCCAGGGAAGAGGGGGCCAGCACAGCACAGTCAGCCCAGACAGGCACTGCCCCCTGAGCTCTGGGTGGCAGGCACAGGGTCAGCCAGGCATTCTGCTGGGAGGGCAGACACGAGGAGACAGACTGTCTTATTTTTAACTTCTACTACATAACACAATACTTAGGGTCCATTTACTGCACATACAGTCTCCTAAATACTCTGTTATTTGGTAAAAGTGTATCACAGTAAATCCCTGTATCATGTATATTGCAAGGGATTTCTGATGCCAAGATACCTTAGGAAAAAAAAAAGATGCATGTGAAATGCACAGTAAAAAAATATGAAGGTCACTTCTTCATTCTCATGGTTTTTTTGCTGTCATCAAAGAAGTATAAACATAAAACCATAAATCTTATGGCTCATTTTATATATGTTTTGTGTATTAAAAAGAACTGTTTACCTTCAGTTTCTTATTGTATTCCTTTTGAAAACAGACTAATATAAAAAAGTTTTAAAATTAGTCATTCCACTGCCACTTTTCTATTGCACTATTTATTACCTCTTTGAGACTGCAGAAGAGGGGTGCAAATGACACTTTATTCCATAAGTCTTTGGGTCAAACTCAGTTGCCTATCATGCTGATCAGATTTCCTTTTTTTAATTTTGGCAAGGGCTAGATATAACCCATCTTCATATTAGATTTTGCAATATAATCCTTGTTACCTAAGCCCACCTACACCTGTGACCGTGCAGCTTTCAATTTTTCTTGTAATTTCTTTTTTTTCTTTCTTTTTTTTTTTTTTTAAAGATTCTCACACAGAATCCCCACCCTAACTGATATATAAAACATCAGGAGAAAAGATAATAAACTTGTTAGCAGCAGTTTGGCAAAGCCTGAGAGGAAGCTGGGAATGTCCAGGTCCTGCAGTCACATCCAGAGTTAATTGAAGCCACTGCCAGCCTCAGTATAACAGACCTGGAAGTCTATTCAGAAAGGAGGGGAAAAAACCACTTTAAAGACGTGCTTAATTCAGGGCACATCAGATCACCAGCATCACCCACCTGCTGGAAATCAGGCCCACACCTAAACCTTGAGAGCAGATCAGCTCTCGTTGCTATTACATTTCCATTCAGGGGGGTGGGGAGGCTGCCCCCAGAGCACAAGGGCAACATTCATAACAGCCTTCCTTCACTGCTCTGCAATAATTCTTCTTCCTGTATTCTACACAAGAGTCATTTAATATTTGCTTCTGGGTAATTAATTTTGGAAATGCTCTGCATTAAAACTGAACTGATCACTGTGTGTTCTGCATGTACTGCAGGCACACAGGTAACCTGGGGCTTGTGCTGTGCAAAGCTGGAGACAGAGGAGCTATGGGTAGGATGGAGAGACTGCAGATTTATAAGACTGTTTTTAAAATGTGAATGAACTGGCAAACCTAATTTTCCTTGGTGCAGCAATGGCCCATCTCCATTTAAAAATTAGTAGATGCAGAACTGTGTTGAATATTCAGTGTGCAACCAAGACTTCTGTCTTTTCTGTGCCCTCCCTGGAAATTATTAAGCTAGTAAGTCCAGAAAAATACCAAACCTCTGTTCCCACTCATTTTGTTCACTCTGCCCACCTCAAATTGTCATTTTGAAGCTTGATTGAAAAGTGATTGAGAAGGAGGAGACAAACAGGCGTCAAACCAGGGCCCTGGCTATGATGCTCCTGCAGCTGCTTCTTGCCCATTCTCGTGGACAAGTTGGACCATCAGAAACTTCTCCATCCTGTTCTAGGGTCGTATTAACCAGTGGCCATGGCTCATCTACACTTTAGAAGTTTGGGAAACACAATGAGGACAACTCATTTCACAATGCTGTTCTCTATTCTCCCCAACAAATTAAAAAATTGTTACTTTCTTTCACTTCCAGCCACAAGACTGATTATAATGAGCTTGTGTTCCAGCAAGTAACAGGTCAGATTTCATATCCTGATGAGGGCTAGCAGTGTTCCACACACATTAAAAGGGAGGCTTTGGAATAAAAATAATGCACACACAATGTCTAGTTATTATCTATCATTGCCATATAGAATTAAAACCTAAAACTAATTTGATCATTTTGTCAATTCCTCCCAAGAGGTCACTCCACTTTAGATGACCAGTCTTAGTCAACTGGGACTACATATGTAATCACACAAGCACATTCTAATTTATGTACACAAGAGAAGAAACTTAATTCTGACATCCTGTAACTTTTGAAGGCTCCATTATTCACCCTTCATACCCCTCAAACAGATGGAGTTCAGGAGGAGGAAAACTTTATGGCTTGTTTTAAAATAAACATATCACTGGGTAGGAGAATTAAGTCCTCCACTCACAATGAAGTCTGTGACATCATTCCTTGCTTGAAATAATGGCAGTAACAGGCTGTTATCTTTGAAGTGCTGCTCACCAGAGGTGCATTAGAGCATGGGTGTGTGGGAGCATGTTCAAGACTTTTGCCTGCAAGTGAGAACACAAATGCAGAACGATGGCACTCTTGGATCCTGCTGTGGATCCCTTAGGGAGCTGCACACCCTTTGGCCTCCTTCCCTCTCTCCCCCTACAGTGTCATATTCTGTCCTATTTTGGGCCCTGATATTTCCCTCATCCTCTTAATTTCATCCTGACTTTCCACCTTCCTCCTCTTTTCCCTTGTGTGAACCCCCATTCTCCCACCATCTTTCCACACTTCTGGCAGTTCTCCCCCTCCCAGTACTCCTGCCTCCTCCCATAAGATCAAACACATAAGATCACAAGAGAGCAACCCTTACTGGCTATTCCCCTGCCCAGAAACACAGAAATATAAAGTCATCACAAGCAGGGGTTGCAGGGAAGACCTTCCCCAGCCCACTCACCTTGCTCCATCCAGAGCCTGGTCATGACCAGGGGAGGGACAAGCTGAAGTCTGTTAAAGGTACCTGGAGCCTGCGAGGACTGTGTCTGGCCCAGGATAAGCAGCCAGCTGTAAACTCACATTTTCAGAAATATCAGAGTTTGGTTAAAAGCAAAATTCTTCTCTTCTCTACCAAATATTGGTGTGCTAGACTTTCACAACGAAGTAATAGTGATAATTTTTTAGGATGTTCAAGTGTATCAGTTTTGCCTTAATTTCATTCTCTGAAACCATGGAACCATGAAAGTGTCGGCTTCCAGGACAGTTTGCCTTGAGTCAGAGACTAACCAGAAAAAGCTCTTTAATTTTTATAAGTTTGACAGAGCTATAAACAATACTGCCAGTGTTGTGCATTAAGAAAGTACAAATCAGGCCATGCACAAAAAGCTTTATAGATTAGCTGTAAAAAATGAGTTGTTTGGGGTTTTTTTAAATACCAGTAAAAACAGACACCTGTCATTGAGGTGCTTTAAGCCTTCTCATTGCATTTGCAAGGCTCCCCTTCCAAACTTTGCAACTTTGCAAAGTCAAGAATCTTTTCTTTTGAAATGAAAGATAGGCTGCTTATATTTTCACTTGTCTCCTGGATCTTGATCTGGATGAAAACATCAAGCACTGAAACACTCATATCAAGACAGATGGCACAACTATATAAGCAAGAGGAAGCAGAATTTCATGATGAAAAGCATCAAGGAACATATCTATAGGTGAAAGCACCAGTGTGTCTATCAAGCTCCTCATATCTCTTAGGATAAAACTCCAGCCAATGAATCTCAGCTCTGTGGTTAGTTATGTGCTCCTTTCCAGTGCTTTGGATAAAATTTCACTGCACGACAAAAAAGTGATTTAGGGCTACCAGTACTCTGAAAGCAAGAAGAGAGTTCAGCTTCTTGCCCTGATCTTCTCCTTTCTTTGCATCATGTCTATTTTCCTACCTAAAGCCATGATAAAAAAAAAGAGCTGTAACATTTCTAAACCAGCAACAACCCCAACAAGCCCCAGTGAAGTACAAAGGACCACAGCTGAGGCAGCAGCTTACATGAGCAATGCCTGAGAGGGGTCAGACCCTTTTGGGGCCAGGCTCCACAGAGGAATGTGCATCAGTGAGCACACCTGTGTGCAGCCCCAAGCACTCCAGGGGCTCCCTGGCATCACAGGCTACAGTGGGGAGAAGAAACCCACCCCTGTCTGCTACATTTACAAGAAAGGATGCTGGAGAGCTTGCTGAAAAAGCTGCTTCCAGAGATGCCACATTTGGCCGCCCTGGGAAGCAGGGTGAAACTCTGTGGAAGATGGAAGAAGGGATGTCTCCAGGGTATGCCCCTCTACAGCCCCACTCTCCATCCCACTGGCTGCTGTGGGCACTTCTGCCCCTGCTGACCCTTTTTCCAGAAAGTAAACCCATGCATAGCACTCCATGTGCTGACTTGATACCCCAGGCATTTGTTGAGAGAAAAAACAGATAGGAAAACAGCAAGTGGATGCTTGTTCCTGTACTTCTATATTCCAGTAGCTTCCAGAAAAGTTTCCTCAACATGTACCTAACCCCTTTTTAAATGGCACACTGACTTTGGCCACTGCAATGCAAGGATGATGCTAACATATCCAGAACTTCTCCTGGGACAAGTTTGTGTGGAACTGATAGCACTGTCAGCAAGATATGGGACAACGGTCCAGTAATAAACTGGGCTACATGGGCATAGAGATGGAAAAAAAAGATGCAAAAAGTAGAAGGCAAGAATCCCAAACCTTCTTATTTTTAAAGAGGGGAACATTTCAAAGTGAGTATCAGGCACCTGTTGTTATGTGCTAATGGGGAAATCTTTCCACCAGATCCACAGGGCAGGTCTGAGATAAGCAGCTGGAGAATGATAAGTTATCTCTGTTTCGATTCAGGAAATATAGATGCTTCAGATGCTAATGGTGTGTCAGCAGGGAGCCAGGCACACAGTGGACTGCGGGTAAGCAAGCCCAGGAAGGTGTTTATTCATGTACAACATCTGCAGAGAAGGTGACTCCCTGCCTCCCTGCTGGCTGCCCGAGGAGCTGCTTGTGACCAGAAATGTGCTCGGGGAAGTCAAGCAGAGAGGTCAGGCCGGGCGAGAGGTGAATCCCAGCCGTGACGGCGCTGCCGTGGGCACGGCCCGGCTCTGCTCTCCTCCTGGGCAGGGCGGGGAGTGCCCACCTGCCCCTGCCAGCCCCGGGCCTGGGCACAGCCCTGCCAGTGTCCTGCAGCACTGCCAGTGTCCCATAGCGCTGCCAGTGTCCCACAGCCCTCAGTGTCCCATAGCACTGCCAGTGTCCCTCAGCCCTGCCAGTGTCCCACAGTGTCCCGCAGCCCAGCCAGTGTCCCACAGTGTCCCACAGCCCTGTCAGTGTCCCACAGCCCAGCCAGTGTCCCACAGCCCTCAGTGTCCCACTGCCCAGCCAGCATCCCACAGTGTCCCACAGCCCTCAGTGTCCCACAGCCCAGCCAGTGTCCCACAGTGTCCCACAGCCCTCAGTGTCCCTCAGTGTCCCACAGCCCTGCCAGTGTCCCACAGCCTTCAGTGTCCCTCAGTGTCCCACAGCCCTGCCAATGTCCCACAGCCCAGCCAATGTCCCACTGCCCAGCCAGCATCCCACAGTGTCCCACAGCCCTCAGTGTCCCACTGCCCAGCCAATGTCCCACAGCCCTGCCAGTGCTCAGGGACCGAGCTCAGCCGGGCAGCAGCTTGGCAGAATTAGAGGTCACTTGAGCATCCTTTGGCACTGGGCTGGATCGACTGCAGCTAAACCATTCCCAGCAGACATTCGTCCAATCTATTTTCAAAATCCTCCCACTGTCACTCCAGGCAATCTATTCTTGTGCTGTGCAACTGAAAGTTAGAAAGCTGTTCTTAATGTCTCATCCAAACCATAAGTCAACTTTAAAAATGACAAGTATGGTTAAAAGTTTCGAGAATTTTTTCCTAATAATAAATGTGGTTTTCATTCTATTTCTCTGTTGGTTGCTGCACATTCAGGGTACTTTCAAATCACTTTTTAAAACATCCCTCTAGAATCATGATGTATAGAAACCATATTTATTATTTTTCACAAGAACTGAGATTGTAATTTAATTACATTAATCCAACAGTAGGAGATTTAAGGAGGAAAAAAAATTACAATAAAGTCCTGAGAGAGATGCCAACACTTAATTTAGCTGTAAAAGGTTTTCAGAGGTTTTTCTATCTGTAGACCTCACAGACCCATTGCCCAAAACTGTTCTGAAGTGGCAGCAGTGTCAAGCAGAAAAGACACCTCACCCATAACTAATAGAGAAAAATATCTCAGGTGTGGGAGACAAATATTACTGTGTATATGCATACATATTCCTTCATTTACCACTCATCAAAACCCCTTCTAACTGTCCCAATCATGTGAACACCGTCTTTCTGTGGATACTTTGCAAGAACCCATTCAAACCAGTTAACAGCAAGAGAGGTAGATTCCTCCTGCCTCACTGAAGATGAACCCCTAGAAAACTGCCATTTGCTCTGGTGCTTGAATTCAAAAACATTACTCAAAAAAAAACCTGGACTCACTTTATGATTCAAGCTTTTTGAAAGTGCAGCCTAAGTTTGCTACAAACCCTGATTCAAACACAGAAACACAATAAAAACACAAATAGGAGCTCTGATCCTTTACATCAACAGCACCAGATATGAAGGAAAACTACACTGGCTCAACTTTCTGGATACACATGGCTGGGCACTGATTCATCCCTGGAGACAAACATGCTCAAAATTTACATCCTCAAAGCTTGTTATTTATCACTGGAAATGCCTAGCTTTTTAACTAGGATGTCACATTAATTCTGCTTAACTTTAGCATCCGTGGCATCGTCAGCTGTATCTGAGTGGGTTACCCCAGGCACTGCCCTTGCTCCCAGAGCAGACACAGAGCACAGCAGATGAGCTGTGCCTCCCCTTGGCTGCCCTGCACTGCAGACAGCAGGAGTTAGGGGATATTGCCATCACCCTCCTGCCTGCATCCTTCTCTCCACAGCTACCCAGGGAGGAGCAGAGAGCAATTCCTGGTAAGAGATGAGCAGCTGTCTCTGCTTCCATTTCCTATCAGCAGGCTCAAGCATGCCCTGTTCAAGGTGCCTGCTTATCAGGATTGTAATTGGGAGAACCTGGAGTGCACTTCCAGGCTGAGAATTCCTTTGGAAAACCAGGTATATAAAAATTCGGTATTGCAACCCTGAGTTTCAGTCTCCCTCTAGGTATCTAGTCTGAAGTGCACTGCCAGTCTCGTTTCTGTACCTTCAGCAAACACAAGGGAGGGAAGAGGGCTTGTGGATGTCCTAAGCTGTTTAACTTTTGATTTTACCACATCACACTGGACCTCTATGTAGGATGTGCCTTTTTCTTTATGGATATAATACATTATCTACAAATTAATTCAAATCAAGAAGCAATGTCTATGGTCTTGGCTTTTGCAGACCAACCTAAGATGATAAATACAGTCCAACAAATGGCCCAGGACTGCACACCCCTAGAAAAGAGAAACAACCGTTCACAGTCATTGTGTCAACCATGCACTTAGAATGTCAAGGCGTGTAATTTCCAAATGGCCCCAGTTTCCACCTTCAGCATGCCCACAGGACATACAGCATCAAGCTGGGTGATCTCAGCCGTCTGGAAGAGCTAGCTCTGTTATGCTATTTACATGTATAAATACAAAGGTATGCTATCCACACAGCATAACATCTGAAGCCAGTCCCTTTCAATCCTTTCCCCACTCCCTAGACTTTTTTCTTTTCCCCATTGTAGATTAAAATCTATAAAATGAAAAATTTTTGTCCACATTCCTAAAGTGCTGTGTGGCAATAGAAAATCTGGACCTTGTTGATGATATCTCGCAACATTACAAAACCAAAAATGTTTAACTGGAAGTATCATACAACTATAGCAAGGGGTAAGTCTCCCATTCCCACCTGTAATGACCAAGATGCATTCAGACAGGAGGTGAAGAAAGGGTGAGGTCTTCCTCTCCTACCCTTAAAACCAAAGCAGGCAGCTTTTTTAATTAGTACATTTATTTTTTGTCAACAGCAATGAATATGGACCTCTTTCAAAATAATGCATGAGCAATGGATGTTGACCAAGCTTTTCTGGATAGTTACTGGATAAATATGTTTGTATAGTATAAAAAAGGACTATAAAAAATGAAAAAAAGGAAATAATGGGGGTGGAGTACAAGAAACCCTGCAAGACATTTGGGAGAGCTGGTAGAAGCCACTACACCACTGAACTGCCCTTGAGTAGTGCAGTCTAACCATTTTTCACCATCCCAAAAGGTTTGAACTAGCAATGCCAAAACTCTGGAGCAAAAGGACTAAATCAGAGACCCTTTTGGCTGCGTGAAGATCTTTTATTTTGAGCAGGGAACAAGTTGTTGTGAAGGCATGGCAGGGAAAACACACTGACACGGGGTCCCCCAGGATTACTGGTGCCAAACGCAGAAGCTACTGTCAGCTCACAAAATGCTTTACTGACATGCCAATGATAAAAATTCCATATTGCCAACCACCCTCACCACACATCCCAAAATGTTCCATATGGCCCAAAGTACGACAATGGATTTTGCCATTCCTCGGGTTTGGGTGTGAATTGACAATGAGTCTAACATATAAATTACATCATCTTTTAACTTTTTGTGATATATAGCATCAGACAGCTTTGTCTGGGACAATCCATCATGAACTAGTCTTGTTGACATTCTGGATTCTCTCTTCTGACCTTGTCCTTTCAGCACAGGCATAATTGTGCTTATGATAATTTTATTCCCAGTTAGGCAGTGATTTTGCACACCTTTGAGTTACAGAATAACTAAGAAGCCAGTTCTCAGTACGACTGCTGAAACAAGGCACCTTGAACCAATTTATGCTGAAGTGCAGGCCGGTGGTGTAGCAGTAAATAAAAGTGGATAAACTCACCTCTCTCGGTGAGCATAACTGGGTTAACTCTTTACTCCTGTTCACTGCTGACTCTACCACAGGTGCACTCTCAGCTGGGGGCTCCCCACTGAGGAAACACCAACCATATGTCTGCACAGCAGAAAGTGGAGGGGGGCAGATGTACGACCCTGTCTTCATGGTATGAAGGGTCTAGCAGGCAAAGGGAGGGGATGTAGGCTCATTTCTGCCGCCCAGCTCTTGTGCAGAGACTCCTGTTCCAGCCACAGAGCTGGAACTGAGCTCTAGGCTCAGTTATCACCACTAATTTTTACGTACTTGCATTTTATCATGGGGTTTAAGGATTTTTTTTAGAAATGTAACACTTCAGCAATCATCTGGGGTGATGGGCAAATCTTTTTCGTTGAAGGATCGACTGCTCAGTGTCACTTTAGTGGGAATGTACAATTATTATGGTACATGAATTATTTGAGCTGTTCCCTAGGAAGACTGATTGCCTTTCAGGGGCTGTGTGTGGGAGCAGCAGAGCAATCCCTGCTGCTCCAGCGGGTGTCAGCACCCCCAGACAGCCCAGCAGGGCTGTGCAAGTGCAGCTGTCACGTCACCTGTAGCAGCGCCTGAGCCACGGTCCCTGCCCACCCTGCACTCAGAGCAAGGGAGTGACTGAGCTGGCTTCTAACCACTGGATTCACACAAATGTGAGAAAACAAGTCAGACTGAAAGATACTTAAAATTAAACTTTGAGCTGTCACTCACCACAGCAGAGAGAAAGGGGCATCCCAGCACATCCACATCTCTGTTTTCAGGGAAGAACCTGTTATGTCAGCTGTAGCTTCCTCTCAATAAGAAACTTGTAGACCAGTTATTAGATTTTTATATCAAATAGGCTAGTGCACTCCCACTGTGATATCTTGGTAACCAGAGGAGTGCCAGTGTGTTTTAGCTGAAGACCACTCCACCCAGTCACCTCTGCCCTCTTCAACACCTTTCTCAGCTCTGCCACTGAGGCTGACTGGAGGATATGAAGGAACACACATCAGCTTGACCAGAGGCAGAAAGTAAGTTCCTATAGAGTTAGTGGTTCTAAAGCTGGAAACAGTGGCAAACAGTGGGAGCTCTGCAGGTTGCTACTTTTTTAGCTGATTGCCACAATATTCTTTCATGTGGTTTCTGGATCTGCTTCTGTTAAATGTGTTTTTCAGTTGTTTCTGGTGGAGACTCTCTTTACTGGAGTGTGGATGTGTTACTGAAGATGCTGTTAAAGCTTGCAGACTGCTTGTTGTTCCACAAGCTAACTTTTACTGCCCTCAGTGCCTCTGGTCCCCTGTCTATCCAACTTTGTTTGCCATCAAATTTAAGATAAAAGGTATTTGTTATTTATTGGAAAGATTAACTGCCTGAGGAATAATTACTTGTTTCTAGCATTGGTCTGACTGCATGGCCTAGCTTCAGACATGAAGGAGAGGTGCTTCTGGAGAGCAGGACCAAGGAACAAGACAATTTACCCTTATCTCTTCCACAGCCTCCTCACCTACTCAATTTCTTGAAGCTGTTACTTAACATAGCATTAAACATAAATGGTTATCAATCCAGTCCAGAAAGTGGGCAAGAGACATTAATAGACAAGAAATGGATGTTTTTGACAAATGCTGAAACCCATGGAGGAGCAGTAACACTGCAATAACAGAAACTGAGTTTCAATTGAGTTGGAAAAGCAATTATCTGGTACTATAGAATGAAGTGAGAACAAGGAAACATTTTATAATGTTATGATTCCTGTTACTAACAGTTTTTCGAGGTGGGTAGGGGGTTGCTATGACTTTTGCATTTAACCATGAAGCTACCAAAGGCCACCTCAGCTCTGCTGCACAGTTGCTCTCCCAAAACAGCCTCTGGGTAGTAACGTTTGTCTCAGTCTGGCTTCCTCGGACTTTTCTTCAGGAGCTTTCCGGGAGGCTCAGCACAAAGGCAGACACCAGGAAGGACAGCCAGTATCCCACCACCAGGCCGGGGATGCTGCCAGGAGGACGGAGCCGACAGAGTCGCCTTCCCCCGGCATCCTCCGCCCCGTGGGTGAGCACCCTGCCACACGCTCCCGCCTCTCTCCTTTTCCTCTTCTTTTTTTTCTTTTTTTTTTTTTCCCAATTTATTTTCCCCTGCAGAAGTCGAGGTTAAAGCCCTGAAACCCGAAGCCCTGAAACCGAGCCGCCTGGCCCCGCCGGTGGCCCGGCCCCGCCACGCCCGCCCGTGTCCGCTCCGCTCCCGGTCCGGGAGGAGGAGCGGGGAGGGGACGGGGCCAGCACAGGCTGCGGCTGCTGCTGGTGCTGCTGGGGTGACCGTGACCCGCGGGTGTGCGTGGGTGACCGCGGGGCCGGAGGGGTGAGGGAGCAGGGGAGAGACAGGGGGGTTCTCATGGGCAGGAAAGGCAGGATCCCGTGTGCCTGCGTGGAGGACGGAGGGAGGAAGAACCGCTGAGGTTTTATCCTTGAGAGAAGCAATTAAACTGAAATTAGTTGCACTCATGAGTTGGGAGGATAGCCCCGTCTGTCTGTCCTTACTCCTGGGGCGGCCGGCTGGGGCAGCCCATGGGGCCGTTCCTCAGAGCGTCCCCGGGCGCGGGCGAGGCGCTCCCGCATCCCCCCCGCACCCGCTCCCGCACCCGCATCCCTCAGCTCCAGCGTTCCCTCCGCTCCCGCATCCTCCCCGCACCCGCATCCCTTCAGCTCCAGCGTTCCCTCCGCTCCCGCATCCTCCCCGCACCCGCATCCCTTCAGCTCCAGCATCCCCCCCGCTCCCGCATCCCCTCCTGCATCCTCTCAGCTCCCGCATCCCTCAGCTCCCTCATCCCCTCCGCTCCCGCATCCGCTCCCGCATCCGCTCCCGCATCCCACCCGCTCCCGCATCCCCTCCGCTCCCGCATCCTCCCCGCTCCCGGCGCTGCCCGCCCCGCCCGGCCTCGCCACCACATCCGGGGCGGTGGGTGAGGGAAATTCAAGTTGCAGAAGGGCTGACCCAGAGCTGCTCCCGATGCCAGCCCGCGGGGAGCCCCCGGGGTTCGGGAGGAGCGGGACGGGCCGGGAGCTCGCTGCGAGGCCGCCCGCTGCCGGCCACCGAACAAGTCCGGTGTCCCCAGCCTGCATTTTAATCCTGAAATCTGGAAATGGAAATTGTTTGATGTATGAGGAGACGTTATCTAATTAGGGCGTAAGAAATTTAATCTTTCCAGCAGGCAGGTCATATAATTAATGTTAATTTAACGCTCAAATTCTCAGTCATTAATTTTTATTCTCTTAAATGTAGTTTGGCAGGGCCCCCTGATCCATGGCAATGGATTTTACTGAATGTAAGAGCACACTTGGTCTTCGGAGTGAATTACTGCAGCCCTTCCTATCCCAATAACAAGATCACATCATGTATGCATTATTAAGCCATGTAATTGAATGGTCCATAGTTTGCATATCAGACTATTAAAGTAATGTGTTTTGCTTTTCTTCCAACACGTAATGTTAAAGCCTTTGCGAATATTTGGTGATTCTGATAATTATCACCAAATTACTACAAATGTTCTCTTCATTAACGTGATTTGTCTCAAGCATTTTTTTTTTAAATGTCAATAATGCATTAAGTGGTATCTTGTAAAGTGTTTTTAAATAAAACTTGTCAACTACAATTCGAAAATAATAAGAAGAAAAAAGAAAAGAAAAGAAAAGAAAAGAAAAGAAAAGAAAAGAAAAGAAAAGAAAAGAAAAGAAAAGAAAAGAAAAGAAAAGAAAAGAAAAGAAAAGAAAAGAAAAGAAAAGAAAAGAAAAGAAAAGAAAAAGAAAAGAAAAGAAAAGAAAAAAAAAGAAAAAAAGAAAGAAAAAAAAAAAGAAAGAAAGAAAGAAAGAAAGAAAGAAAGAAAGAAAGAAAGAAAGAAAGAAAGAAAGAAAGAAAGAAAGAAAGAAAGAAAGAAAGAAAGAAAGAAAGAAAGAAAGGAAAGAAAGAAAAGATAGGGAGGGAGAATAAACAGTTGCAAGGAAAGAAAACAATTCTCCTCTGAGATTGAAAAAGACGAGTTCCCTTTTTTCCCTATTTCAGATAAGTGACTATACACCTAAGAAGTTTCACTTCATCGGGAGCAAAAGTGCATGCAATCTAAAGAACTGTCGATTGCAGATGATACAGAACAGATGGAGGAACAAAGTTGGAGCTTTTCCCTTTACAGGGAATAGATGGGGACATAGGCGGACCGACAGAGAGATTGATTTGAAAAGATACTGACCTCTCTCCTTCAGCTGCAATTTAACTTGTCCTGGGAGGAAAAAAAAAAAAAAAAAAAAAAAAAGAGAGAGAGATAAAAACTCCCAAGTGAGAGCTGCCTCCTCCCCTGTCGGCCTCCTGCCACCCCCCGCCCCAAGTTCGCACTGTCATCTGAACAAACTGCTGCGCCGATCTCAGAAGGTGAATAATTCTCAATTAACTAAGTAACTAACTTTCTTTGTGCAATCTTGAGTCACTCACTTAACTAAATCTTAAGCCTTCGAGACCCTTCATTATTGCCTTCCCCCGCCACACTATTTTCAAAGTTCAATAGCAAGGCAACAAAAAACACTGCTGCAAAATAAGAGTCTCTTTTAAAATTAAAGAGCTGCTCATTTGCATCGGAAGAAGTTATTTTTTTCTCCCTGCTTTGAATTATTTAGGCACAAAAAAAAAAAAATAAAATAAAGGACACCCCCACAAAGCCTCCCGCAGTCCGTGTCAGGATCAGTGTCACGGATGCTCTGCGGGGTGCGAAGCACTGTGACCGGGCTGGATCAGGTGTGCTGTGGTGCTGCGCCACTCGGGGCATCCCGCCGCGGCGCTGGGGGTTTCTGAGCTCAGCCCGCAGCGCTCGGAGCCGCCGGGCCGGGCCGGGCCGGGCAGCGCAGGGGGCGCGGGGCGGGAGGGGCGGCTGCGCCCGGGGCCGGGCCGGGGCTGCGGACCCTGCTCGCCCCACCGGGAGCCCGGCTCGGCCCGCGGCCCGCTCTTATTTTGGTTGGGAGCGGGGAGCGCTACCGGCTGGAGCCGGGTGAGCGAAGGGAGGCGAACTGTGCTCCTCTGTTTGGTTTAGGGTCGGGTATTTTTTTTTCTTTCCCTCTCCCTCCTCTCTCTCTCCCCTTCCCTCCTCACTATAGCAACCAACGCCAGCCTGACAAAAATGCACCCTCTGCGGACAATGGGCCAGCCTTCCTGCTCGCCTCGCTCCTCTTCTTCCTCGCCAAGCGAAAGAAAGTTTGCAGCCCCCCCGGCCCGTTCTCGCCTCTCCTCCGGAGGCAGGCTCCCGTGCAAATCCCGCTCAGCCCCGCCGGGACCGTGCCGACCCCCACGTGGGATGCTGAGAGCTGGGGGGACACAGCAGTCGCCCCCAGCCGGGGCCCCGATTCCCAAACCCAAACGTGACAAGGGGCTGGCAGAGTGCCCCTGGGCCGCCGCCAGCCCCGCGTCCGAGTGCGGGGCCGCAGCCGCGCTGCCCGCGGCCCCGGCGGGGCTCAGGGCTCAGCTCCCGCTCCCGGGCTCGCCTGTGCCCTGGCGGGAGCTCCCACCGCCAGCCTGGAGCGCTGCGCACCGGAGGGAGCGCTCCGCACCGCAGCCGAGCGGGGCAGGGCGGCCGGGAGCCCTCAGAGCGAGGAGCGGGAGTCGCGCCCAAAAGTGCCCCGAAAGCTGTAAGAGGGCAGGGAGGATCACGTCGCTCGGTGAAGCAGGCACACCATTTATCTGAGCTCTTCCCGAGGGTGTCTGCTTGTCTCTATCAGGCGCGAGCATTGACAAAACAAACAGGAAAGCGGCCGTTAGATTTGACAGGGAAAGCTGGGCACTTTTTTTTCCTTTTTTTTTTTTTTTCTCCTAAAATCTGTTGCTCTGTTTCGTCCTGCACAGCTCTCCGGACAGAGCAGGCTTTGGAAAGACCTTTGTGAGACCGCTTTCCGAGCCAGAGAGGCTGAATCGCCTCTCCTCTCCTTCCAATTCACCTGCTTTTCACGCCAACAGAAACGCCCTTCCAGCTCCAGCACGGGGCGGTCATTTCCCAGCCAGGCTTTTGAACACTAAATTGCAAACTCCGTTGCACCAATCGCATCTGGGTCTGTCTCCAAGAATTCAATAAACAAGCTGTATTAACTCCAACCAGAATTTATCTCGTAGACTGATGGAATTCGTCTTTTTTTTTTTTTCTTTTGCTTCTTCTGCTTCTTTTTCCCCCAAGGCCTCATATTCACCACTCAAAATTTAGCAGCCTGCCTTTGATAAATTACTCAAAGTAATCCCTGCAACTGCTAAGTCTGACTGGTTGACGTTGCGTTAGAAGTCTTCATAGCGGTATCTGTCTATAAAATATTCACTTGCGGACTACAAAGGGTGGATCATTTTTAATGACAAGATTCAGAACTGGAGGATGAAGGGAAAAGATTAATATCCGTGAATTCAAATAATTTAATTTCAAATACTGAACTTAGAACATTATATCCCACTAGTTTAAACACTGATGCAGATAAAATAGCAGATTCTCAGATGAATGAAGCAGCCGGAAGAATAGAGTTGTGGGGAATGTTGGAAATGAACATTAATACAAACTTTACAGGAACTTTTTTTTTTTATTATTCTACACCTTTCTACGTTCTGTCTTCTGGGATAATCAGTATTCTAGCAGGGCAAAAATGTACGTGATATTACATGTACACGTGTGTATATCTATATACGCAGGGAGGGAGTTTTTTTCTCTAGAGATAGGTGGAGAAATCTATTTAGATAGAGGATTTTAATTTCAATGGGTAATGTGAGCTTTTGGAATCAAAGTTATCAATTTCTGTCCTTTTTGTTTAGATTTCTTAGTTAAATGTGTTTGTTATATCTACCCCGAGGAGAAGCAACTTGAAAGTGTAGCTTTTGAGTCATCTTATAAATACATCCCTGAGGCTGCGGTTCTTGCCGCTTTAAGCAGTTTTCATTAAAGCAGCCAGCTGCCTCTTTGTGTAGATTGGATTTTTTAAAAGCAATCACTTGTGAAGCCCCGGCCTCAGTTTTGTCTCTCCGCAGGCCCTTAAAGTTGAAGTTTCATTCATGTCTTGGGTCTCTCCGCCGAATCAGACTCCTCGGAGCAACACTGGAAAGAGCCACACGAAAGCACAGGCTTGAATACCTCATAGAGAAAGGTTAAAAAGGAAGCAGAGATCAAAACAATCCCATCTCACAAAAGGTGCATTAAATGCGCCCCAGCAATAAGCACAAATCTTCCAAGTTGGCCTTTAAAGCGAGCACCAGGAGTCTCACGTTTATTGCACCCAGCAATTCTCTGAGCGACTCTCCACGTCTTTGCACTCCTGGAGCATTTCCTCCTAAAACAACATCTAATGGGTAGATAATAGAGACGCGGAAAGGAGGCGCGGGGATTTCTCCCCCTCCTCCTTTCCTTTCAGCTGCGTGAGTCTATCTCAAGGTTTGGAGAGCAGAGTTTAAAAAAAAAAAAAAAAAAAAAAAAAAAAAAAAAAGAAGCTTTTCACCTCTAAACACAACAGGCATAGGCAAATACATATTCCCCACCCTGCAGCCGCACGCATGCAAAGGCGCAGAGGAGCGCGCGTTTGGGGAGCGCTCCCCCAGCCCCCCAAGCCGGGCAGGCTGACGAGCGGCGGCTGGAAGCCGAGGCTCGCTAGGAACGAGCCGTGCTCTTGTTTTGCTGCTGGAAATTCAGCTTTCTCTCCGGCACGCACGGAGTTGAAACACCAGGGAGTCCAACATCTCGTCAGCCGGAGCCCGCCGCGGCAGCTGGGGCGGGTGGCGGGCAGGGGACCCCCAGGTGGGGATCGGGGGGGGCCGGCGGGGGGCGGCCACAGGACCCCCGCAAGCCGCCCGCGTCCTTCTGGATGCACCTGATGTGTATGCAGCACCTCGCCTCCCAGCCAGGACTCAGCTCCAGTTAAGTGGCGCTCTATGTATTTTATAGCGAATATTCTCGAGTAGCTGCACTGCAATGAAGGAGATATCAAGGAGGCCTGTCAGTTCAAAGCTTTTGGGGTTGTTTGAAAATCTTCTTCACGTCAAAGTAAGCAGCCCTAGTATTTGAACAGCTGCTTTGAACAGTGAAAAGGGCTGAGCTGAATCAAAACACTGCAGTGTCTGCCCAAGACACCGCATCACCTTCAACCTGCTTTTATGCGAGCAGAGAAAAGGAAAGAAAGGCTGGTGAGACCTCTAATCCCGCGGGGTCAGCTCCGCCAGAAAGGGGCCACATGACTGTCTCTTTTACATCCCTAGCGGCCCGGACCTGAGCGGCGAGCAGAGCCCGAGCCCGCGGCGGGCAGCGGCGAGGCGACAGCACCGGCGGTCGGGCGCTCGCTCCCCGCTCCCCGGCGCTCCTCTCCACGGGGGGAGACGGGAGCGGAGGATGCTTAAGGAGCGGTATTAATGACAGGGCTAACAATGATGGGGAGGACGAGGAGGTGGAGTCTGCGGCGGCTCTGAATGCACCGGCCGCGCTCCTCGCTGCTCCCAGCTGCGCCTCCGTGGGCGTGCGCTCCGCCGGGGAGGGGGCAGCAGGGACGGCGGGGGGCTCTGCCGGGGACAGGGGGGCTTGTCCGCCTCCCACGGCCGCGGTGCTACTCCGGTAGCTCTGATTGCCGCCAGCCCGTGAGATGCGCCGCTGGGGCGGCGGGGGAGCGGCACGCAGGACGGTGCCCGTAGTGGGCAGCACCTGCCCGAGGGCCGGGCGGGACAGACAGGGCCGGGGAGGGAGGACGGGAAATGCACGACTGGGGCAGGCCCGGAGGGGTTTTCCCCATCCCAGAAAAGTGTTGGGTGACTCTCGCTGACCCCGTGTCCCGTCTGCTGGTGGCGGCGAGCCGCGGGGACGTCGGCTCCCCACGGGGAGCAGCTGTCCGTGGGGCGGGCACACGCCGTGGGGCCGGGGCACCAGGGAGCGGCCTCGGGTCAGCTCCGTGCTCGGCGAGCACGGCACGCTGGAGGCGCCCGCGTGAAAACCTCGCTCTGAATAGGACGCGTGGCGTGGTGGCCCCTCGTGTCTCGTCCACACAAGAACTTTTGGCAGCGAAGCTGGAGGCGGGCTGGCTGGAAAGCCGCCCCCGGCGGAGCTTCGGCGGCCCCAGGAGCGGGCGGGAGGGCTGGCCCGGGCGCGGAGAGTGGGGCGGCTCTCCCAGGACGGTCCCCGCGATGCCTTGGCAGAAGCCTGCTGCGGACTTGCCCTGTTGTTTTGTTTCAACTCACTGGTCTACACCTAATTGGGAGGAGAGAGACGAGAAAATGAGCATCAAATTATAAAATTCCTGGGTGCCCAGTTGTTTACACACGGGAAACAAAAGGCACGGCTTCACTTCAGAGACACTGACTTCCCTCTCCGCAACCCTCGCAGAAAAGGCAGTATTGTTCTTTCCTTCGCCTGCACCTCGAAGAAAGGGGGAAAAAAAACCCCAAACCTTAGGAAGAATCTCCACTCTTTCACGGACAAAGTTTGCGCCCCCCTCCTCCTCTCCTCCTCCTCCTCCTTCCTCCCTCCCCTCCCCATCCCCCGGCAGAAGGAGCTCTTGATACGCCGCTAAACTAACGAAACGAGGTAACTCCTGCTGCGCCCCTTGTCTCAGGGCACTGGATATCCTGTTTATGCTGCTGCTGTGTATATGTTTATGTGCAGGAGCCCATCCCCCCTCTCCTCCACACCCCCACGCAGAGGAATATTTCCAGGCAAGGAGCCTTTCCAGCGCTCACGTTAAACACGATGATTTATAAACAACTCGCAGAAGAAAGCTGTTTCTTGTTAGTAGTAATAAATTCCCCGGTCCGCCCTATTGTGTTATTTCGATGAAGATAGTGGGAGCCTGCGACGCGCACCTAGCCCCGTGAGCAGTTTATTTTCGAGACAAAGCTATGGCTTTCAGCTCAAAAATGGGCCGCGAACTCTTTTCGCGTCGGCCAGCCCGGCGCTGCTCATTCCTAAGAAATCCGAATCCAGTTCCAGGGTCTCCTTCCTTCCTGTCCGAGCCGCAACTTCTTTTCTTTTCCCTATCCCCCTCTTTTTTCCCTATTTGTTTTTTCCTTTTCCCACCACCCTCTCATGCCCATCTTCCGCATCCAGGCAGAGTCGCCAGCGCCGCTGAGCCGGTCCCGCAGGCACCCGGTCCTCACGGGACGGGATGAGCGGAACAAAACCACCTCCGCAGCGCCGAGGTGCGAAGCCCCGACATCCCCGGAGGAGCGGCGCGCCCCGGCGACCACCGGGTGCGGGGAGCGGGGCAGGGCCGGCGGACGGGCAGGGGGCCGCCCGCTCCCCGCCCCCGGGGGCGCGGCGCTCCCGGGCCGCTCCGGCGGGGCTGGCGGCGAGGCGGCGCTGAGAAAGTTGGGGGTGGGCAGGCGAGCACCCCCGGCCCGCAGCGCCCGCTCCGGGGCGCAGAGACGCGCGTCGGGGCGCGAGCAACAGGAGCCGGCGGGCGCCCGGGCAGCGGCAGCGGCAGCATCCTCCCGCCGGCCGTGCGGTGCGGTGCGGAGCGGGGCGGGCCGGGGCGGGGCCGGTGACAGCGGCGGAGGCGCGCCCCTGCTCTCCGCCGCGCTCCCCCCGCCCCGCGGCCGCCGCTCCCCGGCGCCCCGTTCCCCCTCGGAGTTGGGTCGGAGCGGGGGCGGGCCGGGGGCGGGGCCGGGGCGGGGCGCGGCCGGCGGGGCGCGCCAATGGCGGGAGGCGGCGGCGGCGGTCGCCGGGAGCGGCGGCGTCCGTCAGGGCGCGGGGAGCCAATGGCGTGCGGCGGCGGGGCGGGGCGGCCGCGCGTGCCTTCGCAGTGGGCCCCGCCGCGCGGGCCGGGGGGGCGCGGGCGCCGCGCGGCGCCCGAGGCGAAAAAGTAGCTGTCAAATGCGCGGCGCCTTTAACCGGCGCGATCAGTGCGGCTCGGCGAGTCATGGCGACCGCAGCCTCCAACCACTACAGCCTGCTCGCCTCCGGCTCCCCCATGGTGCACGCCGAGCCGCCCGGCGGCATGCAGCCCGGCGGCGGCTACCGCGACGCCGGCGCCCTGGTGCAGGCGGACTACGCGCTGCAGAGCAACGGGCACCCGCTGAGCCACGCTCACCAGTGGATCGCGGCGCTGTCCCACGGCGGCCCCGGCGGTGGCGGTGGCGGCGGCGGCGGCGGGGGCGGCGGCGGCGGCGGCGGCGGCGAGGCGCCCTGGTCGGCGGGCGCGCTGGGCCAGCCCGACATCAAGCCGGCGGTGGTGCAGGCGGGCGGGCGCGGCGACGAGCTGCCGCCGCCGCCGCAGCACCCGCCGCCGGGGCGGGCGCCGCACCTGGTGCACCACGGCGGCGGCGGCGGAGGGCACCACGCGGCGGCGGCGGCGGCGGCGGCGGCAGCGGCGTGGCGGGCGGGCGGCGCGGCGCACCTGCCGCCCGGCATGGCCGCGGCCAACGGCGCGCAGGCGGGGCTGCTCTACTCGCAGCCGCCCGGCTTCACCGTCAACGGGATGCTGGGCGCCGGGCAGCCGGGGCTGCACCACCACGGCCTGCGCGACGCCCACGAGGAGCCGCCGCCGGGGCCGCCGCACCACGGCCCCGAGCACCCGCCGCCGCCCCACGGCCCCCACCCCGGGGCGGCCGGGCCGGCACCGTCCGCCGCCGCCGCCGCGCCCCCCGGGCCGCCGCCGCACCACGACCCGCACTCCGACGAGGACACGCCGACCTCGGACGACCTGGAACAGTTCGCCAAGCAGTTCAAGCAGCGGCGCATCAAACTGGGATTTACCCAAGCGGACGTGGGGCTGGCGCTGGGCACCCTCTACGGCAACGTCTTCTCGCAGACCACCATCTGCCGCTTCGAGGCCCTGCAGCTCAGCTTCAAGAACATGTGCAAGCTGAAGCCTTTGTTGAACAAGTGGTTGGAGGAGGCGGACTCCTCCTCGGGCAGCCCCACCAGCATAGACAAGATCGCGGCGCAGGGCCGCAAGCGGAAAAAGCGCACCTCCATCGAGGTGAGCGTCAAGGGCGCGCTGGAGAGCCACTTCCTCAAGTGCCCCAAGCCCTCCGCCCAGGAGATCACCTCGCTCGCGGACAGCCTACAGCTGGAGAAGGAGGTGGTGAGAGTGTGGTTTTGTAACAGGAGACAGAAAGAGAAGCGCATGACTCCCCCGGGAGGGACGCTGCCGGGCGCCGAGGACGTGTACGGGGCCAGCAGGGACACGCCGCCGCACCACGGGGTGCAGACCCCCGTGCAGTGAACTCGCGGCGGGGGCGCCCGGCCCCTCCTCCTCCTCCTCCTCTCCTCCTCCTCCTCCTCTCCTTCCCCCAACTTTTGATTGTCCTTTTTTTTCTTTTTTTTTTTTCTTTTTTTAAATTTTATTTTCTCCTATCTTTAAAAAAAAAGACAAAAAATCAAAAAAAGAAACAAACGCGAAAAAAAAGAGAAAAGAAAAAAAGCGAGCGAGCGAGAGGGCGAGCGCGAATCACAGCGGACAGACAGATAGACAGACAAAGCACCTGCACCACACCGTCCCTTAGACTGTAGGAGGTGTGATGCTGAATTTTGACCTTTCCAGGCGGGTGCCCGTGCACGGGAGTGGAGTGGGTA
Organism: Zonotrichia leucophrys gambelii; assembly: GCF_028769735.1. Taxonomy (NCBI): domain Eukaryota; kingdom Metazoa; phylum Chordata; class Aves; order Passeriformes; family Passerellidae; genus Zonotrichia; species Zonotrichia leucophrys. The sequence continues at coordinate 2,722,649 of NC_088172.1, read as the reverse complement.
CCGCGCACCGGCAGGCAGGCGGGCACCGGCAGGCAGGCGGGCACCGGCAGGGCAGGCGCAGGGCGAAGCGGTTCGCACAAAACTCCCTCACTCGCTGGCCAAAAGAGACGGCGCTGCCCTGCCGGGGAGGGGGCGGAGGAGAAAGGGGGGCACGGCCACCTCGGGTCCCCTCCGCAGCCCCCTCCCGCCACACAAAGGCAGATCGCATTGTGGAATGTCGCTCGGTGTTGGCACATGCTGCTGTGTTTATTTTCTGTGGATCCCCTGTATGAATATATGTAAAGACAAAAAAAAAAAAAAAAAAAGGAAGAGAACTGAAAAGCTATCCCTTTTGATGTAGACAGTATTTAACCGTACCAATTTGCACTGCAAGAAAATCGAAGTTTACATAAACAAAATGTTTATTTTTTTCTTTTTTCCCCCTTCCTTTCCGACCTTAATTTTGCAAATGACTTGCATTTTCCACAGTGAGCGTTAGTCAACCAGTGACCGGTCTACAATATGTTACTGTGTTTTAGCCTTTGCTTTATGTGTATATGTGAACTTTTGTTATAAACAAGTATTCTTAAATACGTGTAACGCTTATTTTCTCCTTTTACCATAGCAAAAAGAATTAGTATATGTGTGTGTATGTATACATGTGCACGCGTGCACAGGCATACATGTATACACATATATATAATTTCTCTATATACACATATATATGCACCTCCAGCTCCCATTCTCCAGAGATGTGACTCTCGTAATTGTTTAATACACGCCTTCAGTGGCAAGAGTCGAGTTTGGAGAAAGGAGAATAATGCAAATCAACAAAGTAAACTTCATTTTCAGGCAGTGTGTCCGGGGGTCGAGGCGCAGCCAAAGGGGGAGGAAAGGAATACGTGCAACCCTTCCAGACCGTGTCAGTGCGGGCCAGCAAGGCCTGGTGTGGGAAGGCAGAGAGGGAACAACGTGTTTCCAGAGGTTTCCCAGAGAAAGGGGCATTTCCTTGAGGGGGAAAGGGAATTATTTATCTCCCCCACCACCGCCCCCTCAGCGCCCTTTCCTTCCCCTCGTCCCCCCCCTGCGTGCCTTTGGCATCCCCGGTCTCGCCTCCCGGGCCGATATCAGCCTCCAAACTTTCTTTTATTGAGCAGTTTTATGTCCAGGCAGAGCCAGGGAGAGCCCGAGGAGCTGCTGGGCCTGAGGTGGGGGTCGGGTGCTTACACCTGCCTGTAAACACACGCTGCCCCCTCCTCTCCACTGAGACCGTGTGCATTTCTTTTTCACTTTACTTTCCGTATTTATTTTATTTTCTATTTGTATCCAGCCCCTCTCCCTTCCCATCCTCCCCTTGTCCTTTGGTCAGATTGTGGTATAATTTATTGAAGGAAAGGACCAGTTTTAACTTGGGCAGCCTTGTGTCTTTCACTGGGGAATGAAATGAAGTGGGAAAAAATGCCATTTTTCAATCCGTGTTTCTCACCCCCCCTCCCTTCGCTAATAGTTTTAAAGTGCATTTCGTGACATTATCTTGATGAGAAATGGTTAACTTTCCAAAATAAAAAAAAAGAGGAAAAACCCACGGGGACAAAAAGGAAAAAAAATGGAAAAAAAAAAGGAAAACAAAAAGCTCTGAAGGGAAGCAGAGGAGCGGGACCTCGGAGCAGCGCATGTATGTGCGTGTGTCTGCGTGCGTGTTTGTGTACTTATGCACACACACAGCTATGCATATACATTAGAGGGACTTTATGATAGTTATAAATTCATAAAGGGATCATTTAGTCAGCACAAACGGGTGCTATAGAGACAAAGCATTTTTATAATCTAAAAGTTTACTTAGTTGAGTGTTGGACAATTATGGAGAAAAAAACAGTGAAGCATTCTCTCGCAGAACTCTCCTATAAATATTGCATTCAGTAGCTAAGGCTTTAGAATATGTTTCTCATTGTCTTTTAAAATGCCTGTGACACTGGGTTTTCTTTCCTTCTTTCTTTCTCCCTTTCTTTCTTGCTTGCTTGCTTTCTTTCTTCTTGGTAAGACAGATGATGATTTCTAAGAGGCACATGCATTAGCCTTTTTCCTGGTTTTCCAACAATTGTTAAAAAGATACGGGCACCAAGCTTTTCTCTTTTCTTTCTTTTTTTTTTTTTGTTTGGTTTTTTAATTTTTTTGTTTGTTTGTTTATGTGTTGAGCTGCTTGTTATTTAAAGTGTTGAGGACTAGCGCCTAGTGAAGTGAATCAGATCAGGGCAGATCCAGTGGTAAAGGGAGGAAATGAACTTTCAGACACTTATTAATATGTGCGTAAGGTCAGACAACGGAGTTGAGAGGATGTTTGAGAAAGCCTCAAACTCCAAATAGGTTTACTAAAACAAAAGTTACCAAGCAAACCTTACCACTATGTATATATGTTTAATATTTGTCCTTTGAAATGCAGAAATAGTTTCAATGTTTTCTTTGTCTATTTTTCTTTTTTTTTTTTAAATGCTACCCAGGGAAATATTTTCATATCATTTTTAAGTGGCCTGCCTCAATGTATATTTATTTCTTTTAAAGCAAACAGGTTCTGGAAACTGTTTTTCTGTAGCTTTAAATGAGTAGGTGAACAAAATCTATATGGGATGTAATTTTTTTTGTTCAGTCTCTTTAAAAATACTTTGTTTTGGTACATTTGGATGTGCTTGTGGGGAAAAATAAAAACGCAGAGATCCTTATATATTTATGTTAAAGTAATATTTTATTATCTACATAAAACAGAAATGCACAATACCTTCATAGTTTCTTCTAATTATTGAAATATCGTTATTTTATTTTTAAAGATAGCACAGATTTGCATAGTCCTTAAGATCTGGAGGGAGAAGACCCCAGTACTTATACTGAGCTGAGTTCTGTGTAAAAGCACCGCCGTTCCTTTCTATTTCATGGAATTTTTGGAATAAATTTGATGCCTATACCGAGAGGTTCCACGCTTATAACTTTGAGGGTGGTGAAGGAGAGCCTCGGGAGCTGTGTTCATTGTGTCTCTCGGCCGATGAGCCACAGCCGTGTGTGTTTTGGAGCATTGATTTCTGTGCGGGCAGGGCTGTCCTGCCTTTGATGCTGCTGGGGAGATCTCAAGTTTTTTGCATGCTCTGGCGGAAGGCGCGGGAGAGAAGAGGTTCGACTCTTCTCGGTCCCTTTTTATAATTTAACATCTGACTCCTTAAAAAAAAAAAGAGAGAGAGAGAGAAAGAAAAAAAGCAAAACAAAAAGGCGGGGCTTATTGATGGGAGTACCGTTTGGAGGAGGAAGGGAGAGCGCGGTGCCCAGCGGGGCTGCGCTCCCCCGGGCCGGGCCGGGCCGGGCTGGGCCGGGCGGCGGCCCCGGTGTCGCGTTCGGTGTCGGCGGCTCCGTGCGGTGACGGGCGGGTCGGTTCGGCCGCAGGGTCCCGGCCGGGGACCGAGGGTCTGGCGCTGACAGGCGACATCGAGTGCGCGGTGTTCCCACGGGTGTTCGGGTCCTTGGCTGGTTCGGGTTCCTGAGTGCGATACCCTGCTCTGCTCCCCCCTCCCCTCCTTCGCGATAGTTTCCAGGCTTATTAGATTTAATCATCTTTTCTAACTTCTAGTCAATATTACACTCATCCCGAACAGATTCAGCTAAATGATCTTATCAATAGTTTCGAAGAGAAGTGACAGAAAGAAGAAGTGTTTTGTGACCGCAGACGTGCTGACGGGTAAAATGTTGAAGCTGGGTATGGATTTAGAAGTCCTTGGTCAATAGCCCGCGGAACGGGTTGCGGAAAGCGAGCAGCCTCTGCCCTCTGCAGGACACTCGGGTGGGCGCCCAGGGAATATTTCGCCTTTGGCGGGGGGCCCCGCTCTCGGGGAGCGCTCCCGTCTCGGGCGGGCAGGAGGCGATGGCGCGGACGGTGCCGGAGCCGGGGCAGGCCGGACGCGGGGATGGCGGCTCCGCCGGGGGCGGTGGCGCGGCCGCCGCCGCTCGGGGCAGGCCCGGCCGAGGTCCCGGGGCTGCTCCTTCGGGGCTCTTTGCCCGGAGACAGGCTGACCTTACGGAAGCGACTTCGCTCGTCCTTCCGGACTGGTTGTGGGAAGGCCGGCTGGTTCGGGGGTCATTCTTTTTGTCGCTTTCGATCTCTTTTTTAAGAGAAAGGAGAGGGGGAAATGGAGCAGCCATAGGATGCTCCTTCTTCAGATGGATGTCAGGGTGTGCGGCAGCTCCTCGGGCTCCCTCGCTCTCATTTCCAGGCAGGGACACTCTGTCGTAGGTCAGATGTCAACAACAAAAGCCCTGTTTCCTCGGTCAGCTCTCTCTCTGTGGAGGCCAGAACTGGGAGGCGAGAGGAGAGTGAATATCCTCAAGTCTGTCAGTCCTGATTGTCACCCCCAGTGTCCCCAGCCCTGCAGGGGCCAGAGGCAGCAGTCGGTGCTGCCCGGCTCGGGGAGCTCCCGCCGCCGCCCAACTGCTCCGTCTTTCCTGAGAGAGGGCATTGGGGGCCGGGGTTTGGAAAGAGGGAAGAGGAGGAAGGCGAAATCATCCTACAAATCCCCAGGCTGGCCGGGATGGTGTTCGACCCGGCGTCACTCTCGGGCTGGGCAGCTGTGAGAGCCCCGCTGGGGGCAGAGGCCGCGCTGTCTCCGTCGGGCTGTGTTGGCGGCAGTTCGGGGCTCCCCGTGTCCCTTCTCCAGGTCCCCGGCTCCCAAGGACTCCTCTGGCCGTGGCCGGGCCGCGGGGACAGCGAGGGACGGGCCCGGCTCCCGGAGCCCTCCCGGCCCGCGGCCCCGGCCCTGGCCCCCGCCTGGGGCTGCTCCGGCCCTCCGTGATCCGATGGGGGAAAGCCCTGGAAACCCTGGAAACCCCGCAAACCCCGCAAACCCTGCAAACCCTGCAAATCCTGCAAACCCCGCAAACCCTGCAAACCCTGCAAACCCTGCAAATCCTGCAAACCCCGCAAACCCTGCAAACCCTGCAAACCCTGCAAGCCCTGCAAACCCTGCTAACCCTGTCCCTGGGCTGCCTACCCCTGCCTGCCGGGTTGTCCCAGGCCGCGCTGTTGGAGGTTTGGTGGCTCTTTGTTGCTGTGCCGTCGGTGAGCGGGACAGAGAGGTGACCGGCCGGGGAGGCTGGCGATGGCCTCCGGCGGGCGATGAGGCCCGGGGGAGAGCGATCACGGCTGGGCTTGGTCCGGTTTAACTCCGGCCGCAGATACAGCGCTGGGGAAGGTGGCGGGCATGGGGGGACCCCAGGCAGAGCCTGGGCAGCGCCTTGCGGAGCAGGGAGTGGGGGTGAGGAAAGAAGGGAACTGTCCGCGGCTTTTTGGCGGTGGACGGGGCAGCGACGGCTTTTTGTGGCGTCCGGAACGGAGCCCGGGCGCTGGGGTCTGTCCTGGGAATCGTGGCTCTCCCGCCGCCCCTGCTCCTGCGGGCGGGTGTCTGTTTGTTGTGCGTTTCGGAAGGGACGCGACCTGGGCTGCCTCTCTGGCTTTAAATCTCGATGTGGAAAATATAAAAATCCAAATTTTCAGAGTTGCAGAGGCTAAGTTAGCGCTCTGTGCTGGGAGCATGGCCAGGTGCCGTCGGGGATGTAGGAAGGCGCTCTGCAGAAGCGAGTTTGCCCTGGCTCGGGCGAGCGATGCTGGGGGAGCGGGCGCTTCTCCGGGGGAAATTAGTTAGAGCAAAGCCAAAGCGTGCTTCAGCAGAAATGGTAAAACAGAAAGCAAAGGCTTGTCTTCAGACCCGACTTCTCATCAAACTATAAACCAAACAAATGGGCTCTCCGGCAGGCGAGTCCCAGTGCAGTGCGTGTATTCTCACGCCGCAGTCGGCCTCGGCCCGTGGCCTGGTCCCAGCTGTGGGTCTCTTCCTTCGAAGCGTTTATCTCTCCCGGCAAACTCCCTGTAAATACCACAGAAACTGGGCCAAGTGCCCCGGGCATGCCGGGGTTTCACGCAGGGCCCTCGGGCCGGGAAGGCCGCCCGTGCCGGAGCGGAGCCCCTTCCTTCCCCGCACCCCGGCCCGCACGGCCCGGCCAGCCCCGAGCATCCCGCAGGGACCCTGCTCTCCCGTCGGCGGGCAGAGAGAGGGATGGGGCAGGGACAGCGGCAGCAGAGCGCCCGAAGCTGTGCCCCCGTTACCGGGAGCAGCGGCTCGGGGGCTGGGGAGGGGGCGCCGGGACCCCTTGGCCGCAGGGAGGCCGCGGGTCTGGCCCGTGACCGCCCGGCCCCTTCCGTGCGCTGCCGGCCCGGAGCAGGAGCTCTGCCTCCCTCGGCCAGGGGGATGCGGGGCTGCTGGGGCCGCCGGGGAGCCCCATCGCGGCTCCGGCAGGGCCGGGGGGTTCGGGCCGGCCCAGCCCCGAGCTCCGGTCCCGCCCGGCTGCAGCTCCCCCGGCCCGCTCGCCAGGTCCCGCCGGGCCGGGCTGGGCCGTGCCCCTGGGCCGATATCGTTTGTAAGGATTAAAAAGAGAGCAGGCCCGTAGGAAGTTGGTGTTTCTCTCTCCCCCTCCTCCTCGCACGGCGGTAAATCCTGGCAGGCTGAGGCAGCTTGTAAAAGTGATGACGGGACAGCTCTCCCCCTCCTCTTCCCCGTCCCGTCCCGGGAGCTGTGAGAGGCGCTCGTCTAAAAGTTAGGACTTGTTTTTAGCCAGCCTGACTCATTCATTAATTCTCCTTCCCTCCTTGATTCATTCATGTCTACAGTCATTCATTGCCAAGTCCATGGAGGCATCAGCTCCTTGGTCAGTAGGGGAGACGTACAAACAAGGATGGTGCTATTTATTTCCCTCTGCCTGTGGATTTCTAAGACGTTCAAGCAGGCACAATCATTAAACTAATTTGTATTTGATTGTTTGGGCGGACGGGGGTGAATTTTATTGCACTAAGCATTCAAGCACGCACGCATCGCTGATTACCAGTATACATTAAATAAAGTTGTTTGTACACATTGTCTTACCACATATAGGCAGTCTTATTATTCTAATTACTCTAATTAGTGCATTGAAATGTTTTCTACTTGATTTGAGGAGACAGTGATTAGTTCTATTACTTCTTTTAACTCTTATTTCATGGAAAACTGTTGATGCATGTTCCAATTACCTTGTTTTTCTCTTTAATATAGCGTGGGCCAAAATTATTATGAAATTATATTGTTAGCAGGTAGAAACATCCATCTATTTTCCCTTTCTAAAAGAACTTCCATTTTTTTGTATCCACCACCACCAGACAGAACACCCCCAAAGTGTTCACAAGTAATTACTTCTAGCCAAAGCAGCACGTTTCTTCTTTACAATTTCTTCTGCTAGTGCTTTAGTACTTTGTGGTTGTAGCATTAACCTTCATAATTTTTTTTTTCCTAAAAAGAAAAAAAAAAGAGTCTGACATATACTTCGAGCAAAGCTATTTAATAACTTTTAAATTAAGGTTACTATTAATTGATAGGATCAGTTCATCAAACATGTTACTTCGATAGGGAATTGTAATTAAAACCTTAATCCCGTTTGAGACTTAGTTTTATCTCGAACACTTTCTTGAGGGATTTTTCCCCCCTTTTCCTCGGCGGTCGCCGCTTGAAGCACGGTGGGGGTACAGAGTGGAACCCAGACCCCACCAGGGCAGGGAGGTTATTTCGTTATCGAAATATCCATCTTCACTATTGAGCCAATTGAGGTTTTGTGTCGAGTTTTGGGATGTGTGCGTGTTGGCCTTTTGTGTTGATGTGGCGGCCACTTAAACCCAGACGGTGACAAAGCGGGCGGCGGGGATGGAATCTCGCCTTCCTTTCATGTTACAGACAGGGAGACTGGCTATTTCTGGGTCATAAAAATACTGCCTTTTTTTTGTTAGCTTTTCCCCCCTCCTCTTTAGGTTAGTTTGTTAAATAAATAGGAAGGGATGGGGGAAAATAAAGAAGGGGTGGGGGAAGGAAAAAAAGGAAGAAACGCAAACCATCCCTTAAATTCTTGGAAGTCCAGGTCTGGAGGGAAATCTATGGAGTTACATAGGTAAATATTGGGCCTAGGCTGCTTATACTTTTAATATTTAAACTGGGATTATGGTGGATCTAAAGACGCCTTCCTAACCTTTGCCAATTGCCTGCGCGAGGAGAAATCCCGCAAGATGCACAAAGGGGCGAGACGGCTTCCACCGCCTCTGAGGAATGACCCCGCCGCCGGTGTGGCTGGGGAGCGGCTTTTCCCAGGCTCGGGCTGGCGGGGGACGGGCAGCGCTGGGGTTTGGGGGCTCTTTGAAGGCGGGGGTCCCGTTCCTGCTTCCCGCGGAGCAGCGTCTGGCCCCGCTCAGCGGGCCGGGCTCAGCGCCCCGGGCCGGGGGAAGGCGCCACGGGCCGGGACGGGACTGGGGCTGAGAACGGGAGCAGAATTGGGGCTGGGAACGGGAGCGGGATTGGGGCTCGGAACGGGGCCGGGACTGGGGCTGGGAACGGGAGCGGGATTTGGGCTGGGATCGGGGCCGGGAGCGGGATTGGGGCTGGGATCGGGGCCGGGAGCAGGATTGGGGCTGGGAATGGGGCCGGGATTGGGGCTAGGATTGGGACCGGGACTGGGGCTTGGAACGGGGCCGGGACGAGGATTGGGGCCGCGCGTGGAGCGCGGGCGCCCCCCAGCGGCCGCCGCGGCAGCGGGGGCTCCCCCGGGAAGGGCCGAGGCGCATCCCGCATCCCGAATCCCCCATCTCGCACCCCTCATCCTGCATCCCGCACCCCGCACCCCTCATCCCCATGCTGCATCCTGCATCCTGCACCCCGCATCCCCCATCCCGCACCCCGCATCCTGAACCCCCATCCCACATCCCGCATCCTGCATCCCGCATCCACACCCTCATCCCCATGCTGCTTCCTGCATCCTGCACCCCGCATCCCCCATCCCGCATCCTGCATCCCGCATCCCGCACCCCGCACCCCGCACCCCGCATCCTGCATCCCGCATCCACATCCCGCACCCCGCACCCCGCATCCTGCATCCCGCATCCCGTATCCCCCATCTTGCATCCTGCATCCTGCATCCCGCACCCCACATCCCCCATCCTGCATCCCGCACCCCACATCCCCCATCCTGCACCCCGCACCCCGCACCTCGCATCTCGCACACTGCATCCCGCATCCCACACACCCCGCATTCCGTGTCCCACATCCCCCATCCCGCATCCTGCATCCCACATCCCCCATTCCTCATCCCACACCCCGCATCCCCCATCCCGCATCCCGCACTCTGCACCCCGCTCCCAGGCCCTGCGCTCTCCCTGAGAGCAAGGACAGCGGGGCCGGCCTCAGGGACACCCGTCGGAGAGGCGCCTCTGGGAGGGGGATGACAAAGTCGTGAGTACACTTGTTGTCTTTTCTTCCTTTTTTTCTTTTTATTTTTTGGTGACTTGGTTTTTGTTTGTTTGGGTTTTGTTTGGTTTTTTCATTTGTTTTTATGTTTTGGGGGGTTTTTTGTGTGTTGTTTTTTGTTGTTGTTTTTAAAATACACACACAGAAACATCTAAATCCCATGTTAGAAGTGTTGCTTGTCCTGTGGTCTGGAAGGGACTTTAAAATAACCCAACAAAAACCACCACCCAGAAAATCCATGGTTTATTTGTAAGCCCCAAAAACTGGGAGAGATGCCATTTGCCTCCCCTTCTCCTCGCAATGGGGAGCTGTGCAGTCCCTCAGACTGGCAATCCCTCTTCCAGCTCAGGCATGCTGGATGGGACCAGGATGAACGGGACCAAGCTCTGTCATTTCCCCGTGGCACAGCAGCAGACCCATGGCTGGTTCCGTGGAGGGGACACCCGTGAGGCTCGGCTGCTCTGACCACACTGCTGTGTGAGCGCGGGGTCGCTGCTGCTGCTGCCCTCAGGCTCGCAGGGAGGTGCAGCCCAGCGCATCCAGGCATCCCCCAGGAGCTGTTCCCTGCTTGGCACATCCAGGCATCCCGCAGGAGCTGCTCCCACCCCACACATCCAGGCATCCCACAGGAGCTGTTCCTGCCCCGCACATCCAGGCATCCCACAGGAGCTGCTCCCCACCCCGCACATCCAGGCATCCCCCAGGAGCTGCTCCCCACCCCACACATCCAGGCATCCCCCAGGAGCTGTTCCTGCCCCGCACATCCAGGCATCCCACAGGAGCTGTTCCTGCCCCGCACATCCAGGCTTCCCACAAGGAGCTGTTCCCTGACCTGCACATCCAGGCTTCCCACAGGAGCTGCTCCCCACCCCACACATCCAGGCTTCCCACAGGAGCTGCTCCCACCCCACACATCCAGGCTTCCCACAGGAGCTGCTCCCGCCCCGCACATCCAGGCTTCCCACAGGAGCTGCTCCCTGCCCCGCACATCCAGGCATCCCACAGGAGCTGTTCCTGTCCTGCACATCCCCAGCAAGTGAGGGCACAGACGGGGCAGTGGCAGAGCACAGCTCTGCCAGCGCCTTCCCTTCTTCTGGGAAGGGAATGATTCCCACCATTCCCACCATCTCACCAAATGGCTTCTGCTCTTGCAAAAGGCAAACCACCCCACATGCCAGACCGGTGTCATCAAACACCTCCAAAGAAACCACAACCCCAAAAATCCCCCCCATCAGGTGAACCCCCTGTTTCCCAGGAACAGAGATCTTGGGACAGACCTGCAGGGCCCTTCTCATGCTGTCTGGGTGGTCTCTTTTTATAACAGCCTCCCCAGGCCATCTGAGATCTGTCAGGAGCTGGGCTCTGTATGTTGGGCCCACACCTTGTGGCAGCACGGGCTGGTACGACCACACAGGTTTACATCTTGTGTTTATTTCAGTGCTGCTGGTTTGTAACTACCACTTGCCATGCTGTGTATGTAGGTGCTGAAAATGTTAAAATATTGTGAATATCAAGAACCCAAGACGTTCAGACATTCTGCTGCAGCAGACTTCATTGCACTGAAAACTGATAAGTGACATATCACGATCTCAGAGTCTCTTGTTAACTCAACAAGCAAATTGAGCTGAAACAAAACAAAACAAAACACCCAAGACAGATTAAGTTTTAGAAAGAAACAAGCATTCTGCACAGAGCTAATCACACTACAGGCAGCCAATACTGTAGCACTGAGCAGACATGGGAGAAAATAACCTGTTTTCCAGCTGAACATCAATGCTGGACTTGTTCAGCTAACAGGAAGGAGATGCTGTGGGTACAGCAGGAATTGGAAAGGTAAGCTGTGGCTACATCTTCAAGTACAGACCAAGTCTGTGTCTATCCTACCTGTGGAGATAGCTCTGTTCACAGCAGGCAGAAAGCCATAAGGTCCAGCCTCCAAAAGGAACAGCTGGCTTTGTCCCAGGGACCCTTCCTAAACCAGCTGATAAGTAAGGATTGATTTATCTGCTAATAGGTCTGAGGAGCTGGAGAACATTGGCCTTTTGCATACTAATTTTGTATACATGCTCAGTATATATATCATATATCACATATCATATCATATCATATCATATCATATATCATATCATATCATATATCACATATCATATCATATCATATCATATCATATCCCAAACCAGCAGTTTTAAATTTTGGTTGGAATTAGGCCTTTAGCTTAAAGCAGTCCCTCATTTAATCATGCATGTCTGCCTCTTTGGATTGGGCAAGAGAGAGGACACACAGCCCAGCCTGCCCACCTGCCTTGTGCAGCCAGCCAAGAGAGGTGAGTGTTCCAGAGGACTTGCAGAGAGGCTCTCAGTCCATTTGGCTTTGCTCCTGCCTCCCCTCCAGCTGACCATTCAGAAATACAGGCCCAACCCCAGCAGGGGCCAGGCACTTGAGGTTTCATATCCACAGATTGGGTTTCACTCCCCTTCACTTCCCACAGGCTCTGCCCACAAGGCTGAAATCAATCTCGCTCTCCCCTGCCTGGCCCAGCACTGTGACTCCTGCCCTCCTGCCTGCACATCTCCAGTGAGAGGGCAGGAGGGGCTCACCCCGAGCACGCACACACAGCCCAGCAGCTCAGCCTCAGCTGCACCTGCAGTGAATTCCCCTTGGCCTGAATCCAAGGCTTCCCACATTCCAGCACTGCCCTACTGCCAGACTGGGACCTGACTCTCACCAGAGGAATAAGGCTAGCTGCAGGAGGCTCCTGCTGGTCCCAGACACACAGCCCACATGGCCAAGGCAGGGGAAACCCCACCATTTACATGTGTTGAACAACTTCGAGTTAAGGTAAAATTCAGCTGCAAGCAGAGAGTCAGGGTAAGGACACATTGTGGAGTTTGCAGGAGACCTCAGAGGCAGTGGCTGCAGCAGCTGTGAGTGCTGTAAAACACGAATAACAGCCTCATTGAAATGTTACAATTCCAACCTGTTACCCAATACAGAAGAGCATCCCAAGGGAACATGGACCATTTTCTCGTATCTGTTTTGAGACAAGATACAGCATTGCTATTTCTCGGCCAGAGGGAACAGCCTCTGCCTTCCCTGGGTAGATCCTGCTGTTGTGTGTGAACAGAGCCACAACAGACATGAATCATTCAGCAGCAGACAGAAAGATGCAAAAAGCTGGAATTCCCTCATTCTTCCAAATTTAAGCTCATTATTTTAGGAGGCTTCTGGGGAAAAGTGTTTTTTGTAAGGAGACTGTGCTGTTCTGAGGAAAAAGATATGCTAGGGAGCAAGGCAGAACATGTACTTCCTTGCAAAGAGACAGGAGGCTGTATTGTTCACTTAGTCTCCTACAATATTTAAGGGAACTGAAAGATGTAAAAACTGCCTAAGGACTGTATATTCAGGAAAAGGCAAAAAGAGGGGTTGTAACCTCACCCCCTCACAAAGGACTTTTTCCTATCAGGGCACAGACAGCACTGAATCATTAGCTGGACATCCTTAATCTGTGCCTCTTTAAGAATATCTGCCACTTTGAGCAGAGGAGACACAGATGTGAAAGCCTCTGCACCTTTTGGAGAGCAGCAGAACACCCATCGATCAATAGTTTAACTTGAAAGCTGCCATAATTCTCTGAAAATACTGAATTATTTAAAAGTATAGATATAAAAAAAAATCAGAGCAGCATTGTAGATCTCTCAGTTTGATCAGTGCCCACAATATTTTGATCTTAAAAATTCTTTCTCTTAGCCAATTCAAAGATAGTGTTTTACTCTTGCATTACCTTTTTCTCCATGAGTGCCATTAGTAACAGATACACTAAACACTACCTGGTGACACACAAATGGAAAATGAATCAGAACTGCTTCAAAACTTCTCCCCAGGTCCAGCAGCAGCCACAGCATGGATAAAAACAGCCCAGGGTGCCTGAGGGCTATGTCCCACCATTTTTCTTCCCTTCCACAATCATTTTAAAAAGAGAAGCATCTTATATTCAGTACTAGGTAGGGGCTCTAGAAAAGATATCTGCTGGGGGAATGAAAGTTCCCCATACTTGATACAAGGCACTGTATCAAGTCTAACAATGAATGTTATGGGGGAAAAAAATAGACATATGTTGAAAATAGCATGTCATCACCTTCAATGAACCCTCCCTGTGACAGATAATTTTGCAGACAAACCCTTTGCAATTACTAAGCAGAAGCAATGGCAAAAACACAATGAAGATTTCTCTAAACAGAGATACCACACAGTAAGTTCTCTGAAGTTTATCCTAAACACAGTAATTTTCTTTTAGGTTCTTCTATGGTAGGCCTTCTGTGCTACAGTAATGTTAACATTTATTATTAGACATAGGTACTGGAAAAGAAAACCCTGGTAGATTGCCAGTCACATCTTTCACATTCAGTGCAGTTTTTAAATACAGACAATTTAATGTTTATTATATATATATTTTAAAATATTTTGCCTGTGGTGCACTTTGAGCCCTGAGCTTGTAGCCAGTTAACAAGGCTAAATCTAAGGATGATTCATCCTTTTCACAAAGAAATTTAGGAGACTGCATCACTGGCCTCCAGCTGCATTTAGAGACATACTGGCCTGAAGTTTGAACTAAAATTGTTAGTGCATTTGCATCCAGAGGGGTGGGCATGACCTTGCTACAAAAATGCTGCTGCATTTATTTTACCTTCTGAAGATACCTGTCAGTTCAAAACTGCCTGGTCACAGCATCAGGGCATTTTGATTTCTAGCTCTAAAAAACATGGGAGGGAGGGAAAGCATTATGTTAAAATCTGTTTGTGATAATAAATGCCTACATTGTATATGATAGCATTTGATTTTACCAGTGAATAAACAATTGCAGCATGCATGGTATCAGATCTGCAGTGTTCTGTTTAAATTTCAGGCAAGATTGCCAATTGCATTGCAAAGTAACAGAGATAAGTTTGCATTTTTAATGTTTTCACAGAACACTAAACTTTCCTCACTCTGTCTAGACATAAAGCAGGTAAAAGTATGGGCATGGAGAACACATAACTCCTTAAGCTGCCCAAATAATAATGCACATCTGCCAAACAATAATGCAAAGAAGTGTATTACCGGCTCTCAGGCATCAAAGTCTGCAAATCCTGACAGATCTTGAAATCTGGCTTTATCTGTGTAGGTTTTTTAACTGTTTGCATTACCAGAAGTGCCCCACAGAGGAAAGAAAAGACACCTGGCACAGTTCAGATTTTTGTGTGGATTTTCAATGCTGTGAAAGAGATATAATGAGAAACAGGGCCACCAGAAATGATTCCTGGAACTGTACTTTAGCAGGCATCAAAAGTCAGCTTTGTTTTATCCAAATGCACAGAAGCCAGGTCCAGCCTTGTTCATACACTTCTGGATAAGTGTAAGCACCAGCAGCTCTAAGTTGATGCTAGAAGACAGTTTTAGCACATTTGAAATTAAACTGGCCTGAGGCAAAGTTGTGATACAAAAGCAGAACCCTTCAGGAGGTGCTGGAGATTAAAAGTCTTATTAAGAGTTTCTTTAGAGATGTTAGAAAACTCAAAGCTCTGTATCTGGTTAAGCTAATTGCCTTGAACAATTAACACTATCAGGAGAACCTAACACTCAAAAAATTTGTCTAGAAGAAAATGGGCCCCGATTAAACCAACATCAACTTTGGAACCTATAAAACCACTTTAGATAACTCATCAAAAGGAGGAAAAACTCCTAGCAAAGCAGTTGCTCATTTTCAATTCAACATTTGGACAAGTAGAGCCCAGCTGATCACCTGTCCTCCCCTGGTGCCCATATTCAAAGCTGCAGAGGCCTTAACATTTTTGTTAAATTCAGAATTTATCATGTTACTTAAGCTCCACATTTAAAAGCAACTGTACCAGTGCGAACATAATTAAAGGGATTAAGAAATACCTTATGGTAACATAATTTGCACTAGACTAGGAAATTGTTCTTGAAAGAAAGTCAACAATTATATTTTTCTTGGAGGTCTCTCTTGGTACATTGTAATCTCCATATTCTGCTTTATATCCCATCTGTCTACATACATCTGTTGTCTCTTGCTCTGTACCACAAACTGTTTCAGGCAGTGAAGCATCTATTTTGCGTAACACACCTAGTTCCATGTGCTTCCATTGGACTAGAGGAAGCCAACCATTAAACAATAATACACTTTTCTAATAATAATTTTTTTACAAAGCTAGGTTACAAATTAATATCAGAAAAACCAACCTATTTCAAAATGAACAGTGATAAAAATATAAACAAACTGTTCCTCAGAATGCATCATATTGTGTTGTATTTTATTGGTTTTTAAAAGGAATGCACGAAAGGTCAATGAATGTAGACAAATAATTTATTTTTTATTTATTCATTATTTTATGTACACTTGGCATTTTGCAACACAGTCAAAGGGAAACAAATTAAGTGCAAAGCAAGACAAATATATAGTTTGAATATATTTTAAACACATTTCTGTCATCTCTGAATTAGCAGACACTGACAACTCAGGGAGAATATTAATTTCAAATTTCTTTATACTGGCAGTAACAAAGTAAACTGCACAACACAGTATTATGATATTTTAAATGATCCAACACAGCAGAAGAAAATAGGCTTAATTTCCTACATAGAAATCATTGGTTAACTTTTAAAGATAAGAAGATTTTATCTTTGAAGTAGCAATATAAGGCATTAGATGATTTCTCCATAATAAATTAAATCCTTCATGAATACAGGGCTAACATCTCTATTTTGTGTTTATGTGTGTATACAAGTCAACCCATACTTCATACCCCAAAAGCATCAGTCAAATGAGGAGGAGCCAGGGATCCATGCCAGAGCTGTGGCTGCAAATGCAGACACATATAAAACCTTTGGCTCTACACACAGAAAGAAAGAAGATACAGTAGCCAGATCTGAAAAGAAGGAATACACCAATAGCACTATCCTCCACTGACTCTCAGTCAAGCAGAACCCAGATCAGAAGAAAAACCTTGTTTTGAAATGTAATCAACTACTTGACTAAGTATAAAAGAAAAGCATGAGTCTCAGAGAGGAATATTAAAAATAAATGTAGATGTTAAGATAAACACCTCTAGTATACAAAGAGGACAAAACTAAAAGTGGATCAGCCAATTACCGAATAGGAACACAGAAAACAGATTTGGGGTCTAAGACTGCACATCCAGAAAGAGCTCCTGGAATACTGACTGTATTTAGGACTGCAAAGGGGTGCATGTTAGCTTCATGGGCCAATGCAGCTTAAGATCAGGAAAACAGTCCTGAAAAAAACACATCAGAGAACTGCTGCCCCTCCCTCCAGCTTAGATTTGCTAACCACTGCCTTCACCATATTTCAGACATGGTCTTATAAGCCTTTCTAATGTAAAAGTTCCAACGTCTGTTTGTAAGGAAGGATCTTTTTTGGGGGATTTATTGAAGCCATTTAGGACCTGAACGTTCTCATATGTTCACAGTAGCATTTTATACTTTAGGGCTTGAGTCACCACCATGAGGTGCAAATAAACAACCTCACTTTGGACATTTTTGTGGCACAGCACTGAGATGAACTATGTAAAAATTTAGAAGCTTTGGATCACAATCAAAAGTGGCCATCCTCATTTATGCTAATTTGAATTAAAGCATTTGCACAACCAACATGCTCCCACCTGCTGCTTGTTATTCTTTTAATTGAAGCTAAATGCCCCCTTCCTTCTGCTTGCTTTAATAGCCAAATTGAGAGGATAAAAAAAACAACCAAACAACCAAAAGGACAACTACTAGAAAACAAGCAGTTTTCTAGTTTTAACCAAGACATTTTGTAGGGAGCAATCAAACCTGGTTCAACTAACAGAGCAATGCAAGTGGTGGCCTTTGGTGGAAGCAAGTCAAGCTAGGGGACTAATAGAGAGCACCAAGGGGTAAGCAACCTCTTACTCTGAATCCACTGATGCTAGCTTCCAACAGGAATTGTATTGGGTCTACACAGACCTCTGCTTCTCCAAAGGTCAACTGAAGACCTCAGTTGAAGACTAATCTGATCTGAATTACCCTACAGAAGAACCCATCTACTCAGTGACAGGACCCTAGGAGAATAGTGTCCTAACTTTAGTATCTACTCTAGATATTTAAAATTCAATGATATAAATATCCTCCAGCTACAGAAAATGTGCTTAGAGGCAATTATCCCTTTTGTCCTTCTCAACTTGTTATTACAAAAAGGCATAACTTGCTTCTGGTGCTTACAGGCATAGCATGCACAGCACAGGTATTTACAGATAGTGTCTGGAACTATTCCCTCTATTGCTGCTCTTCCACCTTTACAGAAATTAGTTTCTTTAAAAGGTAATGCCATAGGAGTTTCTCGTTACATTACTCAAACCCCTATTGCAGCAGAGAATGGAGTGTACTATTAAATCATAAATACAATGCAAGTATTTTGTTGCTGGTTATGTGATGGGGGGCAGGGAGAGAGACCTATTATGCTTAAATGAATCCAGGTGCTGGATTTAGGTATTTAAATGTGAAAGTCTGGAGATGCCCTTCCTTCTCATCTGCACATATAAATAAATGCGAGCAGGAAATTTCCCCAGGCAATTCACACACCTCACTTCCAGAGCTAGGCCAACCTCCACAACCCTCAACTCCACCATCTGCCTGGCAAGGACATGAATGCAAAATGCCACAAGATGCTGAAGAGCTGCAGTGGCTTTGTGTTCATTAACAAAATCCAGAAAGATCACCATCACACAGATTTCACCATGACAGCTCAAGGGCACCTGTAATTGTCTGTATGCCAAAGTTAAATCAGAAAGTGCAAGGTCTCCCTGTGAACACATCAATCCCTGGTTATTTTAATTTACTTTTAGTAATTATTCCAAAATAACTTCAAGCATAGACTAGCCATTAGATTCCAAATCCTAACCAGGCCAGCTATTTTCTTTGTTCGTTTCAGAACACTGGGTATGTGCAAAAATCTGTGGCACTGCCCTAAAGAAAAATCTAGAGAGACCAAGATGTGATAAAAGGGAACCCACCTCTGATGGTGAGCAGAGACAACTCCTGACAATGGTAAAATAGTAAACATTCAAAAGATGGGAATTCACCACAATTATACACAGTACCTCCCTAAAACACTCAAACATCTCACTGTTTTGTAAACTTGGTCCTCTTTTTCACCTGAATTTGAACATATGTTCAAATGTGTCATGTTTGACACTATGAACAGGTAACTGCTATCCTCAGTTTCCAACAGAGTAAGCAGGAATAACTGTCACCTAAACCATGGCAATCCCAATTCAGTGCAAGGTCTACATAACCAAATTTTAAAGATATACAAACTAAACCATTCCTAGTGTATTATAGACAACTCAGTTTCTACCCAGAAACTACTGCCAGTGCCCAAGAATAGGGTTATTTTTCTTAGTCCTTGGTGTAACTTTCAGGCTTTGGAGTGACAACCACACTCCCATAAAACAGTTGTGTGTTTTGTACGTTACAGATCTGCATGTTGAAAACGTTATCACAATTTTATTCCAGTTAAGTTGTATCTAGATTTTCCTGCTAACTTAAACAGAGAGATACATTACTTCTCCCAAAATAACAAAAAAAGGAAATGCAGAAGATTCTTGGGTTTGTTCTCAACATGCCAAATTCCTTATGACAGGTATTCTTTCTTTTCCCCTCTTGCTACCTTCTTCAGCAATCAGTACAATGAAGCAAAGAAACCAACCACAGGCGTATTTCAGATGATAGAACAAAGAAGGGATGAGGCTGGAAAGGGACCTCTGGAGATCATCTAGTCCAGCCTCCACCAGCTCAAGCAGTCAATGCCCAGGATGATGAGTATCTCCAAGGATGGAGACTCCACAAGCTCTCTAGGCAACCTGTGCCACAGAATGTGTCATCTTGTGTTTCAGTTTGTGCTCATTGCCTCTTGTCCTGCTCAGGGGCATCACTGAGAACAATCTGGCTCCCTCTTCTTCATTCTTTCCTTCCATCAGGTATTCCAATACATTGATCAGATTTCCCTCGAACCTTCTCCAGAGACTTTACCATTTTTAGCCCCAAACTGCAGTTTGTCCTCAGAAAAGGACCCATTGCAAAAAATCTGAGCAATTGTCTTACATGTATCTGTGTGTACATGTGTGAAATAGTTTTAATAAAAAACAAAAAACATGAATTCACAGTGGTAGGCAAAGAAAAAAAAATTTTTATGTAGTTGATAAAAACAAAACAGAGACATTCTGACTTACTGCACAAACATGTACATGAAAGGTCAATATTAAGAGCATCTAAATGGTAAATCTTGATTTAGAAGTATGAGCATGTGATACTATGTGGAAAGCTGTGTTTCTGGGAAAGGTAGAGCTGAAGAGCTGATCTAGAACAAGGCACTTATTTTCCTCACATCTATAAATAGCTCTGGCTACCCTTCCATGAGTTTCCCAATAAATCTGAATAAGTTCCCTTTTTTCTTTCCTCAACCTTCTTGACATTTACATTTCTTCAGAATCTAGGGAAAATGAGTTTTCAAATAGTTGAGGGTATTTTTATTCTTTTATTATTAGAAAAGGTGAACAAAACATGCAACAGAAAAACTTCATTCCTCACAATGGATGCCCTTCAGTTTAGGACATCCGTCCTAACTCTGTGCCATTTACCAACCTTAAGTGAAAACAAGACGAGGAAAAACCAGAGCTATGTAACTCAAACAAAAGTATTTAGTCCATTAGTTGTAAAGGAAAATCTCACCACTGCCTCCCATTACAGAGGCTGAATCTTCTTATTGAGACTCTTCCCACTGATGCATTTCTCTGAAGTTCCTGAGGATCTCTAACATGCAGCACCCATTTCTCAGCCCTTCCAAATGTCACTTATCACAACTTGTCCTGTGCTAGTAACTTTTATTAAAGAGCACCTTCTTGCACTTCATTGTCAAGGCAGATATCTAAAAATCACAGAAATCATCATCTCAGTGAAGGACTAATGCCTTCATTTGGGGAAAAACACTGGCTGCATCTGACACAGCAAGTGCAGGTGCATTAAACCAGGGATTTCTAGTCCAGTAATTTCCAAAGCTACAACTTACAGAATCATTGTTTAAGAGCAATGAACATGTAAATAATCTATATAAAGTCGTTCCTATAGTCCTCATAATAAAATGCTACATTTTATTTAGTTTTTGTAAATTTAGCAGTCCTGCTGATGTGACATGGGAAATATATCCCAAAAGATGCAATAAGTACACACAGTAAGAACCAGGACTCAGCACACAATTTTTGCAAATGCACAGTGGGTGACATTTCTGATGACAGTAGAGCAGTTAAACTACTCAGTCTTAATTATAGCAATATGAAAGATTATCAAAATAGTGGCAATACATTAATTATGTTTGCCTGTTCAAGCATTTACAGAACTATACATACAGCCAGTTAGGTATATGAGATTTTGGAAAAGGAAAAGAGGATGCATTTCCAAAAAAACCCAAGCCCAAAAGCCAAATAAACTGATAACATAAAACAAATTATATACCACAGGTATTAGCAAGGGGCAGAAGCAGATCCTGGCATTAAGAATACCCCTCAAGGGTTCCTCCTCAGAATTTCTGGGGATTTTTGGTTCTCTCTGGATGGAATTTGGAGGGTTTGAAGGCTTAAGGATGGATGTTGTTTCAGTCTTGTTTTTCAAGACAGATAGTACAGCACTGGATGGAATTAATCTCAGTTTAGTATCTAACCTGAGCTAAATCACAGCTTCCACAGTCTCCAGAGAGGCTCTCTAGAACATGATTCATTCTACTTTCCTGAAATGTCTGCCTTAGGAGATTAATAACTCTCCAAAGGTGCCCAGATTCCTCCCTTGAAGTAGATGTCTAACTTTCAGAGAATTACATTCAGGGAGATGAATTCTACTCACTGTGTACCATGATTCCTGGACATATATCTGGGGAACTTAGCATAAGAGCTCTAAGGAAACACAAAGGTTTTGGGAGGTTTTGTTGTTTGTTCACTTGTGGTTTTTTGTCTGAAACTTGGGCCTCCAAGTACATGGGGGATTATAAGGCCCAAACTCCCATGCAAAATTGTTCTATACAAGTCATGCTCACTAATGGACTTAATCAGGTGTATAACTTAAAGAACAGAAACCCCATCCATTTCATAGAGCTATGCAGCCAGACAGCTCAAAACTATGAACACAAGTACACTACTGAATTAAAGACTTGAAGAGTTAAGAAGATGGTTTAAACGGTAAAGTTATCATACTAGTTTTTGTGTTTTATTATTTATTTTATTGTTAAATTACCCAAGGAATTACATCTTTACCAACAGCCATCCCACATCAATTTCATACAGGGGGTATGGAAGACCCCTTTAGCTTAAAAACAGGAGCAGTTCAGAGTACACCCCTTTTTTTGGACATGCTAGCCATTTTTTTTTAACATTTGTTGCCCAAGCATATCTTTTACAAAGCTTCACAAAGACAGATAACCAAACAACAGGATTAAAAAAAGGAATATCCTTAACAGCAGAATTTAGATAACATGACTGAGGTACAGACTAGTGATGGAGATGAGACCCAATTCAAGAGTAATTAAATTCCTCCAGTGAAGGAATTGACATCATTCATTTTGGATTAAATGAAAGCAGAACATAAGTTTCCCTCTATGTGACTGCTTTGCAAGGAGACAGTCCACAGTAGTTATCAGACTTTGCATTCACTCTTCATACCCTGTAACCCCTTTCACGAGCAGACAAACCAAAAGGCACTTTGGCAAAGCAACACTGGAAATTCAGCACATCTGTCCAGGCTTTTCCTGCTGCATGGTAGAGATGAACTCAGTCTCCAGGTAGAGTAAAGCAATAGTTGAAAGCAGAACTGCTATGAAACACCCTTTTTCTATTACACTCACTTTACAAAAGTAATTCCTACATGAAAAACTCTGAGATTTATACATATATGTTTATGTATGTACACATATCCAAAAGAATTCATATAAACACACGAACGTGTGTATATATATAATTTATGCATACATATACATAAATAAATAGACACACTTAAGTATAAGATAGCAGAACTAAAGAGACAGTGGCCTATTCTTGCTTCTCTGAGACATACAGGGAAGGTCTAAGAGCAAGCTGTTTTCTTTATCCTACAAGTATTACAAATGTCAAGTCTGGTCTAACTTTGTTTTGCTGGAAGACTTCTTGGACTTATAAGGCCATAGCTAAAAGAGCTTCTCACTCTCTGATTGAAGGCTGAAGACTACAACTATAGATGGAAGTCATTCCCAATCACTTCTCTGCTCTTTGAATTAATTATATGTCAGTAATAGCCAAATTTTAAACAATCCAAATAAAAAGTCAACTTCAATTTATCTTCCAAGTGACAATAGAGAATTCCTGAAAAAAATATTTTCCAACAGAACATGCAACATAAGAAAGAAAAAATCTTCCAGTGTGAACAAAATTTCAATTTAAACCTTCTTTACCTAAAAAGCAACAGAGAATGAAATTCTTTACACGTATGTGATTACAAAAACACTTATTTGATTCAGTGATGAGAAAAACTCTACAATCTACCAAGTT
This sequence comes from Zonotrichia leucophrys gambelii, assembly GCF_028769735.1. Lineage (NCBI taxonomy): Eukaryota > Metazoa > Chordata > Aves > Passeriformes > Passerellidae > Zonotrichia > Zonotrichia leucophrys. The sequence goes on along the minus strand of NC_088172.1, from coordinate 2,699,728 downwards.
TACCAGTTTGAAGGCACAATGGCTATCACTTCATCCACATCCCACTCTGTTTACAGTGAAAAACAAAACAGATCTCTATAGAAGAAAAAGGATATAAACACAGAATAACCCCTGAGAAGTGAAATTTTACAACAAATATATTTGTTTTGAACTCTGTTCTTTGTAAACTCCCATTATCTGTACCTGTGTTCTTATGTAACTAGAATAATAATGTTTAATAATTACAATGAAAAATATAGACTAAAAAAAGTTACAAGTTCACAGAAAACAAATTAACCCAAACATGATTGAGAGAAATGAGGTCTCACAGAGAACCATACAAAAGCTTCATCTTTCAGTACGGAAAAAAAAGCAAATCAATTTAAAGTTCTCTGACAATGCTCAGATTTCTAAAGAAGAAAAAAAATGGAATGGCATAAACTAGTTGGAAATCCCATAGTGCCATCTGTGTGGAGGGAAAAAAATCAAAAAGCCAACTGTGCATGCCCTTCTTTGGATCTGGAATTCCCGAGAGATTCAGCAAAATTTAAAAATCTGAAGAACTAGGTCTTTCAATAAAATCAGATAAATGTTCTGTAGCTGTTTCACGACATGGTTTATAAAGTATTGGCACCAGCACAAAGAGTTCAAAGCAGTCATTCAGGAGTCACAGAGATTTTTAGAGATTGTCAGATTTTTAACGATTTGCAGCAGTCCTCTAGTAGCAGTTGGTTATTTACTGCATGAACTGAAGTGTTCTTTGTCACTGATCTTCAGTACAATACTGTACTTCTCTCAGACAAAGTATTTTTCCTCTTATTCCAGTAGGTAGCAAGTGCCATCAATACAAGAATAACAGAATCAGTATCAAAAGACAGCCTATATTTTATGGTCCATATGCATCAACAATGGCTAAAAAGGTAAAATTCTAAACCAAAGCTGTACAGAGCAACATACTCTAGCAGTGGTATTCAAAGAAAAAAAAGAGAAAAGCTTCATCCAAGAAAGTGCAAAAGGAAGAAACTTACAGAAATTGTCCATCAACACATTTTTCCTTCTCCAGAGGTTAAGCAGTCTTAAAGAGAGTGCAATAGTATTTTGAGATACTCTCCTCTTGGAAAAACAAAACAAAACAAAAACCCAAACAAAAAAAATCCAGTAATAAAGTTTGGTAATTATAAAATCATCAAATTGTATTGCCCTTGTTTCAAACCCATTATATTTTCATTGCTGTTTTACTGAACACAGATGCTTGTTTTTACACCTGACAGTAGATTTGATGCCAGTGAAAGGACAGTTGCTAACACATTACCCTAAGTTCTACTTCTAAGTTCTATTGTACTCTGCACAATAACCAGACGTATCACAAATAAAGTCTTGACCATGACAGAAATTTGAAAAGAAAACTACCCAGAGTTTTCTACACATCACCAGTTACAACATTAAGTACTTGGCTTAAACTTTGTATCTCAATACCAAGAAGCAGCTGTCAATTTTATCTTTCATTTCTGCTCTAAATTCAGGTGGTCCAGGTTCTTTCTTGCATTTATCTGTTGTGCTGCTTAGGCTGGACTGTGAAACATCCCTACATCTATTTCAGGTGAAGAAAGGGAGAAAACTCTATCAGATACAATTCACTGCCAAAACTCAAAGAAGACAAAGTGCTTTTTCTATCTGTTCTTATACACACTTAAACTGGTTTTCAAATAACTAATTACAGGCCAGATGATAAAATCTTATGCTGCAGGTCAAACTAGAATGCTACAATATCTGTGTATGTATATACAAATACATATGGATACATTTATATATACACACACACACACATGAAAAGGAAGCACCCATATTTTCCTTACTGATAAATATTGAACTTCTGCTTTCACCTGGATATTAACACAGTGTATTGTGTATAACACCCTGTGAAGGGACATTGAAGAAGACATTCATTTGCTTCTCATTAAAGCCAGACATATGGCTAGTATTTAAAAACATGCAGCGCCACCAATTAACAGAACAAAATAATTCTTAGGTACAATAGCAACTTAAAGAAACATAATACATTTAAATGTATTTTACTCATCTGTGTAGATAATTAATAGTTTCCACTATTTTATAGCAGATTTATATTCTCCTTAAAAAAAAATCAGCGCAAATTTACAGGAAAACAACTCTGTCAAACGAGTTCCACAGCAGCATATGTAGGGAGTCACTGGGTGAAACTCTTTTTTATGAACACATTAGGAAAGTTGGCATTCAGTTCTAGCACAACTCTATTATCGATCTGTGAACAGAAGGACACGTCGAGTAAAGAAAGATCTTTACAAGACTCCAGCAATTTTCTTAAAGATGCAGGGCTCACCATCCTCGTTCCTGTGCAAAAACAAAACAAAACAGAATTGTAAAGTTACCAAGAAAAGTGCAGGATTTTAAGTTGTTACTATCATGCCATGAAAAAATGCTACTACAACACAACTTTTATCCAGATTATTTAAATGAGTTTTCAAATTAAAAGCTTCTTAGAGAGCACACAGACCTTTTACCTTCAAAAAGCCTAATGTATTTTCTTTAACTGTTTAAGTCACTGTCATTTTATCCTTACAATTCAGGGGCCTGGGCACACACAACTCCCGGTTTACCTGGAAACACTTCACACAAAGGACGAGAAATTCAGTTATTCTTCGCTTAGAGAAAAGTTTCTTTCCAAGGTCTACAGCCACTGAGACACTGTTACTCGACAGCACCTTCTTTATACCAGGTTATGTACAATATTTTCATTTATATGTCGGTGCTTAGAAGCAATGTCACACACAGGAATGGCCCCTTATCTACTTCTAAGACAGAAACCTAATGTTCTCCTCTTTAACTAGTTTTTAAAGGGAGGTCAAGTCCACCACCAGACACTTCTGACACAGACTGAGTCAAGGTGGTCTCGATGGCTCGGCACCTCAGCCAGTAGTCCCACACCAGGGACCAATGCTGGGCTTAGGCAGCAGCACGGAAGGCTACAGCCATGCTCTCCTGTTGAGCACACAGACCATCAGCACAGCAGATGAGTGATTCCAATTCCAAAGGCATCAGCAAGGCTCCCAGGGCTCAGAGCAAGAGTGGGTATTACACACATGCAGGGGCAGTTATTCAAGAGACTGCTGATCATACATAAATGTATGTATAAAACACAGATAAACCCTGCCAAAAACAAGACCACAGTGACTGAACTCCCAAGTGTCACACAGGGTCAGAGCAAGCATAGGAGTCAGTCAGAAATAAATAAATAAATCTACATTTATAAGCACAAATCCACACATCCATTACAGCTGATGGACATGCAGACAGCCCAGCCCATGGTGCTTAGCACCTGGCCCATCTGACTGGGCTCTGGGCTGTGAGTCAGCTGTCTGAGGTGCTCAGTGCCCCCTGGGGACCTTACACCGTGCAGGACATGCACACACAGCTGGCACACAGGACACTGGACCCAGAGGAGGAGACTCATGGCTTACAGGAAAGGCTGGAAGCCTGGCTGGGTACTCTGGGCAAGTGAACAGAGCCTGGGTGTCTACAGTGAGCTAAACTGCTCATCAAGCTTTCCCTCTAGAGAGTTTATATATCCAACACTACTGCAGAAAACTGCAGGCAGACTTGAACTCACACAGCTCCATCTTCATCTAACTAGCACCCCAAAAAGCCATCTAGTTCAGGATCTTGTCTAGTGCCAGGGCCAATTATGTTCCCTACACTCCTTACCTCCCCTGCAAAAAAAGCAGATTTTTTTACAGTAGATTTTCACTGGTGAATCTTGTCAATTGCCAAAAATTATAATTTTAGGGTTACTAAAGCTATCTTTCATGAATTCTACTACTTTTTTGAATTTCTTCATATTTACAGCCCCTTCACAAGTTCCACAGTTTAACTACATAATGTCAAAAAAAAAAAAAGGAGAAAAAACAAACAAAAAAACTCCAGCCTATTAGCTGCAATAATTAAGGTGCAATTAAAGAAGCATGAGATCATTCCCAATTCACTATTTCTAAATCATGCATACTCCCATGCACATCTCTTCTGTTCCCTCAAGGCCATCTGTTTTCTAGACTCTCTTGCATCTCAAAATGACCCCTGTTGTGCTGTTTCTGCACTAATTTTGTACTTTTGAAACTGGATGACCACAATAATACAGTGCACTGAGCACACAGTCAGTAATTGTATAGTAAGTCTTATGGTGTTTTTTCCATCTCATGTCTAAATAACCCAAATTTTCTCTATTCCCATTAGAATGATGCTGGGCAATGAGCTGATGTTTTCCAAAAATTGTCCACAGGATCTCTTTCCTACAAAATAGAAGCTAATATAAATCCAGTCCCCTATATATGTAGTTGATGTTATTTTGCCTTATGTGACTACTTTGTACTTGATTCAATGTTTTCTTCCTGCTTTATCACCTGTTTAATAAGTATCACAAGATCATTCTGCCATTCTTCAGTGTTAAATTCCTCAGTTTAGGATTTTAAGATTTTTCCATCCTGAATACCTGTGTGTTACCCTCTGGTATTATTCACCCCTCTGCCTGGATTACTTATAAGCAGATCAGAACAGACCCTTGGTGACATAACTTCACTGTGAAAAGAGATGATACATTCTTGTCCTCTGAAACACTCATAAACCAGGAAAAGACAGCTGAGTTACAAAAGCAGCACAACCTTGGCTGAAGTGTGTGAAAATCCAATCTTCTATGGATTGCAGTAGAGCTCACATTCACCAAGAACTTCAAGGAAGTTTAAAGGATGAGAGGCAAAGCCAATACTACCCTTGCTGGGAAGCAGCTCTTCATCTAAATATGGTAATGTCCTCGGTATGCCCACTGACTGACCTTCTCATGGCTGCCACTGGTTTACACAGAGAAAAAGATGATTTTACTGTTTTGTAGCTCCTAATCCAAGCCCTTTACAGAAGGCTGTGCCATGTTTGTAACCCTGCATTACTCTAGCACTGAGGCTGATTTAAGAGACAGATCACACACCAGAAATAAGATTTCCAGAGCCCTGTATTTGAGCTCATTTAGAATCACTGCATAAATACCATTTAGTCCTAACAATTTATTATTGTTCAATGTATTGATTTGTTCAAAAGCTTTCTGTATTGGCATTCCAATTTAAGGCAGCTTTCCAGGCTAATCTCCTGGAAAGAATGGCTCTGATGTAGCAGCCTGCTTGATCCCCTCTGCCATGGACCCCAAGGGACACAACAGCTCTCCTGCGATAGCCTTGTACTGGGGGGAGCCTTCACACCTGGACTGTCTGCTGAGCCCAGCCACTCCTGTGAGCTTGTAACACAGCTGAAATACAGTATCTTTCACCTCTAGCCAGGGGTTCCTTAGTACTTCATCCTGCCTTACTGTGATTTTGTTTCACTTTCTAGATTCATCTTCCTATTTTCATTCTCTGAATGGGATTCAATTTCAGAAAGACTCTGGATGGTTTCATTAGTCTCCAGTACTGTTCTGCATAAGCAAGGAGGCATCTGAATGTGGTCTCCAATTATCCTATGTCAGGCTCTCAGATTAGCTGCTTTGAGGCATTATTGAACATCACCCAAGGACGGTCTTTGCTATCATGCCCCCAGATTTTATCTCCTCTACAGACTCTAAGCTTGTCATTATCACTGTGATTTTAAACTCCCTTACATTATATAATCACCATCATCAGAACTGCCTGGTGGTTCATGCAACAGTCCCTGAAGCTTTCCACAGAAATTCTGTACCATGCTTTATTTCTTCACTTCATTTGACCACACACTTTACCACAGTATCACTGTTCTACCATAAGGACCTGCTCTACCATTCCAAATGCAACTCTAGGAGCAACACATTATGCTACTTATCTTTTTTTCCACCAAGCCTTAAAATTGCTACTACATCAGCACCTTCATCTAAACCCAGCCTCATTTATGCATCACAGCTTTTATGCTTCAAGATCCAAACGTGTATTTCTACAAAAATTCTAGATTTAGATGCCTAGCCACAGATTTTTTGTGTAGGATGTTCTTCATTCCTTCCTACCTGAACTTTGATAGTTCTCCTATCATTTCATCCAAGACTTTTAATAGATTTGCAACTAAGTAGGTCATCCTAAATTGCACGTTTTATTGCACCTGGGTTTATTCCCTCCTCAGAATTAAAATTTTATGTTAGGAAATACCTTTTTCTACAAGTAATCCAGTTGGAGTTTGGTTATTCACACCACAGGATAAATGCACATCATTTGTAGTCTTACTTTTATTTATACAATGTACAGTTAGTTATGTATGTATCCTAAAAGCCTATTCAAAAGCATTTCAGAATTTTAATACAGCACATTTTCCTTTGCTTTTGAAAGACTGGCAATGTAGCCTGCTAGTTAATTACTTACATAGAGCATTTTTCTGCTAGAGTTTGGAGGCTTTTGGACCTTTATTATTTACTATAACTTCTCCTCCATAGACTAATCAGCCATTTTTCAGAATACATACATAACCAAAGCATTAAAATCTGCTATTTAATTTTGTTGCTCAGTCAATTCTCTGTTACCACACTTGTAAAAGGCACCTCTGAGTAATGATCTCTTTGCTCGAACAATTATGCTTATTAGCTGTAAATAATTTAATTGATATCCATCATATATCAAAGCTTTCAAACTCTATAGCTGTTTAGGAGACCTGTGCAGGACAGCTATAAAAACTGCAGAACCCAAATTTTTAGAGCAAGAGACATTACTACACACCAAATAATATTTCAGAGTACCAACTCTTGAAAATAACTAGCACTCTTCCCTCAAATATTCCTACTTTTCTTACCTTTGTTTCCCTGGACCAGCCAAACTAGCCTTTTATTCTTTACATTTTATCCAGTCTACTGCACACAACTCAAATTCAAAATTTTAATGTGCTACACATTTTCATGTTTGAATTGACTAACTACGTGTTGATGTTCTCAAGATAAAGCTGAAAACTTTGACAGCTGGCAAGGGGGCAGTTGGGTTTTCTGTTGCTCAGGAAGGTGTGGGAGGTGTTGGAATGTAGCTAGGAATACATGAATTTTGTGGTAACGAGGGTGTCTACTTTTCACTACTCTTTTTGTGCAGGACAGAGCAGTTGGACCTTTTGGGGAGCGAGGTTAATACCATTTACTCTCCACCCCTGACAGCAGCTGAGAACCGCATAGGAAGAGGACTCAGCAGCTGATGTGATGTGCAAGAAATGCTTTTGACACTGTCAATTCAGGTTGCCATCTGACTTGTCACATTGCTCAATGCTGATCACAGTTTGAAGACTGGGTTTTTAACTACTGGTCTAGAGGTGTCCACTTAACTTTTGATAGCACTGGCTGATGTACTGCGTCACTGCAGAACCGTCAGATGATCAGAGCTGGATCATTCTGACAGAGGGTGGAAACATGCCATGTCACTCAGCAAAAAAGATGTGGGCTGAGAAGGAAATGATACTTGTAAGCAGGCAGTTCAGGATGTAGTGGGTAAAAGAAAGCTCAGAACTGAAAGTTCAAGAGAAGCACATCCTCATGCATTCAGTGACACACACCACGCTTCCTCTTCCAAATTTATGATACAGCAGATACGGACGAGCGCATGACTTTTTTTTAAACAGAAATTTACTTTCTATGTTTTACACAGCACAAACACAGCCTGACATCCAACAATGCTTTAGATGGGTCAGTAAGTATATAAAGTCCTTGAAAACCAGCAGTTTTCATCTTTCACAGAGTCCTCTGACTCTGTAACAAGGAAATTACCAAACAATTATGGTAAAAGACAGATGGGCAGCAAGCCTCAGGACCTATCACCTTCAAACAGCATCCAGGCTATATATAATGCACATTTTTCATCCCTTACAGTTCAACAAGATTTCTTTCAGAGGCTTAGACTACTCCACCCCTGAAGCTATTGTGATGATAAATAACCTATAACTGAAACAAGAAGTTTTCTCTGTCAAGTTTATAAGTTCTAACAACTAAAGAGAGACACCAATATAGTATCTTGAATACTGGTGATTGCAGTGAAGGGAAGACATTCTGACCCTTACTTAGCTAAGTGCTTGTATGCAGGAAAAAACCTCGCTTTTACACAGCTTTGTTGAAGCAAAAGAAGTTCCTTTACAGCACACTGTGCTAACCCAGCAGCAATACCTCTACACCCTTCACAATGCACACACAAGCCAGACGTTTCTTTACCTGGGAGATGACAAAGGATATAATGAGAGCACCTCTCATTCCTTCACATCACAGAGAAGACCCACTGTTCAAGGTTACTCTTGCAAAGCTGAGCTCTGACCTCTTACAGCTTCAGCCCTGTTGTCACACTTCTACTGAAGGACAAAAACATACTACACATTCATGCAGCTTAAAGTAACAGGGTGGCCCTGTATCACATGCCCAAAGCAAGAGCACATTCAGAGATTTGTGACTTCCTTGGTACTCCTGCACAGCGAGAGACTCACTCCTTAGTTCAGACAACAGAGACTTCTGCACTGACACGGCAACACCTGGCAACTCTACCTCCAGATGACACAGTGTGGTTCTACTTGACAGCTCTTTCTTGTAACCACAGACTGCAGTGGTTACTACATTCAGACAAAAAAAAATTAACACAGTTTCCTCGCTGTTGCCAAAAAAGCAGGGTAAGTCCTACCTGTACATAATGAATATCACCTTGTACCGACTTGTTTACAGCAAAGGACAACCTTTTTTTCACCCTACCAAGTATTTCTCTGAAGGAAGAAAGAAATAATTTTTTGCAGATTATTAATTTTGCAGGAAATTCAACTGGATATCCCCTAGAGGAGATTTATGTGAACACACCATGCAATCTCACAGGAAATGTTTGACTACAAATCCATCTGACTCAGAAATATTGGTAAGCACCAGGGAACAGAACAAACTCCTCTTCACTTTCACGTTACTTTAAAAAAAAATCATTAGGATGTCCAACTGAATTAAAACCTGAATTCAAACACTAAAGAAATGTGGCAGCAAGCCTTCCCTGCTGTCAGACAGGCAACAACAGACTATCCATGAGTTCAACACAGCCATACTATTCTCTGGGGAGCCCCTGGTGCAGAAAGGAGGTCTGAGCACTTTGTGGGCAGACATGAGGCCATGGCAACAGAAGCACATGGAAGTGGGTGGTCAGGGGCAGCCAAGTGCTTCTTAGAGGCTTAATTCCCTACACCATTTGGAAACTTCTTGTGTCTGAGCAGGGCAGTGTGCCGCTGATAATTTAGCTGCAGAGCAGATTCTCTTAAAGATACACAAAACACAGTTACCCCTGGGGGGCATAAACATAACATATCTACAGCTTGAACTAGGTGGAGTTCAGGTTTTTTCTGTTCATATGTCTTTCCCACATTGGTCCAAAGGCAACTCTCTCAGTCAGAAGTGAGTAAAACTCTTCATCATTACTGAAGAGTGTACTGGAATGTCAATCTGAAGCCATATGGTAAATACTTTGAAATTATAAATGCTGATAAGAATAAATCCTTAAACTTGCTTGGAAAATTATCCATGTTGATGCTTTCAGTTCTGTGCAGTATCCCTCTCAACCTAAATGTAATATTTTCGTTACAATTATTAAACATTAGAAGTATACAGAGCAACTACTTTATTCCCTTTCATTTAAATATTCCTTTTTCCGCTATCCTGTGAAACTAAGTTGGTAAAAGCATGAAGAGTTTTCTCCCACACTGATGTCACAAACATCTCTGCTGTCCTACATTATTATAAAAAGAAAACCTCATATGCCACCATAAAAGAATAAATTCAGCATCACACAAAACTACACTTCTCAAAGTCCTTACTCAAGAGTTCAAAGTATATTTACTTTAGATCTCTAAAAATATTTTCAACTATGGAAACTGCAGAGGATTAGAAATTTCAGATTTGCTATGCTTTTTGACCCCCCATCACTTCCTTCCCACCTTACTAGAAAATCTATTTAGGTTTTGTTTTTAATTACCCTTTCATCTTTAATAACTCAAATTCACTTACCAATAAAAGTGATGAAGAAATTCAGTATTGCATAGTATATAATATATATGATATAATATATAACAAATATTTATTGCACAAAAGCAAAATGTTTATTGATCACAGACTCATGCTATAAATACACTTTGTCACACTTCAAAGAAATAAAAATACAAACAAAAGTGGAAAGAATTATAAGAAATTTCATCTTCTGATAATCAAAAGAGAAAGGCTTCAGTTAAAAAAGCTGATGGTCATGAAAATAAAAGTTAGTGGAAAAAAATGTTGCACCTAAATTCCAGTTTAAGGAATTTATACTCAGCAGTCAAATTACACAGCTGGTATAAATCTACTGGCTTCTGAGTTAGAAATCATGCAGTGAGCTAAACGTCTCTCCTTTTTTTCACATGCTAAACCATAATTTTAAGAAATAATTATTTAACAAATATGTCTGGAAGACAGTTTGGTACTAAGGACTCCATTTTAGCTGAATGGCTTTTAAGACACCATACAATAAAACCAATACTTCCCCCTTCTCTTACCCAGTATATCCAGCTGCCGTAGGTGCGTGCAGTTGGCAGCGAGCTCCTCGATGTCAGTGTCACACACAGACCTGTTGGCCGTAAGGAAGAGCTTCTGCAGGTTGGGCAGTTTGCGTGCAAGGTTTGTGAAGCAGCCTGTGCTGCTCTGGAGCGTAGGACACCAACCAAGGTCAAGCTCTTCCAAAAGCTGGCAGCCCGAAGCCAACTCGGCGATCCCGCTTTCTGTTATGTTTTTACATCTCCACAAATCCAGACTGCGAAGCTTTTTGCATTTTGCTCCCATCATGCTTGCTATAAGGTCATAGTCTTCAATCTGCAAGGAAAGCAGACGCTCTGTCATGTGCAGCATCGTTCCAGACATACAGAGGTGTTTCAAGGTTTGCTTCCTAACACACATAACGCATCTGGCTCAAGCATTTGTCATTTCTAAAAATCGTTCATTGCGTGGTACAGTGAGATCTACTTTTATAAACGACAAAAATAAAATTAAATTCTTATAAACCCCAGACTCAGCTGTTTTTAAATTCACTTAATACTGAGGATCAAACCGCAGCAAAAGTTGTTTCTTTGAAGAAACTTTTTTTTGCGCAGTTGTTTTCCCCTTTAAAGATGATTATAACAGCTTTTATGACCACAGGAAGTGCAACTACTGAAGAATGATTGAAGTACTAATTTCCATTTTAAGTTGATCAGTTGCTGCATCTCCTTACGAAAGTCTTATTAATTACTTGTTAAGTGATTACACATATAGAGAATGTCCAAAAACTTAGAAAAAGGCTGAAGAACTCTGAGAAAGCCTAGAAGCCATTTTAGGCCTACTTAGCTTTACTTTAGTACATAACCCTTACATATATGACCAAGAGGCATCATCTTGGACCTTCCAAAAGAGTAGAGTCTTGTATAAACCTCACATTTAACACAGCTTTGTGAAACAAACCCAGATTGGTTCCAAAGCGAGTGCACAGACACACACAGACAGACACACACACACAGACAGACACACACACACAGACACACACACACACACACAGACACACACACACAGACACACACACAGACACACACAATCCCCCCACACTCTGAATGGTCACTCACCATGACACAGCTGCCCAGGCTGAGGTGCTGCAGCTCCGAGCAGAAGTTCAAGATACTGAGCAGGGCTGTTTGCTGCCACGGGGGAACACATCAGAAGGAAATACAGAAAGTGAAACAAAGAGAAGAGGTCAATTAGACATTAAAGGCTGTCACCACATTTCTTGAAATACAGCTCAAAACTCTTTCACAGGTACCTCAAATGCCACTTAATGAGTCTCTGGGTACTTCACCCATTGATTGGCTTACAGAAATGGTAATCGTTACAAACCTTTATGCAAGTCCTCTGGATGGGCTTGTGTGCTGCCCTGAAGACACCCACACCCCACTGACCTATCTGCTCATGTCCCCCAGGAGAGCTGGTGAAGAGTGCAGCAAGATCAAATAACAGGCAAGGCCAGCCTGCAAACAGAGGGCTGGCCACACACCAGGAGAAGAGGGCAGGCTCTGACATTCTCCCATCAGCTGCAGCCTGATGGAGCTGCCAATAGAGCGGCACAGCACCAGGGCTGGGCTGGCGACTTCAATGTCAAAGGCGGCTCCGTGCTGACAAGGATGCTGACAGCCACTGAGCACTTGTCACTACTGTCACGCTGACTGAAACAGATACAATGGGTATTTTACACTCCTGTTCCTGCCATTTAAGGCTGCCATTCTTTGCAGAAAGTACTGCACATTGCTCAACCTGAAACTGACTGCAACATCAAATGCACCTTACAAAAGTGCACAGCTGGTCTGTTCCACAGAGGAAACTTTTACAGATTTTTTTACCTGTGTTTCTAAGATACAAAAAAGATCCTTCTGCATTGTCTGTAGACATATTTTGTTTTGTACTTGAAAATGCTCACAGTGTGAAAAAAAAAAGAATATAATCTGGGATTCACATCACAAATACTTGCGCATCATAATTAAAACATCACTTCATTAGGACTTAGTGATCTACATGGGCTTTAAAACAGGACTAGACCTCACAGCCTAGTTAACAACAAGAATATGTGCATTTCTACAGGATATACAACAGTTTCTAATAGGAAAAAATCCAAGCAATATACAAGTGACAAAGTAATCTACTGCTATTAACTGTAATTACAACAAGAACACTAATCAACAATGTTCGTATGCAGGGGTAGTATAATTTATAGTTTCTTTAAATATAAATTTTCTTGTTTTCAGAAAGTTTATTGTAAAATGCTTTAGTTAATTTCCTCCATTACATTCCAATGGAACTTGGCAGAAAGATGATCCTTTGCCATATCACCAAGAAGAAACATCTGATTCCTGGAAAGACTGGCAGACACAGAAGAGGGACATAGCATGGGGCATTCACAGAGACATTTCAGACATTTAATTTAGGTGTCTCCAAGGAGCAATTATAAATACCCAACACTTGACATGCTGAATCTTGATTCCAGCTTGGCCCTCTAAGATTTGATTTCCCAAAGGCAGCCTAAAAGTAGATGTTAAGAGTAAGCCTTCCTCACATATATCTTGGTAGAAGTCCTACAAAGTCACTGTCCCTTGCTTGCTTGACTTTCATTCACTTTTTAAAGGAAAAGGTAGCTAGAGAATGGAATGCAAGCATTAAAAAGTCATTATTCAAGAGGTTATTAATAATATTTTAAGGTTGGTAAATGTGTAAATATCGAATTCATTTTAAATTGAACAGTTAAAAAGCAAATGGCTGATCTGGATCATGAAAGAGGAATAAACAAATAACTCAAAGAGAATGAGACACAGTCTTTCCTATTCAACTCAGTGAAAGCTATGAGCTTCAGAACCTACTCAGATGCACAAATTAAAAGCAAAATCCCCAAACCCCTGTCTCCAAAAATATTGGAGCTAAACAAATCAGCCTCTATCTGCACACAGAGCTCCAAACAAGGTTTCTGCAGGTATTCAGATGTCTCCACAGGAAAGCTGAATATATTGCTGCATTCTACCAAGTCTTTCAGTAATGGTTTCCAGATTGGAATTTAAACACTGGCCTTAAAGGATGGGAAACAGCAATCTCTTTCCTTACTTGACACAAACAGTACAAAAGTGAACAGTGACTCTGAACAGCTGGTAGGATGTGAGATCAATTCCATGCCTCTTCTGAGAGGGGTGAAATAGAGAGGAGGACTACCATTCATAGTTATCTTGATAGATAATTGAGCTCCATGTGTTAGCTTCAACAGGAATGTCATGGATCTCCCAGAGTACCTTTTTAGTCCCTCTCTTTTTCAAGACAGTCCTTCCTGTACTGCCATGCACTGAGGCTACATTTTCAAAGGTCTTTTCACAATCTATTACTTTAAACTATTATTTAAAAAACAAAAACAACTTTGGAAAAAAAGCACTAGAAATCTGAGTAATAGAAGGGAGCTTGGTAGAACACCATGTCATACCATCACAAATCATGCCAAGTCAAGCCCAAGAGTAAACAACCACATACTCAACATTCATTTCACTGGCTATATTAATTCCTCTTCTAGGGCTCACACATGCCCACACACAGCAAACCAGATTTCCTTCAGACACAGTGTCTGTTCTTCTGTAACTGAGGTGGGCTTTGCATATGTCATGCAAGAAGAAAAAACCCTTTGTGCATGCCTAGCTGTGTCTCAGTCAGTTGAGAATCCAGGTGGCAAAAGACATGAAAATAGCAGGAGAGAATGGCAGCTCACAGAATCCATATGCACCCCACATAGGAGGATGATCATTGTAATAACCTGTCTGTGTCAAGCCATCTGTCAGTACCACAACATGAGCGACACCACTCCTACAGCAGCGAAGGAGAACAGCCAGGCAGTCACCCCATCCTGGAGCTCCAACAGGCCAACTTCCCAACGTCAGAGTGCTTCACAAGAGGAGCCTGAACCCGGAGTCTAACTTCACTTTCTTGGCCAAGCAGAGACATTCAAATCAAAGACTATCCATCTAACAACATTCTTCAGCCTGGCAGCCAAGACATTTATAGTTTGGAGATTTCTTGAGTTTTCCCTGAAACAAAGGCAAAGTTTAGCTTTGTACCTGCTCCCTTCTAAAGGGATTGAGAGAGAGTGGATGATTATAAAAACCCACAAAAAAACCACTCTAGAAACAAACTTTAGATAAGATTTACTTTTGTTAAATGGAATCATGGCATCAGTGGTCTAAATTTCTTTTGCCATCCAAGCAAAACAAAATCTACCAAAATAATCAATTTTTATAAAATGCCACAGACAACAGAAAAAGTTCAAAGTGAGTGAATAAAATGGTCTGCTCTATCCTCCATTCCCAGGAAAGAGGTTTTTAGATGAGGAAAACAGAGTGAAGAAGTTGTTTTCAGAGAGAAGACTGTGATGTCAAACTGATCGGAAAGATATGACAGTGCTGCTAAACACAACCTTACAGAGCATATTTCAGAAATATTTTAAGGCATAATAGTTAGTCATAAACCTCAGAAAAGGGGAAGATGGCCTGAAGCTTCTCTGAAATCTTTATATACAGGTACAACAAATGTCTCTCAGAAAGGACATCAACACAGCTGATCCTGGCTTGAACAGGAGATGAGATTACCATTTGAAATCCTACTTTTCTCCACACAGGACAGGTGACAGGTCTGTCCAAACATCAAAGTCCTTCCTCCACCCTGTAATACACACCTGGATACACACAATAATACTTACTGTGTTCTGTGCTGTGTGCATACTTTCATATAAACAGGTGGTATTGGACTGAATTGCCTCCTACCTGTCTTTGTAAAGGCCTTGGCCATCACAAAAGGTTTGACTTCGATGTTGTAAAAGTACTGCTGGTTTGAACAGATACCCCCCAGCACAAAAACCAAACACTGGTGCCAGAGCAATACACATGGCAAGACTGACTCTTGCTTGGCTTTTTCAGTTTGGTTTTTTTTTCATTCATGATCCAGCAGAAAGCACAAATCATTTCTGATGTTCGTATGATAAAGAAAGCATCCAACAAATAGCCTGAGCTCAATGTCTGTTCAAACAGAAAACCCTTCTGTCTGTGACTCACCTGTGAAAGATGCACTTAGAACATTTAACTATTTACTCATTTACTTTGCAGTTTCATTGTCAAGTAGTTAGAGATTAAAAATATAAAAAGGATTAAAAAATACAAATGATGCACTATAATATGGCTATCACATAACAACTCCACTACCATGCTACAAGGCATAAGTGCACCACAGTGTGACTCTGGAAGATTAAAGGAAGAGCTTAAGAAAAACAACATTTTGCTTTGGGTTAGAGAAGAAATAGTCTGCAGCTTTTAATTAACTTTCTATAGACAAATCTTGCAAGATGCTTTTAAATTTGTAACTGTTTTACTGGAGACAAACAACAGGTTGTTTCTTCTCCTTCTCAGAAGAACCATGTCTGACATAAATTAGGAATTCTTCCAGTCCCTCAATAAAACAAGAGTCTAAGTCTTTTAAAATACTTTCATTCTTCTGCAATTGTTTCTTCAAATTTTTCAGTGACGTTATTGCTAAGACAAAGGAATCTAAAAATTATCTTTAGATAATTAAAGACTGCTTCCTCCCTTCCCTTGCTTGCTATGTTTTTAATCAGAGTTACTAATTCTCCAGTTGACCTTTTTCTTGAAGAAAAAGTTGGATTATATAGGATTTAATTTTGTATTTTTAACATTAAAAATCCAAGTTTCTAGTAGAAAATACTTCCCTCAATAGCCAGCTCCACAATCCTACCTCAATGAGGAGGGGTAAATGTGGTAAAGAGGAGGTAACTCTGCAGGGTGCTCTAAGTACTCTGTCCTCCTAAAACTATCAAAGTCAATGACTTTTCAATGAATTTCTTGAAATTCTTGGAACCCGAGATACTGAAAAAAAGAAGAACTGGAGAACTGTGAAGGCCAAGCCAATGAAATCTGTGTCTCTCTCAAGCCCACCAATCACATCCATAATTCTCAGAAGCTGATTCCTTAGTAGAAAAATCAAAATATTCTTAGAACTGCACAGAAAGGCTCCTCTGTTCATGATCTGAGCAGAAGCTTCCCAAGCAGCAGCTTTTGTTCCCAAAAGGTTTAAATTTACAGCAAGGGATGCTGGAATTGGCATTGATTGAACTCACCCAGACAAACATACAACTGTGGGAACAGATTAGCCCAAAACATCTCTAACTTCAGCACACACACCATGAGTGCTACTTACTGTAGTTAAATTAAATTGTATTTTCAAGTATTTCACATATCAGTCCACCTTAAGCCAGTGAAATAGCATTCCATAGCTACCACACCAATAAAAATTTTGTCATACTAGAACTACCTGTATTAAAAACCCCAACCAACCAAACAAGGAAGTCCTCAAAAGAAACCAATTCTATTTCAATCTGAGTGCCAGTGCTGCTATAGAAATTTGTAATCACAAACACTCCCCATAAAAATGTAAAATACAATCTTGTTAAGAATGTCAAAAGCAATTAAAAATCTACAAAAATTCACAATTCTTATTTTTTCCTCCCTTTGGCATTATACAGCACTAAAAGAAAGCCAAAAATCAACTGTTTGGGTGAGGGGATTTTCTTGGCACAGACTTTGAAAGAACTAAGTCAGAAATTACTTGGCATCTGCTATTCTACCACAATGATTAAAAACCTCATTGGATGCAAAGCCAGAATTCTGTAAATTTCTACTGAGCCATGCCTTTTGGAAGGTACAACAGGGCAAACCAATATTGCCTGTAAGGAAAAAAACAGTCTACTTCAGGAATTTCCAAGTATTGTACCTCTGCATCTAAAAATCTACAATCATGCTGCACAGTCTCCAAAAGCAATTTTTTTTTAACAGAAAGGAGAATGTAATACATTAATAATGTAGAAAAACAAATGTAGGATAATGCTGAAATACAATTTTCATCTAAATCTGCTCCAACAAAGAAATTGTACAATATGATTTTCCCTCCCATTTTCCCCCACACGCACAGTATTTCAAAGCATCAAGATAATTTAAGTTCCAGACTTCTTGGTCTATGATATTTCAAAACAATTATGCTACAGATATGAGGTACTGTGAGTGGTTTATAGAGAGGAAATGCATGCTAATAAACATGTGAGAGTCAGTGGTTTAAACAGATGAAAAAAACCACAAAATTAATTTTAGATAATTACAAAGTACTAGCCTTAGTTTTCAGAAAAAGTTTTCATATCTATTGGTTGCCCAGAAAGCACTCATTTCCAAATTACTTCTAAGGTTTTGAGTTCTGAGGATAAACACCTATTCTCAGTAGCTTATTTTTTACAGAAAAAACCCACATGTGGGGATAGTAAAGAAACATTCAATAATGCACGAAATACATAATACACTATTTCTTGAAACTGTACTTGCATCTAGAGGTCTACAGAGCTATTCAAGTTGATCACTGTCTATTGGTCTATTTGTCACTATATGTTAATTTTCAGCTAAATAAAATGTTACAGAAAATGTCGGGGAATCATATGTTACATTAGAACTAAATGGTGGCCAAATTTGTTTGAAGGCTTAAGTCCTTCAGTTCCCTGAGCTATTTCATGAGGAAACAAATAGAAGAGGTCACCTCACCCTTTACAGTGGTGTTTGTGTGGCCTTTTGGAAGAACGAGATGATGCCCACGTAGTCCCAGAGAGAGAGAGATATCCCCTGCAAGTATCCAATCACTTTGTGGCCAGAAATTATTATACCTCTTAAACAACATTAAACAATCCTTTCCTCAAATTTTCCAGATAAAAAAAGGTTGAGCTTTGTTACAAACTGAACTTCCTGCAACCTAGAAAAGCATATTAAGTTATGTACAGTATTTCATGTCCTTACACACACCCCTATGTAGAGTATCCTATACAGTATCACACATCAGAGAATCTCAGTCTTCTTTGTATCTATCCTCATGCCACAGCTACAGAATTAATAAGTTGCTTCTACACGAATTGTATTGACAGAAGAAATGTAGCATACAGACTCCTTCCAACTGGCCACAGTCAGAGATCAGGAACACAAAGCTCCCGGGTTAAATTCCCAGTTAGTGTCATCAGCACTATGAGAATCACAGAAGAGCTAGGTGTGGGAAGAACTCCTGGAAACTGTTTAGCTCAGAGCACCTGGACCCAGCTCAGCTAGCATCTCCAAACTGACTGAAAAATGCTGGCAAGAGATGTAGGACCCAGTCCCTTTCCAGGATGAGCCCCCACCCTGTCCTTAAACACCACAATCACAAGGGTTATGCCCTCTGCCATTAATGCAGACAATTTTCTTTTATAGATTCCAAATAAACATGGCAGCAAATCATTTTCCTCCATACTAGAAGCTGGCATTAGAACAGGAATTCTATTCTCCCCAAGCATCCATCAGCTATCACCTTGGAAGATAAAACATGGAAAGAAACATCATGAAAAGGGAGACAATTGAAATGGATTCATTAAAAATCTGCTGTCCATATCTCCCTAATGCACATGGATTATAGGACCATTTCTGAGATATCATTTTTGAGACAGTGATAAAACTTCCGTCTCCAAAACTTTATGACACATTTAAAAACACTGATGCAACATGGACACTTGTAAGTGTGAGATAAGAGAAGAACAAGGTGGAATGAGCCTTATTAATGAGTGCAGGTGTTGCCTCTCAAAAGTCACAACAACCTGGCTCTTCAGAAACAGACCCAGTGTCATTTGCAAGCTGGGTTCAGAATATTCAGGGACACCTTTTTGTTCTCTACAGCTACCTGGCAGTGCCAGGGGCACAGCAGGGACTGGGACACAGCAACACAGCAATTACTGAATTAATTCAATGAAACTAATAGTCTCTGCAGTTAATTAAATTACTGTATTTTGATTTTGCTGTATTTGGTCAAATTATGTCCTCCCTTATGTCTGCAAATCTGTTTTACACCTTCATTCTTCCCCCTCACTTCACATTACAGGCTCAAACAACCAAATTCCACACTGTGAGCCTGACATGAAATCAAAAAGCACCATCAAGGCCCTGTATCCCACAATTGTCAGACTCAACTTGATTCCAAGAATCCACATTCCAGCTAGAGTCTTTCACCTTTTTTTTCCCCCCACTATTTGCTTGCAGCTCTTCATCCTAAAGATTCATACCCAAGCCAATGGAACTTTGCCCAAACTGAAAACCCTTTAAACAATAGCTCTCAAAAGTATGATGCGACTCAGGGTATTTCTGAAAACACTGTAGGACATTTTTATGGCAACATTAACTGTTATGTTGCTCACAGTATAAGAAAATAAGAGTTATTACATTTACTGCTATGATTCTTCTGCTTCTTTTTGGTATCCAAGATTTCCAGTGTCCTTTCTTGCAGCTGCCCAAGTTCCAAATTTGCTTTTGGTCAAAATTATCAGAGGTAAAAATCTATAAATACAACACTTTCTTTAAAATGTATGAAAAACAAAGTCCTTTGTCCATTGTAATTAGATTTGAATTTAGTTCATTTTGTATCTCAAATATAATTGCAATACCAACTTTACATTTTTTTTCTTTACACATTAGAAAGATTTCAGAATATCATGCAATATGAAATATATAATCTTACATTAAAATTTACACCCATCAGTAAGAAGACTGACAAGTTCTTCTACTGTAATTTTAGCTTTGGTTTCCTTAAAATACTTCTTTGGCTGCATGATTTATATGGACTAAATACTTCACAATAAGCATTCAATTAAGAAAATATTCCTGCTCAAGGATAAAGATGTGCATTGCCAAGTACTGTATACAATAATACATTGTTCATTGTATTCTTCAAAAGTATAAAGGCCAACAAGTGCTTTAGTCATGCTGTGAATACACTCTGAACACTAAGGAATTATGTATCAGTAAATACTAATTCCACCAGCACAAAAATCCCACAGGTATAACAGTGGTGTTGAGCACAAAGAAATTACATTTATAAAAAGTTGAGATCAGTTTCTCAAAGCAAAATACAAATTACTCAAGCATATACATAATCAAACAACCTTTAAGAACCTTTATTAATTAATTTAAAGCACTGGAAAAATGAGCCACATTTGGTGGGAAGGAGGATAGCCATGCAGGATACTTTTTTCACTAATTGAAAAGTTACTGAAAGTCACTGGACTTTCCTTCTTCTAACAGAAATGTTGAAATCATTCAAAGGTATTGGAAGCTTCAATTCAGAGGTTAGAAAAAAATTCTATACACAAAACCTCACACTCAATATGTCAAGGAAATAACATCACAGATGGCCTTAAGAATCAGCAGGGTTAAGACCAAAGACTACAACATTCTCCAGTGTTGCAGACAGCAACGTTCCAAAGCAGCAGTACACTGAGTAGCAAAACACCAGCCTTGCCCATTTCACTAAAAACATACACTTAAAAACTCCAGCTTTGATTGCAAAAACAATGACAAAAATTTTAAATACAAAACCTATTCAAAGAAAACAGCTAAAGAAGAAACTGTAATTACAATTGCTCAGACAACATAACTTTATTAATTTCATTAACTTTCCATTGTCCTCAAAATCTCTGCACCTAAAAAAAAAAATCATTAATAGTAGTCAGTGTTTCAGCAGAGTGTTTCCTTAGAATTTATCTATAAGTGTCACTGTAATCATATACATGGGAAAAGTACAACAAATACTTTAAATTTAGATGTTGAAAGAACTTTTTTCCTCTTTTTTAGTATTAAAAGTCAAAAAAGTAAAGGAAAAGGCTACAGCAGGACTTAGACTGCAAGAAAATCCTGGATCTGGGCAGGTACTTGGGAGTGTGTATGGGAGAAATACCATTTATTTTATTAAAATGTTAATTCTGTATTTTTTATCAAGCATAATAATGCAAAACCAGAAACAGCATTATTACATACTGACAAATAGCATCCTATGTTATTTAATCACGTCCAAATCCACAACCAAAAGAAAAAACTGTACTGTTTACCCAGATGTGCTCTAACACATGAAATTTTTGTAGTTTACTTTGGTCATTGCTTGGTTTAGGAAAAAAGCAAGCCCCTGAATTATTTAGGAAAACAGTCTAAATGAAATGAACAGATTTTTCTTTTGGTTTCTTCTTCTTGCATTTTGAAACAGAACTTTAACAGAGCACTGTATCAGCTCTGTTCTTATCACCTTCTTATTTTCTCATAATAAACACATACTTGTTATCAGTTTGAATTTTTTTCTTAGTGGATTCACAGCCTCATATTCTTTTCACTGAGCAGATCCAGTTGGCAACAATACAATGCCAAGTTCTTGGTTAATCATTAGCATTGTTCCTCTGTTTGCTCCTCAGAAGCTCCAACAATGAAGACAGCAGTAGAAATTTCACAAAAATCAAGAATACTAACAGCTCTTTGACAAGTTTTAGAGAAGTCTCAATCACTTGACAGCATGCTTGATCAATCTATCCTTTTTTGCATATAGCCATCACTTACTAACAAGATTTCTGTACCAGCTGAAAAGTACAGAAGGAATGGCAGCCTATTTTGTACAGATAACCAAAGGTTTGCACTAAGAGAAGCTCATATTGAGAAAGATAATGTTATTTCTACAAATCTGTAACTTTTGTAGTTCGAATGCTCTAATTCAAATCCTATGCCACATCTTCATTCTTTCCCTTTTATTTTTTGACCTGTGATCTACAATGTATATTGTTAAGTGGCTTCATATTAACAAGTGACACCCAAACATCATCTCAAATTTACCTATTTAAATTTCCAGATATTTCTCTTCCACTGTTTATTAGGAACAGTGCCTTTTGTTCAAATATGCATATAAAACAGAAGCACAATCTTGTATAAACTTGATTATGAATGAATGTTCTTGTCGGCTACAAGCTGCATGTCCATACACACGAAAGGGAGAAGTGAATCTTCACAATTAAGGGCTTCAAAGTCAGGAAACATTTACCCACACTCAGTTTAATTTCAAGCTCTGCTCAGCAAAGCAACAGCAGAGGAATGAGTTACCATTCACCTCAGAGTACATTTCATCTGCTGCACTAATACAAGCATGAAGCCTCAAACTTCAGAAGTTACCTGAGAATAATCAAGAAGATTCTGATCAACCAACAGTAAAAAATAAAAAAATTATACAATCACTACCTCTGATACAGTGATCTTTCCTGGATCTTAAAAAGCTTTGTGAATTAGAACGAATAATCAAAATGAAATAAAAAGATTTATCCAAGATTAACAAAGACTAGTATTGTAGAAACAAAACAGATACACCCAAGGCACCAATACAGCTTTATTCAAAAAAATGCAGGGCTCACCAGTTTTCTTTGTGAAAATAATAATTGTTTGAAGAAAATAATAATTTTTTGAAGAAAATAAAACTGCTTCAATACAGTGAGCAGCCACCACAAAGTCATGGTGACTGCACACCCCACAGTGAGCACCACTCACAGCAGGTAGATCACCCTTCAATCTAACTACCTTGTGTTACCCACTCCATTGCAGACACCTGGCTGGAACTTGGGCACAAACAAACTTAGGAGTCACCAAATAAAGATCAACAAGACCCAACTAACTCTAACACACATGTCAGGTGTGAACTGCTTATGAATGCAATATTGTAGTCTTAACTCCAGATGTCCCTTGCAATCTAGCTGACAGAACCTACTGCTCCAGCTTCATTCCCTTCATCACACCACAGATTAACTCCCCACACAATCCAGAGCCACAGCCTGACTTCTGTGCACCAAAAGCACAAACACAAGTAACACACACAACTAAACCCTTCTTAAAATGTTTAATCTAGAATTAGAAGCCAGGAAAAAAGCCTGCAGAGATATGGGATTGCCCCCATTCTGGCACAGCTTTTGCAACATAAAAGTAGAACAGCTTCCCGGTAAACCATGGTGGCAAGGTTGTAACACCTGAGTAATATAGCTACTGAGAGAGAATGGAATTTTTCTGATCCAAACTGCTAAGTTTGTAAGGATACAATATTTGTAAAATGTAGCAAACCACAACAGACTTCTCAGCTACTTGCGGCACACAAACCCATTCTATCTTAGAGAGGAAATGTGTCGCAGCAAGCAGTAACAACTCTGATTTGGGTAAGTAACTGTATAAAGAGGTAATTTTTAGACTGTAAATGAGAAGTTTCATAAAAAACTTGTGTTCCGTGCCTCAATTACTGCTAATATCCAAAGACTGTAGGAATCTAGAAATTAGCAAATCATTTGAAAAGGGAGAATGGTGAAAATTAAAGGAAGTTACTAAACATGATAATTTTACAATTGTATTTGCCAATACAGTTTGTCTAGAGTACATTTCAAAACACAAGAAAAGCTTTAAATTTGTAATTTTACCACATTGCTTAAAACAGGAGGTGAAAAGTTACCAACCTACCATGAAAGCTAAAACACACACGCCAAAAGCTTTTCTGAAAATAAAAAACCATCCTCAGGTTTTTGAAACTACCTTTGGATTTTCTGAGTTCAGCTCTGAATTGACACTCAAAATACGAATTTACTTCTTCATTATTGGAAAAAACCAAACCCCAAACCAGCTTTATGAGGATTGAAATGCTTATTGCAAAGGCTGAAAATAGCTGTTCCTACCTCCACCTTCGTTCTGTAGAGAATGAGACGCTTTAGGCTGCCCACTTTGGCTATGTGGTTGAAAGCCTGAGGTGGTATTTTATCACATGATGAGAGATTTAATTCCTGAAGATTTGGACACATTTCAGTGATGACCTCCAAGCATGTTTCATTGAGGAAATGGCCACAAGACAACTCAAGACGTACTAGTTCAGAGCCACAGACTTTCAGGAACCTGTAAAAGAAGCCCATGTTTTAAGGGAAAAATTAACATACTTTCAGGTGAGAGTCTGAGTGCTGTCAAAATCTTAACCATGTAAACCAGGAAATAATTCCTTTCAACAAAGAAAAGACAATGGTCTCGATAATTCTGTTTTGGTTTAGGAAGTGAGAACATGCTTTGTTATTAACTCTGAGATAATGGAGCAAAGTAAAACACTGATCATGTTTGAAATGTTTTAAAACAGTTGAAGCCAATTTTGACAATGGCCTACAAGTTTACACCAATAATTTCATATTTATCTCAGGAAGATCTGCAAATATAAAAATTGGTTATAAATGGATGATCTATTCAGAATTGTTTTAAGACTTCCAGGAAAAAAAAAATCTCATTCTTTTCATTAACAAGTCAGAATCAACACTTGCTAGCTGTTCTAGAACACAAATTCCTGAGGAATATATGGAATATATGACTTTCACTGGAATTATAAAAAATTAATATATCATATGAGAAAAGACCCAAAATGTAGAAACTTTGATGGTCTCTATACTTTGCTTTCCTGTCAGAGATCTCGTGTCAGAATCTCAAGCTCTTTTATCTCTAATCCGAGCTTTAACCAAAATGACATAAACTTAGTCCCTTTTCATTTCAAAGATAACCTTCAAACTATAAATTAACCACTAAGCTTGTAAGCTTGATATTTAAGAAGATTAAAAAGCCCACACAATTGCCATGCTTATATTTTGATAGTTCCTCCAGTGGAAAAACTAGTGTCTTAAACTACAGCTTGTAATGAGTTTCCCATGTTATTTTGTAGAATAATGGACCTACTTGTGAAAGAGCATGAATTAGTTTCTCTTAATAAATATTCTGATCTGCTCTCTTACCAGTTCTATCCTACAAAAACATTCAGGCAGACAAAGCAGCTTCAGGTTGTGACACTTGCACCATGAAGTCAGTATTACTTCTTGGGTTTAACTAATGGAATAAACATGCCAGACAGACACAAGGCTCCTGCTTGCATAAAAATCTATTGCTGCAAGGAAAGAGTTATTAGCCTTCCCAAGCATTTGTTCAAGCTGAAGCTTAGTAAAGAAATTGCTGCTGGTCTCAGAAGAAGACACATTCAGGGAGGCATTCCTTAATGACACCCAAGACCAAGACTTGAAGTCCATCTTTCAAGATCCAAGTTTTCAAGCTGCCTCCTTTCCTTGTTTTTTCATTACTTACTCAAGTCATACTTGCTGTTCATTATCATCTTTCTTTATTCCTTTCACCTTGCATATTACATGGCCTTAGTGTGACCATGTAGATCCTATGTAATACAGAGGGAAAAGGAGATTCCAGGGTGGCATCTCCATCCCTGGATGTTTCCAAGAGTCACCTGAAACCTTGACTGACCTGATCTAGCGTTGGGGACACTGGCACTTCAAGTGGGAGCTTGGAGTAGACGACCTTCAGAGGTCCCTAACATCCAACATTTCTATGAGCCTAAGCAAACAGAAACAAAGAGAGGGTCTGAGACACTCAGAAAGGGGAGACATAAGCCCCAGAGCCACAGGAGTTCTGCCATGGATGGTCTGCAAGTCTGCTCCTCCACTGTTTTTTTCTAACTCTGCAGTCTCTCTTTAGGCTCTATTTTAGCTTTTAAAGTCAGAGTTTAATAAAACACCAAGCAGTTTCCATACTGGACACAGTGAATTCACAGAGACTGGTAAGCCTTCCTGTGGGAATGTCAGAGCTGAAATGACATGACAATTCACAACAATTAACATCAGGTATTTAAACATTAAAGTGCTATTTTAGACTAGCAATAGAGTTCGACACTATTATGGAGAAATGCAGGATGGAAATCCCCTGGAAATCAGAGCCGAGATATATGGATACATTGCTGATTACCAATTAGCCAATTCCTCTATTTAATGAGTGCTTTAACAATACATTCACACAGCTTCTCTCATCAACAAATTATCAGGTTTGTTTGAATGATGGTATTTTCCATAAAACTTTGTCAGTCACCACTTATTATACCTCTAGCTTTTAATTTGTTAACAAATAAATATTTTATGAATGACTCCATTACAATAATGGATGTTAGTTTAACTGCCATATAATTTAACAGGGCTTGGCTGTTATAAATGTTAGTAGAGATCAATTCTTTTCTCCTTCTAGGACTATTAAAAGTTAACATTACCAGGTCAGGGAAACACTCAGTTATGCCCCCAGACATGGAGAAGAACTCCAGGCTCACCAGCTGGAGAAATTATTATCCTCATAACATTTTATTTAAACTCATTACACTTGAAACACACAGGCAGAGACCAAACACAGTGACAGCAACAAGCACTGCCCTTCATGGCTTTGCTGCCTTGTTGGAAAAGGTTATTTAGGAGACATGAAACAGAAACAAAAGGGGGATAAGGTACATGCAGCAGCAGGGTACAAGAATGAGTGGGCATGCATGTAGGAAAGAGAGGAACAGAAGGAGGAATCTGAGGAAGTCAACAAGCAGCACAGGGCAGAGAACACTGGGCAGAAGTGCACAGTTCTGTGGGGACACCTGATCTTTGTTTGAATTAAACAGACTGCTCAGGTTAGAGGTTTTTGCTGCTGTCTTTCCACATGGATCTCCACGCAGAGCCATATGGCAAGGTTCTCATACTTTCAAAACAAACGTGGCATGGTCTTCATACTTCTGAGACTTAACAGCCTCTGAGTGACTGGAATGATTTAGCTAATCTGAAAACAAACAACATCCAAAAAAGCATCTTCCACCCAAATCAAAATTTCTTCACATTTCTTCACATACCTCTCCTTTAATCACTGAGGATTGACTGGTTCCTGTTCTCAGTGTTTCCTCTGTTCTGCAGTCATCCATCCCTTTAGTTTTGTTTTTATTATTGATATTTTATACACACTATTTCTGAAGTGATTTCTCTTAATCCCTTCATGTTTGCTATAAAATATGACTGAACAACCTAGGATAATGTTCACATTTCTTTTGCTAGACAGTGCATTGGGCCTTTCCCTTGAAGTTGATCCTCATGTTAGACAGCAGCATTTCAGGCCTTGTGGTTGTTCAGTTTTGCTTCTTTCTGGTTTTTGGAGGGTGGAGAGGGGCCCTCTTGTTGTTTGTTTGAGGTTTTTTTTTCCCAGAGGGGAGGGGATTGTTTTTTCATTAAAAAAGGAATCCCACTTTCCATCACCTTCTGCCTACTCTCAAGAACTGATGCTTATTTTCAATCCCTCAAGCTTTTGGGAAGTAAGCTCTAGTGAGGTTTTCCTGAAACATCAGATATATCTATTAGCAGGCAGGATGATATTTGCTCAGGTTTAAACCAATCACAATGATCACAGGGTCACTTAGCCCACTAACAATTTCCAGTTATGTAATTCATGTGTACATCATAAACATATCTCATGATCCAAAATTAAAATCCAAGAGACAGTACTCTTCATGACAGAATGAAAGACCTCCCAAACAAAATTCTCAAAATACCTTTAGACACGTGCTTATGCAGGTACTGAACACATCACATTTCCTCCAATGCTTTCTGGTGGATCTAGAACCTATAATTAACTCTTAGTTTAATGATCCTCACTTACTCTATATTCCCCAGTTCAAAATAACTGAAAATTCTACAAGAAGTAGGGATCACAGTCCTGTTCTCTTTCATTTACTCATCCTTCCTAAATGCAATTAGCTACATAGTTTTACATTCCTTTAGTGCAATTAACACAACAGTTTTCTATTATGCTGATTTTACCAAATCTTTATTCAATTAAAATCTTCACTACTGATTTTATACTCATTGGCATATATTTGAATTTGGTATTCAAGAAAGAGGGTGGAAAAGGGAAGCAACATCTATTCTTTCCCTTTAGCTCTTTCCCTTGTAATGTTACCTTACATTAGCATCCATATTAGGGATGTTACCTCTGTTACTTGACAGATACAATACTGCCCCATTTGCCAGGTCTTCCTTCTAGAATCAGTATTTCATAAAACAGTCATTTCTGTCTACTTCAAGCCAACCACATGCTCCCTCCAGCTACTCAGGTCTCCTGTTTCCAGAGCCTGTCACCAGACAAGCAAAATGTCAAAACCCATCTGGATTTTATTCTTCCTCATTTCACTTCCAAGATCTTGAGAACCCCTCTTTCTTACATAGTTCTATCTGTATGATTACTTCCACAAGCTCACAGAGCATTATTTCTGCCTTACAATTACAGTTTTACATTTAATAAAATGGTTTGTAGAATTCTATTTTAATATCATTCTTAAAGATCTGTTCATATATTTTTAAATTCACAGTGATGCTTTTCCTTTCAAGACTGCCATGTTACATGACAGCAGCAGCATTTAGCACAGATAACTGTAACCAAAGTGTTAAGGTTGGTATGAGTGGAGAACAACTGGGTACACAGAGGTGTAGGAGAAGGCAAAAGAACAAATGGCATCACAAGGGCTGGAACAGAGTTGTGTGCTGGTGGAAGTCAGATTAGCAGGTCAGTGATATCCCTGAACACTTGTGCAGGCAGTTTCTCAGGGCACACAGACCAGGAGATGAAGGATAGGAGCAGCACAGGATGGTGAGAGCACATGCCAGACAAATTGATTTGGACACACATCTTGGTTCTCTTGGCATATGCAAGTATTCATGCTTAAGAGTGAGACTTTGTAAGGTAATTTGGTTTTAAAATTAAGTCACTTTCCCTTCCTCTAGCTATTCTAATTGGTACAATGTTATTTTCTACTCTAGCATGTATTATACTTCCTTTTTGGTAAGTAAATCCTAAAACATGG
The DNA here is from genome assembly GCF_028769735.1 of Zonotrichia leucophrys gambelii. Taxonomy (NCBI): domain Eukaryota; kingdom Metazoa; phylum Chordata; class Aves; order Passeriformes; family Passerellidae; genus Zonotrichia; species Zonotrichia leucophrys. The sequence goes on along the minus strand of NC_088172.1, from coordinate 2,670,579 downwards.
CATGTAAGTAAGTAGAATATCAAGTGTCCGACCTTGTGCTTTTCTCAATACAGATAAACTATACCAACAAAAACATGCAAAAAAATGTTGTAACTTACTCTCAGCCAACCCAAGTTTTACTAAAAACCTCGGGAAATTAAAGCAAGTGACATATCTGATTGTTAAATTGAGAATTCCTGTAAAGTCACACATTACTCCCATTTTCTGTGACTGTTTGGTGCATATTTCAGTAATTTCTCTGACCCTCCCACTAGTCTGACTTCTATCAAAGCCTCACCAAATTAAATATTGTCAGAACACACTTCTACTAAAGGCAATGAAAGCCTTCAATTGTCAACAACAACAAAACTGTTAAAGAAATATTCCTGGATGTGCTTGTCATGCAAACACTGCATCACTAACCTGAAAATAAAATACTATTAATTAATTTTCACAGTGTAAAATGTCAGATGTAAATAAAAATCCTAATTCCTCAGATATTTAAAGCAAAAGAGTTTAAACAAGTTAATGACATTATCTGTGAGCCAAGGAAATCTGCATGCAGAACTCACTTTTTAAACTGTCATTGTCCTTGAGCTGTTTAAACCCCAGAGCATTTATTCAGCATCTCAATATTTACTACTCCTCCAATCAACTCCCCTCACTTTTCTTATATAGGTCCTACCCTCCCACACTGATATTTCCCCCTGGCAGGAAGAGATGCACCAGACCTCTAAAGCCAAGAGAAATGCAGACCTGCTTATGCAATGCTTGCTGTGAAATCTTTGCTTATTCCCTGTCATTTTACATTTCAAGCTCCTAGGACTGCTCAGATACTCCTTTCACTTTTTTGTACACTTTTAGTTCAATCTAATATAAAGTTTAGTTAATTTATATTATATGCTGAAATGAAAAATTTATGATAGTAATTTTTAGCCCTAAGGAGTAGATGTTATCAATAAGTTAAAACACCTTCAGCTTTGCCTCAGGATGTTCATATGCCTGAAGCATTCTGTCTTCTCATGATAATACAGTATTTGCTCCAGTCATATTTCCTAAAATTGCTTTTAACTTCTTTTTACTCTAATACATTTCTGAAGAAAATACATATTTTCAATCATTTCTTAGTATTTTCAATCATTTCATGCATATATGAACATTTTAAAATGACAAATTTGTACAAGCTACTACTTTTAAGACTGTCGTAAGAAACAACAGATAAAAACATTTTTGAAAGATATTTTCCAAAATAAGATTTAAGCAAGAGTAGCATTTAAACATACACTGACTTGTAGAAATCATAACTTAAACTGTACAACTGTAAGAATTAAACCAACTCTACCAGTTTTGAATTCAACACTGACAAATGTAACTCCAAATGCTGAGAAAAATGCAAAAATATACATATCCTGGTTTTGGACAAAAGGAAAAATGATTAAAAGCAAATCTTGTTCTAATGAGTCTCCTCTATTAGTAGATACTTTCATAGCAAATAAGCAGCAAATTTTCGTCTCCTGGAGGCCAGCAAATTTGACAAACGTGCTGATGAAGACCATCAAAAGAAAAACTTAGGCTGGGGATTTTAGTAGAAAAGGCTTTTACAGAAGAAAAGGTTGAAAAATCATTTCTATAACAGAAAAAAGTTTAAAACCAGACCGAGTTACAGTGGAGAAATTTTGTTCCACAAGGAAAATGATAAGCACAGTTTAGACATGCAAATTATTTAACTTATAATTGTGCTTCTAAAATTTATGATTGAATTGCACCTCCCATTCCCAGACTGCATCCATCTCTTCCAAGAAACACTTTTTCCAAAAGCTAATTTCAGAATTGCAACAATGTCAAATTTTTATTCCCATTTGTTACAAATAAATATAATTCCTTATAAGAAATAGAAACTTACAGATTTAATTTACTTACAGATTATTAACATACAAATAATGAATATTTATTATCTAAAAACACTGTATGCATATACATGTTACTAGTAATTCAGCACTGAAGAAGAAAAATTAGTAATAGTAATTTTCAACTAAGTAGAAGTCAGAAATGCCAGTTTCTGACTGGTAAAGTTTATAAGTCTCTGAATCTGGCAATAATTTCTTACAATACTACAAAGACTTTTCACAGTACTGTATACTAAAAAAACAATAAATCATGGAAATGAAAAAAGTTGCCACAAAGATTCACATATGTTAAGTTTTCAAAAGCCAGACTTAATAGCTAAGCATCAGAAAGCAGGCACTTCATGATTTCAGAGTTGAATTCTCAATTAAAGCTTGCACATTTATCCTCTGCATAAAGTATCTAACACAAAATCCAAATTTAGGAGAAATTTTTGTACCCAATTCAACTAGCTGATGTATATTTTCTTTCCCTACCAATAAGCACAAAAGAGGCACAGGATTCTTGGATTATACTGGAGGGTCTGGAAAAACAGAAGAAACATTCCCATTTTGTCATCTTGACAAAATATTTCTTCAAAATATTTTACTTCCTCAGGTAAGGAACTTAGGCACGAAAGGAAAGAAAATGTCTGCATACTTGAGTTAACCTTTTTATTCAGAAAACAAATGAGAGTTAAGACAACGTTTTCAGATATATTAAACATTTTTGTTTCTTATCAGTCAATTTCTGCTTTCACCTGCCATTGCTGATTATCCCTTAGTTGAAGCAAGAACTTTTGCTTAAATGAAATGCATTGATAGAAGCTGTTTAACTAATGCAAATGAGCAAAGAAGCAAGAAATATCTTAAGAAAGCAGAGAACATGGCTGTTACAGAGAGAAGAATCCCTGCAAATTTGCTATTTTAATGACCTACACCACAGTCATATTTTCAGCTCATTGGAATATGCACATGCAACCCCCCTGTTTTCCAACAGGGCTAATGTTTTAAATCACTTTTATGAAAATATTTGCATTTACATTGGACTCCAGTGATTACTTGGCTCATACCATGTGAGCATGCAATCAGTTTATTACTGTCCTACTGATGACTCATCTGTACACAGAACAGCCACAAACATTTTCCTTGCGAGAGGGATTTTTGATAGCTCAGTTCTAGCAGAGTGGTTCAGAAGCCCAGAAGAAAGCAAAACACTGCTCCCCCTGGAAGAAGCCTTTCAGTCACAAGCAGCTTGGAACATGCAGATTCTTCAGACTGCTATGGACTTCTGCTGCTATATTTAGTATCTCCTACTGTTTCAGCTGTTCCTTTTTTCTACATCATAACATTCACACCCTTTACAGTAAATCCAATACATTTTTTGCCTTTTAATAAAGTTTCAAATACTTAGTGAAGCTACCGTGCAGCAGCTCTGCAAACAGAGCTTGTCAAAACATTTCTGTACATTTGACACTGACCTGCTAAATCCAGAAACAGAGATGGCTCCCCTGTTTCCAGTCCAAGATAAATTCAGCCACTGGATGAGTGTGCAGCGAGACTGTAGGTGCTCCAGGGATGTGTCATTAATCCTTGCCCAGTAAGGTTGTAAACTGAGATGAATGTACTGCAGAGGGTCACAGCAATGTTGATACAGTAGCTTACAAGTTTGTGCTAGTCTACACAGGTCTGGTACTGTAAGGTGACTCAAAATCAACTGGATGAGCTATATTAAAAAACAGGGAAGAAAAAGTCACAGATGGTCATATAGCACTTAAAACATTAAGGGAAAACTGCAAAGGAGTAAGAAAATGTGTTCTAACTTCAAGGAAAGTAAAACCTTTTACTTAAAAGTAACTTCTCAAATAAATCGATTAACTATTAAATAGAACTGCACTGCCATCTCAATTTGACAACATGCTAAACAAGAAAGGAAAAAGCAGATCAGCATATGAAAGTGACAGGAAGCTTTCAAATCAAAAATTTCTTTACCTATGCTAATTTAAACAGTGATATATACGTAAACACTATGTTTATATATTTCCTTTCACTAAGTCTGCTCTTTCATTGAGCAGAACACAGAACTGGCATCCTCCTTCTTCTCTGTGTTTGGTTTTTAAGATGGGAGATATTTGCAAAGTACATGGAAAAACTATATCATGTCCCAGTTTCCCCACACCCTAAACCAATTTCAGATTTAAAAATCAGTGTTTTGTCTTCTATCTTATATCCTCTCCTCTGGACTATGCAACCAGGTAAAAAATTCAACATAATCAGATCTCCTTTTACGATCTCTCCCTTGCTGTAATACTTTGAGAGCATTTTTGTTCTACACCAGAGTAAAATCTGAACAGCAAAACCCCTTTTTAACTGCATCAGTTGAATCATCTCAGCTTCAGAATAATCACCAGCCTTTCTGACTAGCATCCCTGTTACAGTTTTTGTAATAACTTATGTCACACTCAGGAACTAAGAAATATCCCTCCTCTCTGTTTTCCTTTCCAAGGAATGATCAACACAGACACAAATACTCTCTTTAGGAAATAAAAACGCCCGACAAAATAAAGAAATCCCCTTTAGCTTAGGAACTGAGAGAAAATGCACTTGAAAAGTGAAATCTAAAAATTAATGTTTACTTTACCAGAGCTGTCTCTAGCAGATGTAAGTACCTGCACTCAAGTTATATAACTTAAACTGACTGTTATCAAGCAGAGTGGGAAAGAGTAACTCACCAAAATGAATCAGAGTAAATGAAAAAACTACAACTCACAAATCAACTCTAAAGGAAGAGAATCCTGTCCCTTCAAAATACCAACGTTTCATTTTAATGTCTTAGAAGGATTCATAAGACAAATCCGCCAAAAATCAGAATAAAATCTGTGACGTAAAACGAAAATGGAGCTTTTTGTGAGATCCAAACAGATTGTACTTCCAATGCATCACTTTATTATGCAGCTGCTCTCCACCTCCCCTCCTCCCCCCTTCATTTTTGGAACAACAAAACAATTCAACTTCCTGCAAAATGGAAAATGTTACTTCCTACTCAGCTCCAGATTTAGTATTTAGATTTCCAACAAGATCTATGTATCTTAAAACATTTTAGCTTAACTCCAATGCAAAAATACAGTGTTTGATATACTCCAGTTTCTTTCATACTTGGTTTCAAGTCTTTCATCTTCTCTTCTCCTTGCATGTCCCTTTCCCTAAAAACAGCCCAGACTTTTGTCTCTGCAGGTCTCTGGAACTCAGATTGATGCAGAGGACCAGCACAGATATTTCAATGCATCAGCATATGTAAAAATATATTTATGCACATATAATAACTGCAGTTACATTAAAATCAGCAAAGTTTGCACCCAACTGACATTTAGGAATCTGTTGACATTTTGAAACCTAAAATATCCAAAATAACTAGGATCTAACAAAGATATAATCCCAAATTAATATCTTGATTTTTGCAAACTTTCAGCTAATCCACACTATGTAAGTCAGCTAAATATCTGTTTTATTAATGCCTTTTCCCTCAGATTTTTCTCCCCTAGTTTCTAGAGCTGAAAGGTCAGCAGAGGCTGCACAATTAGCAGAATTTATGTCTACAATTAATGTGACATAGTATCTGATAAAAGCAAAGTAATACAAACTTCATTCAGTGAGAAAAAAGCTATTTTGTAACTTCTGAGCAATACAGAGGATGGTAAATGTAACTATAAATGACTGAACAATGTCCATTTACACTAACTGATTACTTCAATGAGTATTTTGTAACACACAGGATGTCTTTCCACACCTGAGATGAAATTGCCCCCATTTCAATCAAAAAAATCTATCTTTATTTTTTACTGAATTTGTGCTACTTCATAATATATGGAATGAAAACACACCATGAAATGTCACTCCTAGGTTATTATGTTACAGAGTGTTTTTTCCTGGCTTTTGATTAAACAAAAATAACAGGTTCAAAACGTACAGGCTAATAACCATTAATCACCATTAGCCTGGAGTCTGGTGTCTGTCAGGAACACACTTTTTGTGTCTGTGTACCCTAGCATAAAGTACAATTTGGTATCATAATGAGTTTGTGACATGATGTGCTGTACTGTGCTACGCTGTGTTCGTGGTGATTCCAAGAATCCTACAGAAATGAGTATCTGCTTTGAAAACTAATATCATAATGTAGTTTCTCACAAACAATTTTTACTGTGATTTTTTTCACGGTTTTTACTGTGAAAAATTATGACAATCATTATTATTTCACACTTTCTTATAAATCAATCAGTAAAAACAAAGTTTATTGGAAAAAGAACAGAAAGAAAACAAAATATAATTTATATAACACTGATTGCCTTTTTAGGCTATGATGGACTAAGAATACAAGAGTACCTCCTCTCCCATTTCCAGGGGAAAAAAAGGCACATGCTAGCTTTAAAACAGGTGTATTTTTTTAACTACCAAATAAAAAATATCTTTAAAAAAATTAGCTTCTTACCTTCTACAAAGTTTGCCTATAAGCCCACACAGAATTTCCACTACCCAGTACAAACGGCAAAACTTTGCTTACTGAACCAGAAGTTTCTCTGACTTTTTAAGCTTTTTCATTGAAAAACAGCAAGCAACAACCATTTGTACTTATAAAATACTTTCCCTTGCTAGAGCACAGTAACACCCGACTTGATTTTGTCAGAAAAGAATGTCTGGATGCTGGTCAAACCTACAGTACTCATACTTTCCACAAATTTCCTTTTTCAGTTTTTCCACATGAAGATGAAATGGTTTTCCAATAAAAAAAAAAATACACTGGCCTATGCAAACCACTCATTCAGAAACAGACAAATGAACAACCTGCAATTTTTTAATTCTTGCAGCTAGAGCTGCTACAGCTTAGAATCCATTTAATTAGAACTGATATTAAAACATGCTCAGGTAAATGACAAAGTATATGTGCACAAAGAGACAAAAAGAGAAGACATGAAGAAGATGGTATTTTAGAGCTTTTGACATTTCTCAGCACAGTTTAAGAAAACACACATCCCAGGTTCCACACAGTACGACTTGCACCAGCAAACACACACACATTTATTAGTGCATGTGAACACCAGCAGACATGAACAGCTCATAAAGCTTGTTGGCAGCTTTTGGGAAACTCAGCTTCAAGGAATGACAAAGATGTAATTTATATCTTTGTATACCAAAATTTTTATCCAAAAATATTTTGGACTGGAGCATGCAGAGTCTTCTGACTCTCCTCTCTGGAGAAAAATAAACTGAGTTTTTAGTAGCCAGCACATCTTGGTGAGTCTGAAATGCACAACATGGATGCTATGCAGGCATTCCTTAGCTTTCCCAAAAGCTTTGAATTTGGTCAGGCCTTCAGACTTCAAGTATTCCTGCAAAGCCAACTCAGACTAAGTCCTTATTCCTTCCACTTTACAAGCAGCACAAGATGGTCAATGATCTGGGAAGGGAGACCAGGGCATGAAGTCTCTCCTCTAAAATCCTTCCTCAATTTTAGGATGGTTCTGGAGAAGAGATCACAGACAGTACAAGTACCTCACAGCTAATTAACAGCTGCTTAACACCATCCAAGGTTAGGGAAGGGAAATTCTCTCACTAGGTCATCTAAAAATTTACAGTTTCTTCTACAGAAGTCTGTGCCCCAGGAAGCTGAGCATTTTTCTCTTTTTTAGACAGGAGCAATCCTAAAATGCCTTTGGAGTTTATACTGCAGCAAACCATTCCTAATGCCATTTTGAGGAACAACATATCCTATGAATGATAGTCTATGGAAGTTTCAGAAATACAAAGGCAAAAAAACAATAAAAGGCTGGAGGAACTGCTGCCTACTTAGCAAAACCCACTCAGCTTTTATATTTTGTGAATTACAGAGGATGGTATGAAAAAGCTTCAAACAGTTCAGATAAGGAACAGGCACATTTATGAAAACTTAGGGCAGTTGCACATTGACAATCAATACAGACCTACAGAAAAGGTGCAATTTTTCATGCAATGCCTCAATCAAAACCAGAAGGAGTCAGCAATTGCCTTACTTCACCCACAGTTTGAACACTTCCCCTAAAAAGCTGACATTTGTCAGTCTTAAATAGAGCATGCAGAGTACTGCTTCCATATCCAAGGTGATAAAAATTGTCAGACCACCAAGTACAACATTTTTGTTGCTCCAATGCCCAACCCTTCCAGCTGGACTAGAAAGTAGGAGACTGGGATTTTTGCTGTCACAAAACCAGCACAGAAATAGTTTTTTATAGTTTTCTGACAAATATTCCACCCATATTTTCAGTTTCTTTAAACCAAGGCAGAAGAAAAAAGACGTTCTTGGTATCGACAGACCATATAAATTTATTCATGAAACCAAACATGCTAAAAAATGGATAAAAGAGCAAGCTGGTAGACAAAAAGAAGAGCAGAAAAACAAAATAAAGTATACGGAGACAGAAGTTCACAGGTGCAACAAGACTACACAAATACTTCCTAAATTAAAATTTTAATATGTGTAATCAACCAGTTATGGTTTGATTCAATGATCTTGGAGGTCTTTTGCAACCTTCATGATCCTATGATCATGTGGGAAAGAAAAGAGATTGATCAATCTCTCTGATATTTTAGTATATTACAAATCAATTTAGCCAGCCTTCTCAAACAAGAAAAATTCCTACATTTAAATGAAGTTTTATCTGCAGTTAATTTCCTTGAATTACTAAAACCAACATGTTTTCAAACTTTCAAACAATTATGCAAAGTACTTTCTTTACTTCAGTACTGCCACGCAAGCATCAACAGCAAAATATATTAAACACCATGTGTACTCTGGGGAGAAAACAAACAACCAAACACTACAAGAGCTAACTCATGATAAAATTAGTTTCCTTATTTATTATTCCACTGCATCAACAAAAAAAAGAACCTCAAACCAAACTCAAGAGGTTTGGTTTCAAGAGAAGTTTCAAAAGAAGACAGAGTTGTTACATTCTCTTACTCTCTCCTTCCTCTTTACAAGCACAAAAAACTTCTGCAGGCTACTAGGGTGGATGGTCACCCAAGCACGGCCTTCATTTGTTAAATTGGGGTACTTAGAGGCAAAAGATGTTGTAAGACTGAAATACTACTTGATTAGATGAGGCATTTCTGCAAGCACCCTCCAATCCACGGCAGCACACCTCAGCCTCCCTTTCAAAAGCGAGTCTGGTTCAAGGCACAAGCACTCCGAGCATTTGCTGAGCTACCACTGAATGAATGAACACTTGCTGCCTCTGCCAGTGTTCATTCATTCACTGCAGAGAATGTTCCTGCTACAGTCTCTCTGCTGCAGTCTCTGCCAGACTGCAGCAGGAACAATCCTGCCTCTGCCCAAGTCTGACCAGCAAGTAAAGGCTCCTTTCCACTGTTGTAGTGTGCTGTTAAGTTTCTTGTGTTATTCCCCCAATTTATGTATTGTTCTCCCCTATTATGTGTAAAATGGTTTTGTTCCCCCAGTTTTTCCCGCCACTGCCACCCTGTCAGCTAAGTTGCTATAGTAACCGCTATTCATAGTTGCCGATGTGTAATTGCCCCTCCCCTGGTTTCCCTTATAAGTGAAAGTTGTCTCCTCCCTGGGCCCAGTCAATCACTCCCTTCTCCTCCCAAGTTTCGAGAACCTTCTCCTCTCTGGAGGTGGTGGTTGGCTGGGGTCCCAGGACACCTCCTTTACCTTTTGATTATTGGTCTCCATGGAGTGTCAGTTCTGTGAAGTTCATCCCCTCACCTTTCCCGATTGGTTCCGCCTGTACCCACCCCCCTCCTTTATAATCCTATTTCACCCCCTATTGAAAAAAACTTTTTCCCAGTTAGTTTTCCTGCGTTTGCATCCTGCTACACCTTCAATAAACCGATGTTTAACCCCCGGGAAATGGTCAGCTCCGTTCCTCCCCAATACCAGCGGTGTGAGCCAGTCCGCAGCCAGCACAGCCCGAGGCCCTCAGACGCCGAAGGGCGCTGGCCAGGAATTGCAGAGGGGCGTCGGCCTTTCACCCTCAGCTAGTCGGACTCTAAACTTCGGGCCACGTACGCCCCCCTCGGCATTCCACGATGTGCCAACAGTTTATTTCAGGAGAGGTGAAGATAATTGTTTCATCTCTCAATTCTTACTCCAATCAGGGTACCAGCCTTCATAAACAGCTGTAACCCCCTGAGAATTGCCTGGCCTGCACATGGTATTCAGCAATCATACTCCACAATTTCATTATACTGGAAATTAGAGGAAAGAAAATACTCATCTACACACTCTGAGCAACCATTGTGCTGCCAGGGGAGCTAAAAGGAGTTTTTCACAAATGTTTTCTGTGTTAAAGACAGAATAAAAAGTAGCAAGCATAAAAAGAAGACAGTGTGCTGAAGTCCAGCTATAACATATTTTACCTGCACCACAATTCAAAACTTAGCTGGATGGGAAAAGCTCATTTAATAATAATATAAAAATATTATGGCACTTTCAAGAACAAAGCTCTGTAAGTTTTGTAAGCGAGAAAATAGGAAAACGAACTTTTAGCCTATTGCAAACTCTTTCCACTTCCAGATGTTGACTGAATCTTTTCATATCTCTTCTGTGTATTTTCTTTGTCAAGCATGAGGACTAAAAACCTACTGGAAAACTGCTAAAAGCTTTTAAGTTCAAGAGCTGGAAATTCAAGGCTACAGTATCTGGTGTAAAAACTGTGTGAGTGCGAAGATCCTTGAGAAGTAAGAGTGCAGTAACTATGAAAATACTTAACATCCACCCATGGAAGCAGACAGACTTACAGAACTCAGGCATACCTATACAGTAAATGCATGAGATTCACAAGGAATGCAAGGAACTGGGAATAAACAACAATCCTGACCAATACTCTGTAAAGCACCTTTGCACCCTTAACGATCAAGACAATGATTGAGGGTAAACATGCTTTCCTTACCTCATAAGGCAGTTTATCAAAATATCCATTAGTTGGCCATTCCCTGAGGGTAACAATGCTGAACTGTTTATTAAGGGCATCCATTCCACAGGCAAATTTTTCTTCATCCTCATCTTCATCTATATCATTCATATCAATCATGGAAGTCTTAAGTGAAAGCACGGGCCTCTCTTTCACACCATGTAGTACCACTGCATCCAGTTCAGTGTAATAGTCCAGAAGGGAGCTGTTCACCTCCAGTCGGATCAAGTTTGTGGGGAAGTTTATCTGCTTGATACAAGGTGTGAACTGCCGAGCCTGAGGACCATTCACCTTTGTAGGTGCCTCAGACCAAAGTATTTCCCATCTGGGAAAAAAAACAAACACACATACAGTACAGGAATTAAAATCAAAGTTACTAAAGCGATTCCTGAGCACAGTAAGAGGGCAACATCATCTGTCAGAAGTATTTAACAAGCAAGAAAAGGCTGAAAAATGATTTATGATACTTACATTTTCCCAAGATTTGATAAATACCCTATGGATGAATTTAATTCCTGGTAAACTTACACTAATTCATGACCTTAGCATATTTTCTCCACTGAATAACAAAACAAGCCGTAGAGTCACAGTCACTTGTGTTAGTGTTATCTGTGACCAAGTTTACCTAGCAGCTCACAGGTAAGGTAATGAAACAAATGGATTGCTGATGTCTTCACAATGATGGCATGTCAGTGTAAGTACACAAGCAACACTCTTGCCTCTAACCCAAAGAGAGTCATCTGACCTCTTATTTCCTACAAAATAAAAGAAAAAGATCCCCACCACTTAGACTATTTAATATCAAACCTGTCCAAATTACTGTGTTACAAATTAGTAAAAAAAATGTAAATTTTACAGTGTTTATCTGCCTAGGCAAGCAAAATGTTCCTTTTACGAGTAATTCAGCGACATACTAGCAAAGAAAGTAGAAACTTCAAGTCATTTTTGAAAGAGTCCTTTGCAAAAGATGCCAGAACTTCCAAACTGCTGCACTGGAAAGCCTTTCTCCTCTTTGGTCCAGTGAGAGACAAAAGAAGTTCAAGGCATATACAGAGCTACCATACATAGCATGGTACATACCTTACTTCAATACACAGACCCCAGAACTCCTCCACCAAGTGGCAGGAAAAACTGAGTAACCTGGAGGAAACAAGTCTTACATTCCTTGGATCTTCAGCACTCCCAAGCCCCAACTTCAAGGAATTCTCTCAGACTTCTTGTCCTATTACATGAATCTCAGAAGCACTCTAGATAGAGCTCTTACTTCAGTACTGGCTCCCCAGTACCTCAGCATCTTGGCTTCCCCTACCAGACACCACTACTTTGAACTTACAACAGAAACAAATGTTTTAACTTTTTCCATCATAACAGAAAGTGAAAAAAATGCAGAGATTTTCATTAAAACACTGCACACAGCATAAGTAAGGTTAAGAAGTTTGATATTTGGAAAAAAAAAAAAGGAAAAAAGGGAAAATCAAGAAAATTAATCCACATTGCCCATAACTTCCATTTCACAATGAACATTTTCAGGTATGCACAGATAATTTTCCTATCCTACATCATGCTGCTCTCCAAGTACCTTATAATAGAATGGGAGACTTGCAGAACTCTTACGTCCAAGGGAAAAAAAACCCAAAAATAAAATGAACTAAAACCAAACATAAAGAGTAGTGAGCATATGGTACATCAAAGTACTAACACAGGAGAGTGGACAGCTCTACCCTAAAATTTACAGTTTTTATAAGAGAGACATAGTATTAAGAAAAGATTTAATTAATTTACAAAACGAATGTCTACCCATGGCAAAGGAACAGGGGTAGTCCCACTGTCACATCCTCTCACACAGGTCGATTCTCTAAGCAAATACTCAGTGCTGGCAAGGCACAAGACCTTCCTTGAACACATCCACATCACCACCTGACATTTTGCTTAGACACTTCCATGTACCCACTCAAAGTATCCTTGGGGGAAACTCAAAGGCTATTTTTTCACTAATCTAACACACACTGGACCATCAACTTCTAGCAGAATGTGTCTGTTATTGACTCCTCCTTTTGGACCCTGGAGAGAGGATTATCTAGCAGCAGCAGAGCTCTTAAAAAAAATAATGTATCTGAAGATCTGGGCTCATCAAATGGCAGTGCAATAACCAGCTCCAGCAGGCAGTAGCTAGTTTCCAGTCTTTGTAATAAACTAGAGAAAATGGAAGACACGTAGCATGATTTCACAATCTTGTGAAGCTCCACATTGCATACCAAATGCTGATGAACAACAAAACCAGTGACAATTTTTCACTGTCCTTGTCATGCTGTTTACTTCTCATCAACACCCCACCAATCTAACTTCAAAGAAGTTAGCTCTTGGTCTATCTGGAAAAACTCAAGTTTATCAGGTTGATTTGATGATGCTCTCTGCCTTGCTGGCACCACAAACAAGAACAGGCAACAGCAGCTGCTCTGAGTCAGGGCTGGCAAATCTTTCTCACATGTAGGCATGGTAAATCCTTCCCATGCTCTTAGCCCATTACTACAAGTGGAAGTGATCTCTTCCTCTGGGATCACCACTGTGACACTTAAAGAGGCCGCAGGTAATCAGAATGGGAGTGAGGAATTCACATTGGGATCAAAAAAGTCTGAATTTACAAGAGGCTTCAGAAAGAATTTCATTCTTCTGTTCTGGAACATTCTTTTCTTAGGATAATCCACCTAAAAATCTTTCATAAGAAAGGCATTTTGACAGTCAGTCCTGGTTTGAGGATATGTATCACAATCAGTTCCCCTAGGAAGGTCACCTGCATCTGTTTCAAGCTTACAATGTTCAATAAGCTATTTAACCCAAAACAAAGAGAAACTGAATCCCAATAAATACCTTTAAAGAAGTCAAAGAATTTCTGCCTGCCCCACACCCTGAGTTAATTAAGCAGTTCTCAAAAATCAAGTAGAATCAAATGAATTGAGATAGTACATTGTCCTCCAGTCTTGCAGATACTCAGTAACAGCTGATCAAAGAAGTCACACTGAGAATGCTTTGATTAGGTTTCATCAGCAATGTGCTAGAAAGCCTCAGTGTTTCCAGCAAGGAGTGCCAGGCAACGCCTGTACAAGAGTCAGCAACATCTGTATTTTCTCTAGTAATTGAAGAAAAGGAGGACATTTAGTGAGTTTCTTCATTCAGCCATAGACTCAGTTTTCCCATTATATTTTTCTCTGTCCCATGGAGACAGACAGGAACTCAATTTTCTCTGATACTAAAGACTCCACACACACCTATGTGGTAAAGAAAAAAAACAAATTCCATCCTTCTTCCCTTACCATGAAGAAAAATACTGTCTAGTGATTTCTAGGCTGAGAATCATACTTGGAAGGTCTGCCTCAAACGATAGCATAGATTTAAAGCTTGACTAATTTTTTGTTGATCTAATGTTGTTGGGAAGGTTTTTAATGGTTAAGATGATGCCCGAGCAGACCTGGTTACTTCTGAAGAAATATATGTAATAAGAGAGAGTCTTTGAAAAGGGGTCTTCTAGGAAAAGTAATCAGATTTCTCTCCTGCAGTACAAGATTAAACTTTGCTTGCAATTGCTGAGGTTTCTTGTATTGTCAAATCGAGATAGGTGCAGAAAGTTAAGAAAGCACTACAAGCAATCCAATAAATGCCTCAAGAAACTAATAGCTGAGTTAAAGTTAAAAACTAATAGCTGAGTTAAAAGCCAATAGAAGGGAGAGTTCCAGACAGACCAACAAGGAGAACATAAGGATTCTCAGAGAATATAACCACCCCTTTGATGAAAATGCAACTTGTGTAACAATTATAACATGCTGCTCTTAGCCAAGCAACTGCAGAGCAGAAACCTGTAGATTACCTAGGAGAAAACATCTCCTGTCTGCAAACATACCAGGGATGCTTCAGCACACTAGTTCAAACCAGCCTGGAAAGTGTACCCCTGACCTCAGCTGTGAGCTCATAAACACAAAAGGCAGGGAAGACTGGGAAGATCATGAGCACGATTTAAGAATCATTCAGATTAGGCTGATAAGCAGAGTTCAAAGCAGTTTAATTATTATGAGAAAATACAAAGTAAATTTTCATTTCTACCAAGAGTTCAATTCTGAAATAGCAGAGACAGCAGACAAGACTCCAAGAATGCTCAGGACATTTAAAACAGCAAAAGGTACTTCAAGTAACTGCTCTGTCTACATAAGCTTTTTAGGAGCTTCTCAAAAATGACTGTATTCCATGAACTCAGAATTCATTTTTCTATGACAGGCATCGAAACAAGGAAAAGCTGTTTGCCTGAAGATGTCAAAACAAGTTTGAAGTAAGGATGCAAATGTCCAGAAGTTGTGTGTTACACATAGGTGAGATACAGGCCCGAAGGTTCCTTATCACACCCGAATGTGTTGATGGTATCAGCAGAGTTTTGGGTGTTTTCATCTGAGATTCTGAGGGAATAAAAGGTGGAGTGAAAGAACCATCTGAATGCCACTCTCTACATGATATTTTACATTCAGTACACTGCCTTTCTGGTTTCACTCCCTTTTTTTAAGAGGGAGGGAGGGGGAGAGAGAGGTTCCATAAAACATTTTGATCCCTGTCCAGGCTGCTTAAATACAATAAATTTCCCATTGGAAGCAGAGGGAGCCTTTTGTTTTGTCCATCTTCATTAGCGTGCTGCTCTGGTTTGTAGCAGCTTCTGTCTCTACAGGCTTCAAGACTTTCAGAAACAAACTTTGCATACAGCAAACACAGTTAAGCTTGGAAATACTGAGCCATGCTCAATTTTCTAGTAAAATTCGAAATTACATGAAATTAAACAAATTAAATAGAAATAAACAACAGGAATACACAAGGCAGAATGGAAGTGGTCCCAGACAAATGATTATGGTATCTGATCCATGAGAAAAAACCTAATAAGTGTGACACCTTATCTGTAGCAAACAAGAAAAAAATAATCACAAGATAATCTCTAATTATTGAAGAAGCAATCACTGCATTGCAGGAAGAAAAAATGCTATGAAATATTACCCCAAGTACAGCCATAGATTCCAGATTTGTTAGGAATCTCTGATTTTGAGCTTTTATTAAAGCAAAGTACAGTATCACTATAACACACATATGACAGAAAAACAACAGTCAAATCAAATTTTAGGAGACCACAACAGGAGAATTGGGACCTTTTTTTTGTTTCATATTACAAACTTAAAAACTTAAGTTCTTTTTATAAAAGAAAAACGTTGAAAAAGTTCTGAAACAATTATTTTTGACTTTCCCATTTACACAAAGACTGACAACAACTAACTATTAAGAATATCAAAATGTATCAAAAGGGCTAACACTGAAGATGCCACTAGGGAATCATCAACAGTAAGTCTTCTGGGTAAAAAAGGAGGAAAAAAAACAGGAAAAAACCCCATTTTTTTCATCACAGAGACTAGCTATAACTTACCCATCAATCTAATACACTATGAAAAACAAAGAAAACACTCTTGGTTGGGCTCAGCTTATGCTGCATTTGTCCCCACCACATGTGTGTAGAGCTCTGCCTCTTCCACTGTGCAAGGTCCCAGGGCCACACTAGTAAAATAATCATAACACAATACAATCAAAAATAGGGATTGATTTCTTCACCACATAAAAACTGAGGCTTTATGTTACAACATGTCCCTAATCTCAGACTATTATTTTTTTCTTGGGTTTTCTGCGCTTGGTTAATTCATATAACAAATCTGTACATGGAATGTTAGTATAGCTTAAGGAATTGCCTACACTTCTCACCAATCAAGAGGCACAAATAAAAAGCACAAAAGGTCTCTATGTGTTAGAACAGCAGTCCCTCTGACACTGATGATTTTTAAAAATTGTTTTATGTAGAGAAAAGGGATGTAATGCCTTTTGTGTTTGAAGCAGTGAAAGATATGAGAGGACAGAGAATCCTCCAGCTGCTGGATGCCAGTTGAACCATAATGAAAAAAATGTCAAACTAACTGTCATGTTCTAAGCATGAGGATTACTTGGAAACAATTGCAAACCCTCTGAGAAGTAAATGCTTATTCCCATTCCATGAAGATGTGACCCCCACGTCCAAAGACACTGAATAAAGCTCACCTGAGACAGCATCATACAAAGCTGCAATAGCAGTGCCCAGTGCACCAGCAAGAAAGGAACATGACCAAAGAGCATGTTCTGAACATCTGCAAGAGCTGTTCTTTCATGCAACTGAAGCATAAAGTCAGTAATACATTGACCAAGTATGCAGGTATTAGCCATTTTTAACAAAAATATGTAAAATTCTCTTGAGCAAGAGCTGTGATACACTAGCTCCTCATAAAGAGACTTGCAGCCTAGAAGCTTTTGTACTCAGCAAAGTTTTGACTTCACTGACAGTTTGGCCTTCTTTGTATATCAAGTAGGAGCTGGTGAAAGAGAACTTTCCTAATGACCTGCCCTTTCCACACTGGTGTTCAGAAACATGTACAGTGTCAGCTGATAAAACAAAGCAGCACCGAAAGTTTCATTGGTAATAACCCAAGTATCAAAAAACAAAGTATCAAAATAGTCAGAAGAGGAAAACAAGGTTCTAAGTGCCTTTTGATTAAGTAGGTCATGGCCTTTTTTAACAGAAGAAAATAGTATGGCAATGCTTCAAACCAAAACATCAGTCAAACAAGGAATCACCTGAGATTACAGCAGCATTCCATCTTCAAAAAAAAAGAATTCTTAGTTGATATCTCAGAGAATTTTTGGAGGTAAAAACAAGAGATCAAGAACAGAAGCAGAAAAGAGACTGCGCTCTTGCAACTCTTCAGATTCCTCTCATAAAGGTGAGCAAATGAACAGAGAAAAAATATTGTGTCCCTGATGCGGAGAAAGGGTTCCTTTATCTTCCCTTCCTGACACCATACATAAGACATTGCCTTCTTTAGAAAAAAAAGAGACAAACCAAATGCTCAGCTCCAAACACACAAATCCTGCAGAGCAAAGGTAAGCAAACAGAAAAAAGCATCCCTCTAACACTTCTCTAGCATCAAGACTAACAATTATTGAAGAGGCAGCACAGACTACTCCTTCCAAGGATGCCTGAGACAATCTTTTTCCAACCAGCAATGTTAACCTATGCATCCAGGACAGGGGGCATTCTTGCCTACAAATTAAAAAGCAAAATCCTACAGAAACTTTATCTTTTATTATGAAGAAGAGCATTTGAGCTCTCACTCTGACCACACCTCAAGAGAAGCCATAAAGCCCATACTCCAAAGTTTTATATTAGTATTTTCACTTCCATCTCCCTTTAGCTCTCTGTACAATTTTCTATTTCTCTTTTTTTGTGTACCTAATTAAACAGGTCCTTCAGTTAACTATTTGCGAACTTTCCTCCAACCTGTGCTTCACCATAAAGAAATAAGATCTACATCACAAAATAAAAAAGTGAAATGGAAGTTCACAGAATAATTGCCCAGAAGTCATTTCACATTAGGTTCTGAATTTGAAAGTCTAAAGCTGCCTTCACCACATACCATTCTGGAAATAAGTTCTGTATTACAGTGCCAAAAGCACTCATACTGCTAAAGTTAGGTGGCCTATTATTATTACTTTGACCTATCACTGTTCCTTGAATTCAGATGTTTACTTTAGAGCTATACAACATATCATATTCTCATTAGATCTGTAAAACAAGCAACTGCACTTAGCCACAGCAGATGACAGAAGCATACAAAATATATTAACTGGGAATTTTGAATATAAACCATGACACCTGATTTTCCAAGGGTTTTTGAATGATCGTCAATGGCCCAGTATTAGAAAGCAAGGGATAATAAGTTAGACCTAAAAATATACTTTTTAGTGGCATCTGTAAAAGGTAAGTCAGTAAAAAAATCACCCAACATCCACGCTAGCACTGCTTATACCACCAAAGTGTGTGTTTCATAACAATATCATATTTGTTGACATACTAATCTTTACAGGACACATTTTGTTAAGTATTTCTTCTATAAGCTCTCCCTTCCTTTATATCTTTGGTATCATTTAAGCTCTTTTTGATATGGAATACTTCAACTGCATATACTGACAGCTTTTGCCAATGTTTTTCCCCACTACATGGTTTGACCTGTTCACTTGCTCCTTCCATTTGTATTTCCTCAC
This sequence comes from Zonotrichia leucophrys gambelii, assembly GCF_028769735.1. Lineage (NCBI taxonomy): Eukaryota > Metazoa > Chordata > Aves > Passeriformes > Passerellidae > Zonotrichia > Zonotrichia leucophrys. Next base: position 2,651,612 of record NC_088172.1, on the reverse strand, counting down.
CTCCTCACTAAGAGCTTCTCACCTCACACACAGTGTTTTTCTTTACTATCTTACCATTCCCCAGGTTACCACACTCCTAATCCTGCAATTGGAATTTCATCAAGACTTCCTAATATAAGGAAAACCAACAGGATCAAATCAGCTTCTTTTAGATGAAGTGAGTATAAAAACAAGTTGAGCTCACCACCCTTTGACCAGACCAAAAATAAAGATCAGACAAATGGTATCACCTTTTGTCTGACTGTTCTGTGCTTCTGGTTTCAGCTTCATTTCCATATGAATAGTTACAGTGCCTAATTATACTATACATTCAATCTAAAGCATGCAGAGAAGAAAGAGTCCATGGCTACTTGAAGCAGGATGTTACAGCAGCCATGAATCCTCAACCTCTTTTACACAATTTCCTCTTCCTGCTGAAGGAAGAGCTCAGAACTACCACTACAGAAGTAGTGTTTCATACAGATGTAGTAATTATCGCCCATAAAAATTCCAACATCAAAACTATCATTACACAAATTAAAGTTGATATTAGGACATATATTAATTCCAAAAAAGTCTACATCTCTGAAGCTGCTATCAAAACAAGACACCACAGTTTTAAGAACATGAAGAAATAAAGAAAATTTTTAAAAGCTGATAAATATTAGGAAGCCAAGTTCACTAAACAGTCCTATTTGTAGCACTTAACATCTTACAGGAAAGCATAAAGAAGAAAAAAATTACCTTACTTCAGCTGGTGGATTTTGTGAGTAAGGATTTGCAGAGCACGCCAAAATCCTGACTACAGCTCCAGGATGATAGGTTTCCAGAATGTGCACTGCAGTGGGATAAACTGGTTCTTCAAAAGCAAGTTCCACATAGTCCTGGCTACAGAAGGTGGATGGAGTCCTCTTGAAAGGCAGCCGAGCGCTCGGGCAGCGATCCCACCAAGTGCCGTAAGTTCGAAAGACAGCAGTCTGGGTAAAGTCACCAGAACTAGGGTACACGTTGGGAATCCCTGCTAAATTCCACATGGTATAGGACATGCTGTTCTCACTGCCATAGTGAGAGCTGAAATCCAGCACTTCTTTGGCATACTGAACTATCTCGACGTTGATGGGCAAGGCGCGGGTGTTGGATTCAATGGCCCTCCGACTGTTCATCTCTCCTCTCGTCGCTGTCCTCGCCCGGCGCCGAAGGCACATGTAGTAAAACATGCTCAGGACTGTTAACATGGGAAACACTGGTGGCATCTAGATAGGTCTTGGGAAGATGCAAAAAGTCAGGAGTCCTTTGTAAGTTGCACTAACTGCCTGTGGTGTTTTGGAAAAGAGCTGATAAAACAGAATGAATAAACACAGTGAGCAGATACAGGATTCTTAGAAAGCAAATTGTGTTGTTTTGAATATCGTCTTAAACAAAGTACTGCTACTAAAATATTAATAAATTATTGTATTTTATTGTAAGACAATTGTTTAGTTGGAAGCTACTAAGTGTGGCTTCCCATTTACTTTTTACCTTATTTGACATTCATTTTTTGTTTAAAAAAAAAAGAGACGATATGAAGAAATATCAGCCAAAACCAGCCCTCAAGCAACAAAAAAACTAATGATCAAAATAAGCATTATCTTTAGGGATTTATTACAAGAAAAGAAAATTGCAGTGACTCAGGGAAATGAATTCAAGTAAGAAATGAAATTTGGCCCATGCTGTAAACAACTGTGAAAGCATTTCTGAAGATACACCTTCCCATTGTGAAGACACAGCTTCTTAAAACCACTGTGAATGGTTTTACTTTCTTAAAAGAAGAGTAAATGGTCTTAAGAGTGAAAAGAAGGAGCTTTTGGGATGTTAATCTAAACTTAACCCACTGCTTCCTCTATCAGAGCACTAATCTGAAACAGAGCCACAAAAATACTGCTTTTACCATTTGAAGCTGTCCATGACAGCACACAGCAACAACTGAAGGGTCATCAGCCTCCCGAAGGATGCTCAGAATTCACTAACAACATCATCTTCCTTTAAACCATGCAACAAATGAGGTCTTCAAAAGAGTCCTGGCATCAGAAGCAGAAGTCCCCATAGAAAGCATTTTAATTCTGACAAGAGAAAATATTTTCATTAAAGTAGCAATTCAGTTAAACACAAAATGTACTAGATCTGCATACTTTAAAAACCCAACACAGAATATACTCTTAATTAAGAATATCGATGTGTTTTACACAGATGACACCAACACAAGTAAAACAATCAAATAAGCAGGTTTAGCAATTGGAAAAAGCTAAATTACAGGTAAGCTACTTTAACTACTTTACTAAAGTTTTCTATTTACAACAGTGAAGAAGCATTTATAGCTGAATGTTCTCTACAGGACACAGGAGGGCTGTATCATATTCCCTACTAATAAAGATCCTCTTACATATGCTTGTCCCATATTGAGCAGCTGCTCCATACCTGCGTGATGTAAACTGTGAATTTTACCAACACACAACAAAATGTGCCGTGTATTCTCCAACTTCCACTGGCACTACCCAACACACTCAGGCTATGAGTCCACAAACTTTCTCACAAACTGGCCTTCTCATTAACTTGTCCATCAGCTTTACTGAGAGAGAATAAGGAGCAATGCTCGTAACCCGTTAGAGGCCAAGCAGGGATGACTAAGCATGTCTCAAAATAGAATAAATGTTTTCTTCAACAGCCCCTGCGGGAGTTGCCGCTCAGTTTATCACAGGATACACACTGTGGTAATCTCTGAACCAAGAAATGTGACCCCTCTACTGCAGAAGACACCTCAAGTAACAACAAACATGATGCCTCACACTGCCAGGCAGACAAACCATGTATTTAATGTTTGCAGTGGGTACAAGTGAGACCCTAATATAGCATTTTTGGGAGCATACATTTAAAGTATGGTAAATTACTAAACAAATGGAAGCTTTTTAAAGTCTGTACACAGATCTACAGTGTGTTTTTTAGGTCAGCTGCTCATTCCCATACTCACAAACACACAGAGATGTACAAAACAGCTCTCTTTGGCATGAACATTTCCAGCAGGAAGGCACTTGTGGTAACAGATAAGGAGAAGCTGCACTATTTGCCCATTTGACTCATGACAGAAAGAAAGTTTACTAATGAAGTGCTCAATTCTCACTTTCTTGCTTCTACTATTTTGGCCTTTAGTTTAGTTTCACATGTTGATGTAGCTGTCAAGGACATGAATTACTCCTGATACTCAGTGCAGAAGGAAATGCATAAAACAATATGCAAGATTTACTTCAGGCTGCCCTGAAACACCAAGAACCAATAATGTCACATTTCCCACAAACAACCTAAGCCACCCTTCAGAAAAGACACTGGGAAAAAAAGTAGCACAACCCTGAACCTTTCCTCCTTAAAAGAAAGAAAAAGAAAAAAGAAACAACTCCAAACTGAAAACAGTTATTATTTTATTTTTTCAAAGCAGAGATGCTTTGATGTAAGATGTAAGTAAAGATTACAAATACATTCTCCTTCTGGATTTTCCCCCTCTTAAAAAGAAAGACATATTTAAAGAATATGCCAACAGACATTAAACTTCAACAAATGTTCTGCTACCAAGCCCTGAAGTCATGGCTAGATCAGCATATACACCACCTTCAAACTCAAAATTTTACTGATTAAGAAAAATATGGCATTACAGATCTCAATTTTAAGAATCATTCAGCTGTGGTACTTGAAGATCAGTGGGAATCACTTATCTCACATATGCAACCTACACAACCTGACATCTGCACTGCAAACTCCAGCCTTCCTCTGGCCACAGCCTGCAGTTCTTGTGGCACTGTAAAACCCAGCTGTGCTCCTTATCTTAGCTTGTCCAAGAGCAGCAAAACCATCCAGCAGTTCAGGGCTGCATGTCAGCCAGCTGGCCAGTTTAAGCCAGGCCTACAAGAAGAAATAACTGAAATCATGCTGCAGATTTTCCATTAGCAGTAATGTTAATTTGGGTCATTCTCCCTCTAGCAACTTAACAATTTCATAAAACCTGTAAATATTTGAAATCCTTGACACTGACACAACTTTATCAATTTTGGCTGGCATTAGTCAACAGGTCAAAAGTAAGTAAGTAAGAACAGAAAGCTTTCATGTAAACTTACTAGTCTAAACAACAGAAGTGGAGGCAAATTAAAGAGTTAAAAACAGTATCAGATATAGCAGCTTATAACAAGAAAGACAAAACCACTGTAAAAGAAGGATTAAATAACCACTAGGACTACAATACAAATAGGAATTCTTCTTCTGGCACTTTAAAAGAAGCATTAAGAATTGTGCGGCAATTAAAAAGACAAATGAAAAATTGCTTCAGAGGTTAAAGGATAATAAGCCAGTGAAAGAATTACATTAAATACAGATCAGTAGGGCCAGATGATACAAAGAGATTTTTTTCAGGAACTACCAGAAGTCAAGCTGATTTCTAATTAACAGGATTTAACTTTGCAAAAAAAAAAAAAAATGCAGACTCGGGTCTATGCAAAGCATCACGATAAACAGCTCTGGAGCTCATGTACATGCAAAGTTTATGTCAAAAGCTCCCCCTTCCCTCAAATTGCTTGATTATTTTAAAGAGATCCACTTAGGCCCATGCAACTATGCCTTCTGATCTCTGGCTGGGTTTTTAGCCTGTTGTATATGATTTTCTTTTTTTTTTTTTTTTTGTACAGGTATAATTATGCTAAACTAAAGTCTAATAAAGGTTTCTTGTGTGTCTTTTTATCCTCCTCCCAAGCAGCAGCCTTCTACATCTTTTGTTTCTTTTATATTTTTAATTTCCTGTCAGTACCATTAAATGGACTGAAATAGTGCTATGAAACACCAGAACCAGTTTTCAGTCTGATGTCCCCAAACCATCTTGGTGAGTGCTGGCTTGAGGGGGGAGCAAGATTGCACAGGCCCCAAGCCAGACCAGCTCAAAGGACTCCCAAAATGTTATCTCTACTTTTACAGACAGGACTCCAGAAAACCACTTTGGACTAGACCAGGAATAAAACTTTTTTAAGCAATATTTTCTTTCAAAATACATTGGAGTCCATCACATTATTTACAATATCTCCTACCCAGACTATTATTTCATTTATAACTGTTTCAATTACATGGGCAAACTCCCTTCTTCTAACCCTTTTCTTCATGCTTTACATACAGAAAGGCTTCTAAGACTGTAATTCACTGTTTCCTTCTTCCAAGCACAGAAAACCTTGACAAAGTAAAACATCTTACAGATTCTGTACAGATCTCATGGGAAAAGGCACTAATTAAGCTAAAGCATTCAAAAGCACTAGATCTCTTCAGTCTATTTTGCCTCTTTTTACAGAGAGTTTTTGTATACAAATCCATTTTCAAGCTTTGAAGCAACCCATCCAGTTAATGACTCCTGTACTTGAAAAAACAGCATGAAGCTGAGTCAGGGCAGGTTTAGGTGGGTATGAGGAGAAGGTTTTTCACTCAGAGGATGGCTGGGCACTGGAGCAGGCTCTCCAGAGAAGCAGTGACAGCACCAGTCCTGTCTGAGTTCAAGAAGCATTTGGACAATGCTGTCATGTCATTGTTGGACTCTCCTGTGCAGGGCCAGAAGTTGGACTCGATGATCCTGATGGGTCCCTTCCAACTCAGAATATTCTATGATTCTACCTGCTCATTTTTGTTAGCTTGGCAAATGCAACTCCTCAATATCCATAATTTTATCCCATACAAGCAGAAACAGTACAGAGCTATTCACCAACCAGACTGCTGAGAAAAGGTGGGATGTACACACTTGAGATTTCAAAGGGCTGTGAAATGAAGGATTTCTGTGAAAACATAACAAGTAACAGATACTAGATTTAGGAAAAAAAAATGGCACATTTTATCCCTGAGCCATCCCTGGAAAAGCACATGATAGGAGAGTTTGTACTATTTCAAGGGAAGCAAATGTTGTACATGCTAGTCATGCATACACCAGGTTTGATTTTTAAAGCCAGTGAAGTAATAATTCCTGTTTACACCAGCTTTGCTAATCTCACATTTGGGAGCAGTGAGCAATTCTCCTTCATCTGACTATAAAAGAAACAGCAACATTGACAAATTTCAAAGAATGTATAAATGACAAAAACAAGGGCTCATATGATCTCTGAAGAAAGATTAACGCAATTTAATATGTGTGTCTTAGATAAAAGACAGTAAATGGGAAATCTCTTAATTATCTTTGTACACTAATGCACAGAGGGAATACTGGATCCTTACATTACAGTCTAAAACAGAGTACATTTACCACAGGTTAGCATCTCTTGCTGTTAATTACCAAGATTATACCAACATCTACACTCAACTTGTAGAAACTAGAAGCTATTCTTAATTAAAAATTAATAAGCTATTATAGTAGACTTTAAACTCAAGCCCCATTTGCTGCATTTCTTCCCATAATACATTCTGGCACTAAAATAAGCCACTTCACACACACTTCTAACTAATAATTCTACTGTTTGAAAAAAATTGCAATATACTGCAATTTTATCTATCTAAAATCTTACATTGTCTTCATGAGCACCAAAACAGGCAAAATCCAAGAATTTCTGGTTACTTCAGTGACCGCATTCCTGCTAGGTCCAGACTCATTATGTGGTTCAGCACAGAGATACAATGGAGACAGAACTTCCTTTGGCACCTTTTACACATACAAAGTGTCTTATGGAGGCGGCTTTCTCAGACAACAGAAACTGTTTCTCAACATGACTAAATCATCATGTAGCCCTTTCTATTGACAGTTTAAAGTTACCAGCATTATGCCACTTCATTCTCACCAACAACCCTTCCAGTGGTGAAACTCTTCCCTTCATGTAAAAAAAAGAAAAAAAATTAAATTCCCCACACTACTTTTAAAAATAAATTTGTGTGCACTTGTCTTATTTGCCTTTTCACTTTTCTCTTGAGATATCATACGGCCTCTCCATGCAGGCGCACTCTGTACAGCATTTACTTGTTGGTCAGCTGCCTCCTCACTGCACGGATTGCAGGTATTAGGCCATGCAGTTGGTACCTCCCACTGTCACAGAATTAATGAATCAATTGGGTTGGAAAAGGCCTCTGAGATCAACAAGTTCAACCTGTGACCTAAAAGCACCGTGCCACCCAGACCATTGCATTAAGTGCCATGTTTCCTTAAACAGCTCCAAGGACAGTGACTCCACCACCTCCCTGGGCAGCCCATTCCAGTGTCTAGCCACCTCTTTGGTGGACAAATTCCTCCTCATGGCAAACTTAAATCTCTCCTGGCACAGCTTAAGTCTCTCGTCCTAATCATGTCCGTTCACATCCAACTGATGTCCATTTGTCAGCCTGCACTGGTAGCAAATAACAATCCACAAGAAGTGAAGCACCCCAAAGTACACACCTAAAAAATGAAATCAAATAGTATCGCTCCTATCCTAAAGTTCAGCTCCTATCCTGCTTTCTGTCGTGTTGTGAAGCCGTGTAAGTGTGGAACACCGCAGGGACCGAGCAGCGGCGGCGGACCCGCAGGGGAGAGGAGCACAGCCCGTGCCAGCCCTGCCCGCTTTGTCTGATCCCGGCACTGCTCCTCCCGTCCTCCCAGCTCCATCCCATCCCTACCCCTTCCCACTCCTGGGGTGCCCGCGCTCCCTTCCCCGGGGGAACAGCTCCTTTCCCCGGGGCGCAGCTCCCGCCGAGGCCTAGGGACAGCGCCGGGCAGGTGCGGGCGGGACTGCCCGGTGCCGCCTCTGCCTTCCGCGTCCCCTCCCCGACAGCAGCACCGGCCCGGCCCGGTCCCGGCAGCCGGCCCTGGGCGGGAGGACGGGGAGCGCACACCCGCGGCCGCCCGCCCCCGCCGCGCAGGGCCGGCCCCGCACCGGGGCTGCTGCAGGGCCCGGCGCTGCGGCCCCCCCGCGCCCGCCCGGCAGCAGCACCGCCGCCACCGCCGCCACCCTACCCCGTCCGGAGGGCGGAGCTGCCCGGGCCGCCGGAGCCGCCGCCGCGCCGGGCGCCGCCGGAAGCAGCGCGCACGGAGGGCGGCGGGGGCGGGAACCGGGGGAAGCGGCGCGGCGGGGGCGGGGCCGGCGGCTGCGCTTGCCCGAGCCCCGGCGTGGGGCGGGCCCGTGCGGGCAGCGGCGGGTAGGGTTTGCTGTGGGATAGGGGAGTGCTGGAATTGCAAGGGTTGGAAGGGCCGTTAAAGATCATCTAGCCCCAGCCCCACTGCCATGCGCAGGGACCCCAAGCACTAGAACAGGTTGCTCAAAGCTCCATCCAGCCTGGCCTTGAGCAGTGCCAGGGATGGGGCATCCACGGCTTTTCTGAACAACCTGTTCCAGTGTCTCACCGTTCTCACAGTTAAGAATTTGTTCTTGTTGTCTAACATAAATTTCCCCTCTTTCAGTTTGTACCCATTACTCCTTCTCCTACCACAACAAGGACAGGTGCAGAATCCCAGCAGCTTCCCTGTCAGCCCCTTCAGACACTGGAAGGTTGCCATGAGGTCTCCACAAAACCATCTCTTCTCCAGACTGAACAGCCCCAACTTGCTCAGCAATTATAGGGGAGATGCTCTAGTCTGGACTTGCTTCAAAACTTTCCTGTCGTCCTTACGCTGGGCACACCATAATTGTACACAGTACTACAGGTGGGATCTCACCAGAGCAGAGTAGAGGCGGAAAATCACCTCCCTGACCCTGCTGGCCACACTGCTTTTGATGCAGCCCAGGACTCATTGGTTTTCTGGACTATGAGTGCACACTGCTGACTTGTGTTGAGTTTTTCATCAGCCATCACACCTAAGTCTTTCTCCACACTGTGGCTCTCAGTCACTTCTCCACCCAACATGTAGGTGTGTCAGGGATTGCCACAATCCTGGTGCAGGACTTCACACTTTGCTTTGTTGAACTTCATGAGATTCACACCAGCCCACCTCTCAAGTGTGTCAGGGTCCTTCTGGAGGGCATCCCTTCCCTCCAGGCTGTTGAATTATTGGATGTTGTGCTTTGTGACTCAGGCCCACTCTGCTTTGTGCCTTGTTACCTCTGCAGACATGAAGGCCATGGTGAGGTGGGTGCTGTGAGCCACCCTCTCAGGATGAGCCCCGGCTTGGTTTCTCACAGAAAACCAGGCAGTGTGTCTTGCCCTAGCCCCAGTCCAGTTGGGTTGTGCTTTCAATGTCGTGTTTGAGTTCCTAGCATGCCATAAGGGCAGCCCTGTTTTTAATTGATCTTAGCAAGTACTTACTCCAGAACACTGTGGTGCCTCTTGGGTTGCTACCTGGTGTATTGCAAAGGAAATGTCATATAATTTAATTTGGTGCACGAGTGCTTTCTCTCCCAACCACCCCTTCCAGTCAGAGCTTCTGCAATAATCACTAAAATTGCTGTTACCCCATCTGGTCTCCTCAAGTTTCCATCAAGGCTCCATGTTAGATGGTACCTGGGATTGTTCAGATGCAGTAGAAAATAGAGTTGCTGACTTTTACTAGGTGGTCGAACATAATTCTAAAAATCCAGAAAATATGCAAATAGTTGCTGTGTAAGGTGCTTTTTGTATAATGCTTTAATATAAATTCTATGCATTTATAATAAATTTCAAATATAGAAATCTATAAGTTTAGTATAGAATGCATTTTGGTTGCTAACTGCAGTGGCAGACAAGCCACCACACAACCCTGATTTCCACAAGGGACATGCCAGGATGACCAGCTTCCAGGTGATTTGTAGACCTGCAGACATGTGTGTGCACACATACAGAAATGCACATATACACACTTGTTTTATGTGCCTCAGACACCACTGTACTGTTTCAAAATAATAATTCAAGCCCCAAATTTTAAGGCACTGCTTCCATGGAAGAGGAAGCTAGACCCTTCAGGTTTCAGTGACAACAATGTAGAGTGCCTTTTGGCATCATTTATCCTCACCTCCATCCTACAGTCAGATGCAAGCTACAAGAGTATTTATAAAGGTGCTTTCAATAAACACCTTCCCAGGGAGTGTCCAACTCAAAGTTTGAAAAAATAAAGTTGGAAACAAGAATTTGAATAAGTTTGGTGAGTCAGAAAGTAGGTTAGGCATGAAAATAAATTTTTGTAGTTTATTTTATTTATATTATTGCTTTCATTTTAGGTTTTGTACCTCTCATGCTATCCTTCCTTTTCAAATTAAGTGAAGAGGAAATACTTGGAACACACCATTTATCTAACCCATTTAATTGGTTAATTTAACAAATTATCTAACCCCTTCTATTAGCATTCAGTCGCCTAAGAAGAGGAACGTAAAAGTTTCTATTTCTGTCTATTGTCAGCTGTAAAGAGAAAGCAGGCAAGAGACATCTGTACAGAGGTCTGTGTTTGGCCAAATTGTTCCTATCCTTTGTTTTTATGTTGTGTGGAGGTTGAATTCTGTATCAGTGCAAAACCTAGATGGATATGAAAAATTTTTCTCTCAGTCCACTCATCTGCCAGCTCACAGAGGCTGGAACAGATTGCTCTTAAATTTAACATTGTCAAAGTTCTGTGTTTGGTCTGGTCTGCTGGGCTTATTTTATAAATCACAGGGAGACATGGATACCTCCAGGTGATCCAACATATCCCCTTCTCTCCTGTGAAAGGTGCCTAAGGGACGTGGAAGTTGTCACTGTTTGGAGGTACATTTCTCTCCACTTCACATAGACCATCCTCAAGCTTTCAGACAGAAAATGTGTGAACACATCCTTAACAAGCTAGAGAAATTACAACACCAACTCCATCATTATTCACAGAGGCTGCCCAATGGCATGTAGCATTTTAAAACTGCAGAAAGACTAGTATGTATTGAAAGGGATAGAGGACATTGGGTGACAGTGTCCTTTTTGTCTAGGCTGCTGTCTCAAAGTCATGCCATGTGCATTCAAGATGTGCTCCAAATTACTGTCAAATTGTCATTCCACAGCCTTTGCAAAAATCAATTGATGATCTGTTTTTATTCAACAGTTGTCCACATCTGGAGCTGACAGATAATTTCCAGTGAGCTATGGCACATGAAAACTTTATATATATTTCTATATCCACATCAGCAGTAAAACTAGGCATAGAATACATCCCAGAAATAGTCCACTGTTGAATGGGAATACACTGGTAAAGCAGTACAGGAAACCTTCTGTTTGTAACATAAGAGTGAGACTTGGCTTCTCTGTGTTAATCAAACATTGTAATCACCAAATTCATGTTTTAACAGCATCCTGTTTCTTCTTCAGGATTTTCTCATTATTATAACCAGTGGTATGTCTTGCTCATGAGGGGAAATCTTAACTGAAGTCAGTAGGAATACTGTTATTTCAAAAATAGCCATAGAGCATAGAAAGGCCATGTAAGTGGCATGGATAAAAAGTTATGTCTGTATGTGTACCAAAGGTACATAAAGGAGTGATATGACTGGTGACATTTTATGACTTTTGGCTCCCAAGACAAGTGACTAGGCCTTGATTCCACTTCAACTCATCCCAAGGCACCATTGTGATAACTGATTAAAATGTCCAGAGAGAAACTTTCCACAGGAGGAGGTAAAGATACCACACACCAGCTATTGGTCTTTGGAGGTCAAAGACTCATTTACATTCTACACTCACAAAAGGTGTCCAGATCCACTTTTCCAGGAAAAGCAGTTGTTGGAAAAGCACATGTAGCAGAGGGATTTATAGTGAGAACAAAGAATCTGCTGATGGAGCAGTGAAGCTTACCTGAGCCTTGTGCAAACACTTAGAAGACAACTCCCAGTGGATACAGGGTAACACTTTAGTTAAGTTTGCAAACAAGGGAGGTCTGTTTTGCTGCTTCTAACATATTTATTGAGAAAACGTTTTGTAAGTAAACAATTCATGCAGGAAACTAGCTGACTTTGAAGTCAGCAGGTCCTGCTCCCAGCAGGGAACTGATCTGAATTTTGTTATCACTTTGCAAAGCTTTGTATATTAAAGTGTTAAACTGAACCCTAAAAATAATGAAATCATTTTAATCAGTGAGTTATTTTTAATACAACAGACTTAGCCAAGTGCTAACTGCAAAGCAGCACTGAATGCGTATGCATAACACCATTGCCACTGGTGTGAATTGTTCTTTCTGGCTTCCTCTGCATCCCAGGATATTAACCCAGCATGGGAAACATCTCACTGCCTTTTGGACCAGCATTACTGCTTTTTGATATGTGAAATTACATATATTCTTTGAAATGGAAGAGAAAGTATACTAAGTCAATGAGACTGAGTAAGTTCGTAGGTGTTCCCATGAGCCAGGCCTAACAATTCTTTGGCTGATATGGTAGCTGGAACTCTTTTTTCAAAAGGAAATTTTTTATTCCCTGTGGGGTTTTTTCCCATGTAACAATATTTTGTGTAGCATTCTCTCTTTCTCTGCTATATTCTATGAAAATGCTGTATTGTGTAGTTGATCATATTTACTGCATTTTATCTTTATTTTCTTGTATTTTATCAAAAGATAAAAGAGAATATGCCACAGTACAAGAATGTGCTTAAATTTTACATGCTATTAAACAACTGCTGTGTTTGATTTGTGTCTCTGCTGCTTGTTACTAGTTCTTGGTAGATCACATTGAATTTAGGTTATAGATTTATTGAGCAAGGGTGATGTCTTGCTTTGTCTCCCATAAAGTCCCAGTATACATGATTTTATATATTTATATATTATATGACAGTAACAGATTCAGCATTTGAATGGTTAACCACTGCCCTTGCTGTGTAAATACTCTGCATGATATGTAATTAAGCTTTAAGAAAAAAGCATAAAGATTGAGAAAATGCTGATTTATCAAAATACAGTATTACCTGGACATATCATGGTTAAACATCTTTCTTCTTTCCTTTTTGTCTTCCTGCAGAAATATGAGCAGTATTCCTAAAGCCTGGAAAGGATGTGCTGACTGAAGTCTTTATGAGATTTTTAATGAGGATTTGGAAATCTGAGATAGCAAAATCTACTGTATACAAGGAGGTTGTTGTGCAAGAATCTTCAGACAAGTTTTAGACCAGAATCCTTTGTCAGCAACAGTAGGATCCAGTAAGGATAATATGCTAATTTTAACCAGCAATAGGCTTCATATAGGGATCTAAAGAGACAGAGATAGATACAATCTTATTAAGCTTTTGTGTTGACACTGCACAGCTTGTTCCTGCATTCAATTGAAATTTAAGAGCAGGGCTGTAAAACCTATACAGCATTTTAGGAAGATATACAGTAACGTTGAAACCTGAATAACAATTGAAAGAATGAGTAGGAAATTCCCTTAGCCCTTGGGCTACCACCATTTTTCTCTTCCAGCAGACAAGTAAATGCTCTAGGTGTCTATGCCATAAAAAATTTTCCCAGAGGCAATTCTGGCAAAGCACCTACTTTCTTCAAACCAGACTTGCTGCTTTAACCTTCTGAATGTCAAATTTCTAAAAGTAAGTGCTCCTGGTGCACTGCTGGCTGTTTCTACTCTAGGCTTTCCTTGCAGCCTGCTAGCAGTGCAGAGAGGTATCACAGGCAGGTACACTCAAGGAGCAGGGACAATTGATTCCTTCCTTATAACAAGAGAGCTGGAAGGTACATTTAAACAATGTCTCATTGTAATTTCACGATGGAAAGAAAGTTCTAACAAGTAGAAGGACAGTTAGTGTTTTATCAGACATGATATTGACTGTTAGTAATTGTTAATCAGATCAAGTATCATTTATCATGCCAGTAATTTTTCTTTAGAAAGTTATCAGTGATTTAATATTTTAATGTATAATGGCTGTATGAACTGTCTGGAAGCAAGGAGCAGATGATGGGTAGTTTTGAGATAGATGTGTAAAATGTCCACACTGCATTTTTCAGCACAAAAACCAGGGGAATAGATAGAGCTGCAGTGCAGTACTTCAATGTTTGCACATCTGAGTCACATTGATCTCAACAGAGATATGTCATTAAGCCTCACAAAAAGACATTGTCATCCTCTCATCAAGGATCACATCCCTTCACATCACATAAGTATTTTAAACTCTCTACAATGCATTCATATGACCAGAGATATTTTTATAGGTCAGCTGTGTTCCTTGGCTACAAAACAGTGGTTCGTCCACTGCTGCCACATTTCACAATAGCATGATCAGTCAAATCAGAACTTAGCAAAGCTGAAGAGTTACAGATGCTAGACAGTTAGGTGATTCCACCAAGAAATCTTGAAAAGCATTGAAAAGAAACCTGGAAAGCATTGAAAAGTACTGTAAAGTACTTCCTATTGCTGCTCAGATTGGATCAATGTTAGCATTGTTATCAGCAGCACTGAGTGCAGAAGCTGGAGGTGGTTCTTTGCAATGTCTTAAGCTTCTGATATGATACATCAGATGGGCAAAAGTTTTCTTTCAGAAAGAGCATGTGCATCCACAGATGCAGAAAAGCTGCTTTCAGCCATGTAAATATGCCAACAGTAAAACCATATGCTTATTTAGTATCTTTCTCCATTGCTAGGGATACCACATGTATGAAAAGTAAAATTGATGGATGAAAAGGCAATATAAGAAAAGGTGTCTATAAAAGTTAAGGTTATGGTGCTTGATGTGTTTTATTAAAAAAAGAGAGACAAGGAAATGTACAAAGTATTTTGAAAAGCTTATTTTGTGATGGAACAGTTTGGAAAATATATTAGAATTCAGCATCCTATTTTGTTGTCTTCTTTTAAAACAAAATTACTCCTGAATTTTACTGAAGGAAGGTTTGGAAGGTCCAAATATTTGCAAGATTTAAAAAGTCATGGGAAATCTACCACAGCTTGGGCAGTTAATGACCTAATGACCTCTTGGTTAACCTAATGAGTCCTCTTCAACAAGCAAGGGCACAAAAAAGGAAGCTAACTTCTCAAAGAGATAAGGTCAATTTGCCAGCAGAAATTGTCCTCCTCTCAGAGCTGAGGATAAATGGTTTCCGGTTGTCCATCTGAGCTTGTCATTCAAGCACTTTTCCAAACTGTAGAGAAAATTTGGGAAATGGATTGAGAAAGAGGGCTCATCTTGCTAAGGCAGGTGTGTAAAGCTGGCAAGGAGTCTCTAGTTCTGATCTTTGTCCTTTTTGTCTTGAGCAGATAATGTGTAAGTAAAGAAAGTGACACTTCCCTAAATACATAAGCTTTTAGCAGCCAATTTCAGGAAAGACTTAACGAGCTTCAGCTTTTAACTAGAAGCTTGTATCCACCTTCTTTCCCTGCTATACCAACAGCTAAAACATATGCTGTGTATGTGTGCTTGTAAATTCCATATGTGCAGACACACACACTCAGGAAACACTCCTGATCTCTTTAATTTGTGCAAGTCCCTTAAGTGTGGATATGGTACAAATACAAAATAGCACAGTGCACAGCCAAATGTCTGACCCAAGCCTTCTCTGCTTAATAATGAACTTGCTACAGCAATAGAAACCACTGGACTAAGTTGCTTCTGAAGTATGCATGGGCACCATGTTGGCATTCAAATGACCAGAATATAAAAACTGTGGGTGGGTCTGCGGTTTTTCCATTCTTGGCTAATAATTACACTGGAATTTTCCTTAGCAGGCTGGATACTCTATTTCCATCTTACAGCTGGTTAGAAACAAGCAAGCTGTTAGTTACAAGTAAATTGGGTCAGTTTATTTAGCTATCTCCTTCTGTTTTGCAACCTTCTAGCTTTTGAAATTGTCATATTTTCTTGCAAGAATTTGGCTGGTTTCCCTAATTGATAAAGTATGTTTATGATCTAAGTCATATTTATAAATAGAGGGTTAATGGGAGGTAATATCAAGCAACATAATGTCATATTGGTACACAGGGGAATTGTAATGGGCAGAACACCTACATGTAAGTTCTCCATTAAACACAGCCAGGAAGAAATACAGGAAAATGGGAGTAAATTCTAGCTGATCCTAAACAAGAAGAACTAGGCATTATTTTAAAATAATTCCTTTTCTGCATCCACACATCATGATTGCTTTGGAGAGGTCTTACAGCATAATGGGAGGTGCTGGTTCCTAGCTATAAAATTACCAGCACTGAGAAACTTCAAGACCACAGGTATGTTCAGGCTGAGTCAAACACAACAGGGTCACACACTGTTAAACCTGCATGGTCTCTGATTTTATCAGCTGTGGGTTGATTCCTGGTGTGTTAATGAAGACCTAGGCACAGTTTTCTTGATCAGCGTAAGGCTCATAACTTATTACTTAAGCAGTAAAGAAAAGTTTCATTTTTTTGAGCTGTTGCATCTGATACCTCAATTATTCATCCTGGGAATTAATGTACAATTAACATGAATTCGTGCTGTCATGGAAATCGGTGGTTACATTGATTTCGATGCAATTGTTGAAAGAATTCTGAATAATGAAAAGGCTGATAAAAATATCTTTGTATTGGACACAGCTCAGACTGTGTAAGGAACAATTTTTTAAATGTAGAAATATCTTCATAGTTTATTTGTTCCATTGTCCCTTCAGTTTCAGGCTACTAGGCACTGTGTGCCAATGACTTCCCCTAATTATGATCATTCAATAGTTTTTGACTACAAGTATATATAAAAGAATTGGCCTGCTTCTGTATTGATTTTTACACTTTGAAGTGACTGGAATTAACCCATTATAAAGTAGCATAAGGAAGATCTTAGGTAGGTCCGTTCTTCCTGAAGGTTTTTCTTCCAGCATATCATGAGATTTGTCAGTGAGTTACTGGTAATGCAATTAATTAGTTTATCCAGAAACAAGGTAACGGTGTGCACACTGGAATAAGTTTTTCAGGGCACAGTGATTTTATTCCTAGTTTTTTAATGGAGAAGTTTCCCAAGAAAACTGGTGTTTGTTTTGAATCTGTTAATTTCTCTGTTCCTGCATGAAAAGCTTTCCTTATGTTTGGAGGACATAGCTAGGGATCACTAGTCCAAGCATGAAGCTGCAATGACATCTGCAGCTCCTGCATGAGTTTGGAATGTACAGAAAACTGCATATGTGTGAGCAGCCCACTACCTCCACACAGGGGACACCAAGTTACTTGGAATAACCAGCAAAATTAAACAGGGTTGGGGTTTTTTGCTGCCTGCTGTTAGCTTCCAGCACTCATTAATGAAATATATTTATCATTGTTAATTATTTTTCCCCTATTCTATTATTATAACCCTTTAGACTGAGTGTTGTCCTGTCTCTGGCTTCCTGATGATCACTTATTCTGGGCACATAGTTCTGAAGGTGGCATTGTTATTGACTGAACCTACTAACTGCTTGAGAAAATGTTGATTACTTCACATTCCTGAAAATTAATCCTGAAACCTTCCTGAACTATATTAATCAACTCCTTTAACTTTTTCTCCAGTGGAGAAGGTGGAGGCCAGCAGTGTCATCGAAGAGCAGGTGCTCCTCCCTGCCTCATTAGCACCTTGCCTTCTTCAGCTGCAAAATCCTCAAACTCAAGAGGGCTATTTATAGCTTTTACAAAGCTCCCTTGGCCTGTCCTGTGCCTCAGCTAACCATTTGTCTGCCTCTTCCATGGTGTTAAATCAGCCCCTCGTGACAGCACCCTCAAGACGCACAGAAGCAACGACTCTGAGATGTCATGGCAGGTGTGAAGGAGATGGATGGCAGCTGGAATGGGGGACCAATGGGAGCATTTAAACACACCAGCTTCTGAGAGACCGAGTCAGAAATCAGGAGAATGAGAATGATCAAAGGGGAACAGGAAGGCATAGGAGGGGGGAGGAGCAGGGACTCCCATGAAGAAGAACTGGATGTATCCCAAGACAGGAGGATAATGTCATAATGCCTACAAAGCAGATGCTGGTAACAAATTACTTTTAATTTTTTAATATGTGTGTCCAGAATGTATTATGTTCAGAGTAAGAGAGGGCACTTAGCCCTAATAATAGAAGCCATGCTAGGAAAAAAAAGGGAATATTTTCTTCCCTGCATTTGCAATAATTACTTTCTGACAGTTATCCTTGCACAATGTCTCAAAATCGAGTACTACTGTTGCATTGTGATGAGCAAGAATCTTTGTAGTTCTGTCTGCAAGGTGTGTCTCAACAGCTGTCCTTGTGGTTTCAGGGTATCTATGGATGACTTTTCTTTTCATAAGCAAGGCAGCACAGCCTGACTAGCCAGGGTGTTACTCTCAAGCACCAGGCCAACCTACCTCCATGCACATGGGATACTGGGAATAAGAAACAGTGTTTCAGGTTGGAATGAAAAATGCTGTGTTTCTAATGACAGTAGGGGTAACCACAATGACAAGTGCTTTTTTATGACATTAAAAAGTAGGAACCTTTAAATGTTGATAGCAGAGGTGTGCAGTGCAAGTTAATTTTCAGCACATCGGAAATGTGTCTGTACATCCTCCTGCTTACAGTAATAACTATGCACACACGTGGAAATCAAATGCTCTAGGTAATAACACCCAGGTTGGCTGCAGCCAGCTGAGTGACCTTACATATCTATCACTTATCTATGTATGCAGATGCTCCCCCATCACAAAGGAGGATTAATGATGTTACTTCAGAGAGCTAATGAGAGAATGAACCACTTAATGTTCGATTCACAAGAGCTGTAAAGCATTATATAGACAGTGTTTGTTTTTAATTCCTCCCTCTATCATTCTGGCTAATAGGTAGTATTTTTCATATTCATGCCATTATTAAAATCATATTCTATTTCCTAGATAATCCAAAGCATCTTTCTGATACTCTTTTTCTTCCTTCTTTTCCACTGAGCATTTTTCCTTCAGGCTACCTGGGTTGCAGAATCTCAGTTCAACAATATGCATTGGTTAGAAGATACAGGTGGGTAGGATCATGTGTGTGTCCCCTTCCCCCAAGAGTCACAACCAAAGGACTTTATTCTCCTCTTACAATAGCTAATGATCTCTGATTTTTCTTCAGTTTCAGGATCTCATTATTGAGATCCAGTTTACTCTTCTGGATGGAAAGTGTTTAAAGGATCTGACTCGGAATTTTTTCTCCCAATTCTATAAAGCTGAAAGAGGTTGTTCTCAAACAGTGTATGTCCACATCTGGATAGAGCATACAGGCTTTTCCATCTGGTTCTTGTACCAGCTAACAAACATGAAAAGACATCATCTGCAAATGATATGAAGCATCATGTGTCATTTCTTTCTTATTTAATACCAGGGGACTTGGGATTTTGCAAATATTTTTAGAGGGTCTTAGAACCACCTGTATAAAAATTGGTTCATATTCAAAAATGACAGATCACCTGTGCTTGTTAAAATAAAAGGTAGCAGCAATTGCACGCTTGTGATACAAATAAGAATCCTGATCTATGTTCTTCTGCTTCTTTTTTGTTTTCATTTTTTCCAGTAAAATTTCTCAATGTCAAACCCATACATTCATTGAACAAATCAGGCTATGTCCTGTCCTATTACAAGCATAAGTGTTCCAGGAACATAGTTTAAGGATGAGGCAGGTCCCATTTAGAACTCCCGGATGGCTCTTGTATTTCCTTTAAGACAAAAAACAATAAATCACTCTTTTATTTCCTTCTGTTACAGGCTATTAGCCTTGCCAGTGCGAGATGCTTTCTTAAAGCAACGGAGACAGCAGTTCATTTGGAGCCTGCATTAAAAATATGTTTCCACACTACTCTCTTTCCAGTCCACCCAGTTAGAGAGTTTCTTTTTACATCTGACTTTCCATCTGGATTCAGAGCATTCTGAAAAATCAGTCCTCCCTCTTCCAGGGGTTAAATTTCTGCTAACAAATATGGACTATTTGATATGAAAACCATTATTGTTTGATATGTCAAATAAAACATTTGTCAATCAAAAGTCTTTAAGCACTGGGCTGTGTGACATTTACTCTTTTATAAACCGACAAAGTCCCTGGTGGCATGCCTTTCTTCCTCTCATTTAAATAGTGGTAGAAGAACAAATCACACTTCAGGGCAAGTTGATAACTGCCAGTCACGATTTCTGCCTTGTTTACTATAATGAGCAGGGTAATAAATGCATCTGACCATTTCAGCTGGCATTTGCATAGATGAATGATTTGTCCAGTCAGTCGCTCTCCAGTGATTTGGGCCTTTTTGTCAGCACAAAGAGCATTCAGTCTCCCTGGAATTTACAGCAGCCAAGCTCTCATTAGCAAACATCCTTTACCATGAATGATTCAAATAATTACCACTGAAATAATAAACTGTTTCACAAAAACATTTTATTTGATGGCTCCAAACATCAACTTTTCTGAATTGTTGACATTCAAATAAGCCAGAGAGCTTTATTGTTGAGCAACAATGATTCCCTTGTAAAAGGGTGGGCATTGTTTTACCTCCAGCAGACCTTTAAACTTGGCCAGATATCAAATGTGTCCCTCAAACAGCCAGCCAACGTGCTGGGTAATTGGAGGGCACGTACCAGATGGAGCCATAGTAAAACTGTATGTTCAGGCTCCCAACTAATTTTCACTAGATTTACTAAGGATATTGTGAGTGTAAAATTCCAGACTAATTAGCAGCAAGTTATCTCTTTGCTTCTACAGGAGTTTTGTAGTTATTAAATGGGTCTGCTTGCACTGAGTGCTCAGTTCTGTGTTCTCTTCTGTAATGGCATTCTAGTGCATAATTAAGTGTTATTTGATATAGTTTTGGAGTTCAATCAAATCAGCAAGCAACAATTATATCCCATTATGATCTCCTCTAGTGCCTGACAGTGGGAATGATGTCACTGTATTTCCAAACCCATAGCATGAGGCAAAAGGAATTTCCTGCTATCATTCTCCTTTACCCTTTTAGTATGCATAATTAGGAAAGTTTTATTAGTTAATTTAGAGTAAGGCCATTTACTACAGCTTTTCATAGGCTGCAGGAATGTATTCAGTTTTCATTGCAGCACTGTTTGTATGGGTATGTGCATGAAATTATTATCTTAATATCAAGAGGACGAGATTCAATTGCACATTTTATGCTTCTCTTAACTGTAAGAAAACAAAATAGAACAACAGAAGGGGGAAATATTTTACTCATTTTAGCACATTCTTCATTGCGTGATTTCACTTTCACATTATGGTCAGGTAGGTAACAGTAATCTCAAACAGCCTAATACCTGAGACCTTGATATTCAGAAATAGAATAACTGAGCCCTGATTTTCATTTACAGGCCCTTTATATTCCTCTGGCAAGATAAATTTCTTCTGCTGCCAAGGAGAGGTAGAGAGCTCTTAAAATATGTGAAAGTCAGGCCAGTAAAATTAAATACATTAGAACACATGACTGTTATTTGCAAGCCATAAAGCACACTCCCTGAGATATAATGTCTAATAATTGTCCTGAGTCAGGAAGGCAAATATTTAGAACTCAACTTTTCACACTTAGGTATTTGCAATAGGATGAACAAAATCTGCCTCATTTTTATTCACCCAAAGGTAATTGCCCATTACTACATCCACATTTGGGACTGTATATTCTATTTAAGCATCAAGCTTTGTGAGCTGAACCCAAGTGAGCAAAGTTACTTAGATAAATTGAACACCATCTTTGAGCTTTCCAAATTTGTCCATGGGCATTTCTTCTTCATCCGGCCAAGACCATTCAAGTTCAGTCTTGTTCAGTTATTTTTTATTTCCTCCTGCTGCTTCTCTAATCTATAGCTAGTACCTAGTTTAAATAGACTATTTCTCATCCACCTTTTTGACTTTTCAGGTGCAACATTAGAAGGAAATCAAGAAATCCCTTAATAATTCATTTTTGACTGATATATAGGATTTTTTTCTTAAATTTCTGTTCCATTTTGGTGTCGATGGAGCTAAGGAACAGACAGAATTGGCTGGGGCCATTTACAGATGACCAAATGTGAAGAATATTTTCTATACCTTCTGATAGTTTCATGTTCTTTTAGACTGAGAGGAGCTTGCTCTCTTGCAATGAAGAAGAGTAAACAGTTGAAACCACTGCTGCTTTCTAGAACAGTCCAATGAACATGTCAGCAGGAGGAGAACCTGCATGTTTATATTTAACTCACAGTTTGCTCGCTGTAGTTCTTCTGTAGTAAATTGTTCATGCTGTTACCATCCTGCCAGTGAGGCGCAGTGAATGTTCTGCTTCTGTCACCACCAAACTAGACTGTAAAGTTGAGTTAATTAATGACCTATTCAATCTCAAACTGCAGACATCTCGGACATCACCACAATTTAAACAGCAGTAAAAAAGCATCCTGTTTCGATGAGAGCAAAAAACTCCAGAATTTAAAGTGGGATTCAGCTCTAGATATAGTTGTGTAGGAGGCAGGTGTGTAAGCTCTCATCTGAGTGAGCTGAGACCTTGTTAATACTGTCAGAGGATATGGAGAACAAAATCAAGTCTCTGTTGACTGTAAAGAGTAGAAATCCACAAGTTACAAAGGAAGATGAGGTGTCTTTTTCACTGCTAGAGATCTCCATTACTTAAATATAGGCACTTTGTGTTATTTTAAATACTCTGTGGAATCTAAGTCATCTGCACAGGGCTATGAGCAATTTCCACACCTCTGGAACAGCAGCTGGAGGCTTAGTGTGAGCAAAATACCACTAAAACTCATGTCTGCCACTCTAAAAAAAGTATTTTAATTCTTCCTCAGGCCTACAAATCCATAAACACTGAAAATTCTAGCTTTGACAAAACTGGAGCACCCTAAGTAGAGTTGTTTTTAGACAGAGTAGCAGAATAGGTGCCTGTCTAATGCTGCACACTGCTGCTGGCAGGAAATAGCATGCAAAGGACCATTTATATAATACTCAGCTTCTTGGGAGCATGGTGTTTTCCTCACATCTCCCCAGTCAACCTCCACTGCTGCTCCCATTTCTGCCTGGTAGGGGAGTAAAAGGTATGGTCCCTGTATAGAAACTACTTTACAGGAAGAGGTTGTATCTTATTTTTCCAGTTCAATTTGTTGTGCTTATGTAGGGGGATAGAATATAAGAAAATAAAGATAGTGTAGAAAGTAATCTTACCCCTAAGGAGCTGCAGCTGGGCCAATTATCAAAGATTAGCAACAGGCCTGACTTTAACAGGCCACAGCTGTAACAATGAGAAGAAGATGCTCTAAAAGAGTGGGTGGCTGGTTGGGAAGGGAACTGGAGTCAGTGGCTGCTTTGTGAAGGAAAAAGAGTCAGTGCTCTGAGGAGCTGCCCATGAGAAACACCAAGAGGGTATGGAACTTTTGTGGTAAGGAGACAACAGCATGGAACCCCTGAAATAAGATGGCAACATGATTTAATCATCAAGGCATTGCAACTCTTTTTAATTGTAAAATGCAGCTGCAGGTTATTAGGAAAATATTTTTTAAATTTCTCATGTGTTTTCCTTTCTAATTAGGAGACTTCCTACACTATGTCTGACTGTTGTTCACTTTTACAACAGACAAACATAATAATATTAAGCAAGCCTGAAAAATACCCCCTTTTTTTAGTCCACTGCTGCAGCAAGGTTTTAACTGGTAAATTTAAAACTTTAAACACAGAAAACTTTCTGTAAATGTGTTTTGTTTGCAGCTATATTATCTGTAGTAAAATTGGCAAATTAAAAATGGACTTGTAAACTACCCAAAAGCTGTCAATCTGGAAGTGCTGGGTTTTTTTTAGTTTAATTCAGACCATTTCAAGTCATATTTTAGTGAAGCAGACCCTAAATTTATCATGAGTAGATATCAAATAATTTTCTGTCCCATGTAAAAGCTTGTTCTGAATATGGAAATATTACATAACAAAATGCCTACTAAAATTTTTATATGACTTCTCAAATGGAAATAAATATCAATTTATTTTAAGCCATTTCTTATCCTTTTAATTTACTGGTGAAGTTCTTCTTGAGAAGAACCAGTTACACAACAAAAGTAAACTTTTCATTAGAGCTATCACATATTATAATATTCCTAATTTCAGACAGGCAAACAAACTTAATTAACAAAATTAGTTTTCAGTGATATCCAGGGTAAGTTAGGAGCTTAATGTGACATATATGGTTCATACTGCAGTCAATGCTAGAATGACTTAAGGTATAAAGTATTGCACAGAATGTGAAGGATTTCAAGGTGATGCAACTTTAGAGTTATACTCTAGTTAGCCCATTGCATTACACCTTGGTCTGTGTCTGGCTGTTTGTACTGGATGTTCATACTTTTATCATTGTGGTCTTTTCCTGAACACCCTGGCCCTTCTTTGGCAGTATATTTAGGAACTGTCAGAGTTAGAAGTACACTAAAGTACATTGGGTGACTCAGTTTTGTGAGACTGTTCTCTACTTGAACTCTTTGGCAAAGCTTCAATGAGACCTGAGGTGGGGGGAAAAGACATTTCTCATAGGAAGCAAACTTCCATCTTCCAGGATGGATGCCTTCACAAATGATGTGTTCATAACCAGAGGCAAATGCTCAGCTTGCTATTGTCACATAAACAAGCACCAGGGTCTGTTGATCTGGGCAACAATAAGATGCTAAAAACCTGATTTCTCTTCTTTTGTGGGTAAGTCACAACAAGTGACCATTTATGAAGTCTGTCCTCAAATCTCATGACTCTGAAGTCTGTGTTCTTTGTGTATGCAGATTTACTGTTTAAGAGCTAAAAAAAGCTCAACAGGCTCTGAACAATAAATAAATCCCATTACTGAATTTTCTTCTAAGTCATGTCCTCTGCAAAACTGTCTGACTCCTCCAGAGGTGAGTCATTTGGCCTGAAATCTCCTTGTCAGTGAGCCAGATCCTGCCTTCTTTTCTGTCCCTCCTGCAATGATCCCTGGCAATTCCCCAGTGCAGAAAGTGTAAATCAGCCCATGGCTGTGCCTTTGCCACAGGGCAAGTGTTCTCAGAGGTCCTGCTAAAGAGCATTTCAGCTTCCTTGCTTCTATGCAGTCCAGGCCTTGCTAGGATGCTAAGCCAGTTTGCTCATGCTGCAGAATCTACATTTCCTACATTTGTACTGCTCTTATGTCTCTGCCATATAGATGAACAAATGTAGTGAAGAGAAGGAGATGGTGGCTCACGAGTGGGAGAAATTGTATTTAATGTGCAAACTGTGCATAGTGGCACAGACCATAGCCAGTACACCAGGTTGTCAAAGCAGAACAGCTACAGATGGCAGGGAGTAGAAGAGCCCCTGTGGCACCCAGATTTACCAAAATTAAGAAAGTAACAAAATCACAATATTGTTTATTTTCATTCCTGTCCAAATACCTAAAACTTCCACATAATCTCCTACAGCCATTAACCTGACTCTGGAGCTATGCAAAAATCTTAACACAGAGATATTATGCCTTATCCTTTAGATCTGTAACAACTGAAAATGCAGCCTGTTAAGCCTGCAGAGCCCTCCATCCTCAGAAACCCAAGTGTTTCCAGGGAATCCTCCCTATCCAGCACCAAAGTTATAGCTGCTGTACAGCTGTTTTGCAGTGGTAAGAGTGATGCTCTGCCTTTCTGAGACACAGCACTGTGAGCACAAATAGAGCTTCTTCCCTTTCCCTGTTATCTGCCCTCTTTCCAGGAGAGCAGCAACTGCTGGACTTTGCCTTGAAACCTTCCCCCTGCACTGAGCATCTGCACTGCACATTCCCTAAGCTTGATTTAACTTTGCTGGAGACAGCAAGGAGTTAAACTCCCACTGTACTGAATGAAACTGTACAAAAAGGATGTGACTCCCACATATCCCAAACTTTCAGATGCCAAGCATATTTTCTTGAATGAAAGCTCTTTTGGTATTTTTCATTGGGGGAGGGATAATGCATTTCAGAAGAATCAAAACCAACAAAGAGATTACAGATAGCCAATATAACACTGGACATATTATGATGAATGAGTACAGTAAACATGGATGGCTAATTAAGGGAATTCTTGAGAATGTCTTGAAACAGGATTGCTGTATACATTTCTGATGAGCCATCCTTTAAAGGCATCACATTCAGGAAGTATAATGGAAAGTCTTGTTCTTCCTACCAGAACTACTTTATCAAAAAACTAAACTCATTTTATTTACTGAGCTCACAGTAGTGCTCAGAGTTTCCAGGTGTTAATCTAGCTGCTTAACAAGTCTTGCTAAAGACAGCTGCTGACTCAGATTTCTCAGGGAGAAAAGCAGAAGGAGATACTCCTCTCATCTCTTTCTGGATAGTCCACCTGGGTTTCTTTGGGGCCAAGTAGCATCTCTGCAGATCTTAGATATAGTCATTACTTCCTCCATGTATTTCTTCAGTTTGAACTATTGGATTAACATGAAACTTGTGCTGCATCTCACTAGAGCAGAGGTTTTACAAAACTGAGTGCAAAATCTTCCATCCTGCCTTTCAGGGACAGACCTGAAGGTGAATCCAACCAGTAAGTGCCTTGTCTGTGAACATTTGCCTGCAGTGACCCCAAGCAAAGCCAGCAGTGGGAAGGCAATTTGGAGGGTGCATAACTGGGGCCCTTCTTTGCTCTTCATTCCTTCAGTAGTGCAGTTTGACTCCTACAGAACTGAGAGAATTTGCTGAGACAGAGCAGAAACTGAAGCTGCGTGTCCTGAATCTCAGCCCTGTTAATGCATTCACTGGAAAATCTCTTCTTCACTTCATCTAAAAACCCACCATCCATTATATATATTAAAAACCCAAACAAACCACAAAAACACAACACAACAGTTCCAGTTTCTTATTTAGTGCTCTCAAAGGAATAAAACTCTTTCCCCCTTGCTGCTGTCACCACTCTCAGCTCCCCACTCTTGTCTTCCAGAGTTACAGCAGAAAATCTGTGCACAGAATGGATTCACTAAAGGTAAATTATGCTTGGCCAGCCTGGTCATTAGAAAAGAGCAAAATGTCTCTAGCAGAATCTAAAGCATTCTGAGAATCATCATTCCTACTGTAAGTAGGAAACATTCCTACTTACAGAATAACTTCTAGAATTTTGTCTGGCCTGCTTCTAGCTTCTTTGACTCTAATGAATATAAGGGCCATCTAGCCCAAGTTGCTTTTTTCAGCAGATTGAAGGGCAGATGGTTACAAAAAAGTATGAGAATATAGAAAACACATAGTGATATTTCCCAAAAATACTCTCCTAGCAACCACAAATTGTCATCTCAGAGGCTTTCTGAACCAGAGAGAGTGTTTGGTTTTTCACAGCCATTAGTGGATTTCTCTTCCATGAATGGCTCTGAAATAGAAGCAAGAACAAGCCAGAGACACCACTACATTTACTTATCTAAATGTAGAGGTTAATGGAATAAAAATATCATGAAACAAAGTCCAGCTTTTTTGTCTTAATGCAGAAGGCACTGTTTTTCATGCTGATGGTACCACAGTACATAGTCAGCTGAAAATTTAAGTATGTTTTAATAATCTCCATAACATGGATACACCAGAGGAGTCATGCTCTAGCAGTATAAATTACAAGAGTCTTCATGAAGTCAGTGATTTTCCCTGCATAAACCACAGGAAAATTTGGCTCACCATAGTTTCCCCTGCTTGAGATTCTCTTGATAAACAAGGCTGTTAAGAAATATTGCATGTATTCTCATGTTGCAGATAAAAATTACGGAGGTTTGTGAAGAGAAATTGCTCAAAAAATGTCAAATAAAAAGAACTACATGCTCTATGTTGTAATTAAAGGAGTTAAAGTGTATCTTGGATAGCCTTGTGTGATGTAAGATAGTACAATTTTATTCTGTTTAGGAAAGTTTACTATCCAACTTTATCAGGCTCCACAAAATTTTAGTATGATATTTTAAAATCTATGTAAAACAGCAAGAAGACAGATATGTGCAACACCATGAATATAAATGCAAGCCATTTAAAATATATCTAAGCGAGCAATCCAGTAACAATCTGATCATGCAGGAGAAAAACAGATAATCTGAATTTGTCTACATCCATGTCTCTCTCTGTAAATATCTATCTATGCATACTCATAAATATTTCATCTGGATCTAGCTTGAATTTGGATTCAGCTCCTAACCTAGATGGGCAGAGTTCACAAATTGCCTGTTGAGTGATCCTGCTTTGTTTTGTAAGTGTGTAAGGATGTAATTCTCACAGCTGATAGTGACTCAAAAATCCTCAAAGAAAAACTCCTGAAGGACAATATCTTTGGTTCTGATTAGCCAAACACCTTAGATTCTTGCTGCAAGGTGCATTATGGAAGGTAGTGAATTCACTGCTCAATTTCATATTAGAGGGACAGAAGTGAGGACTTGGTTTCTAAATAGCTTTTTTTATTGACCTTTGCAGCTGACCACCCAGGGCTCTCAGTTGTAACATTGTTGAGCACCTATGGAATGTTTGTTCTGTGCTTGGGAAGATTTTTCTTAAATCAGGAGCAGTATGAATAAGATATTTTTATCCCCAGAGGTTTGGGGTGGTTTTGTAATACCTGAAAATTAAGCACACCTGTGACATTTTTTATTTGCTTATATAAAATTAGTTTTCATTGGTATGAAATACAGAACAAAGAATCATATATCTTTAGCTCATCTTTTCTATAAAGTTTTTCTTTTAAAAATTATCTGCTGCACCATGCATGTTTGTATATCTGGATTCAGGAAAGACAATGGCTTTGCCCATGAAAAGAATTTTAGGGTGAAGATCACTGGTTTTCTATATTCTGTCCATTCTAAACTGGCTTTGGCTGAGAAGAAACACTTGAATCTCTTTCTAAAAGGTATATTTTCAGGTAGATGTTAGATCTTGAATGCGAGAGCTTGGCAATAACTCTCTGCTCAAACATAGTCATAGCGTTGCTACTGTGAGGTCAAAGAAAACCTTTCAGCCCTACCTGACCAGCCTGACTTGAGCTGTCAGCACCTGCAGTGCTGCCCCCAACACATTGCCTTGGCTGAGCCAACAATTTTTTTCTGCAGATTTCCACCAGATCTGTTTTTATACATCATCTAGATGTGTAGCACTAAGCAAAAGTGTAAATATCTGGAAAAAATTGCACAAATCTCAATTGTGTCCTCATAAAGCTTCACAGAGTAAAGCACTTGAAAAATAAAATTGCCCAGTTGTCTTTTTATAGACCAATTTTTAATGAACTTTTTTCTCTTCTTACACTTTAAATCAGTTGAAAACAGACTGTGTGAAATGTACCTCCTGTTACATAGTACTACCAAGCTCTGGAGTAGCTGAAATGACAGCATGCATGGGTAGCTGCAGCACAGAGAACTCCAGGCAAATCCTCACACAACACAAATTTCACAAATTCGGGTCCCGATTCAGCAAAGTCCCTAAAACATGAGCATAACATTAAGGGTACAAATAGTCCCAGTGAAGCCAGTGGAATGATGCTCCCTCTAGTTGAGGGCTGTGTGCTGAGGCACATGTGCACAAACAAAGCCACAGAAAGCCCATCTATCTCTCAAACAGCCCTGCTGACAGCTGCTGGATGCGGACGAGCGTGCCCGGTGCCACTGCGGCTCCTGCCACCGTGATTGCCTGTGTCACCCCGCGT
The DNA here is from genome assembly GCF_028769735.1 of Zonotrichia leucophrys gambelii. Lineage (NCBI taxonomy): Eukaryota > Metazoa > Chordata > Aves > Passeriformes > Passerellidae > Zonotrichia > Zonotrichia leucophrys. The sequence continues at coordinate 2,622,210 of NC_088172.1, read as the reverse complement.
GGGGCCGGGGGAGCCCTGGCAGCTGCTCTCCAGGGCCAAGGGACACTGTAATGAACAGGAGGGAAGCAGGCAGAAGGGCCACATGGAGCTGTAAGGAGCAAGGGAGAGAGATGTGTTGGCTGCAATAAATCCCCTCGCTGGAGCCATAAAACTTGGATTTCTCTGTTAATAGGGCTCTGAGTTCCTCTGTAATGTCATGAGGAAAAAATTACAGCATTTGAGATGAGGACAAGGAAGCATCTTGAAGGTTTAGGCTGATTCAAACTAATTTGATCAGTCTGTTTATTCATTAAGACAATATATTCTTAAATACATCAGACGACACTGAACTGAAATCAGTTCAGAGTATACAATCAGAGTATATTGTGTATATTCTGTTCCCTTAAAAGCATAGGATCTCTTCCTAAGCTCACCTACATACACTAAGAGAGGAGGACTGGAACAAAGATCTATCATAGTAATCTCTGAAGAGACACCTGATGTAGGGTTGTAATTCACCACAGCATGGAGCAGTTAGCCATGTGCCTCTAGCATCCCTGTCCCCTTAGAGAAAAATTAGATGAGGCTGGCAGGGCCTCTGCAGTCTGACTCAATCTAATCTGAAGATTGTAGATATTTGTCTTGAATGTATACTGTGAAGAAACTCTACCCATGCTGCATTACCCTTGTTTTCAAAGGAAATGAGGTCAATGTTGTCATGTTTTGTGATTGCATGTGCAGCCACACCCTCTCTTCACACCAAGGCACCATCAGAACGTAAGAAACATCAGAACTTTGGCTGGTTCTGACCAAATTTGGCAGAGGGGCAATAGGCCCAAAGACACGAGCTCCTGCGGTTCTGTGAAGGAAGGCAGCTGCCCAAGGGAGGGAGACCCACCTGAAAGAAAGGCAGGAGTGTGTGTTCAGCCCTTCTTCAACATGGAGAACCATGGAAACCTCGGCTGTGGCAGAGGCTTGCTCAGGGCAAGTCCCTCAGTACCAGAGACACCCACCAGTCAGCAGGAAGCCAAGCTCCTGCAGTCCTACTGACCAGGAATCTTCCAAAGAGGAGAGCAAGGCACTGGCTGGAAGATAACCACACTTATTAACTGATTTAATATATTTCTACTGGTAAAATCTTAGCACTTGTCACAGTTTTGAGTTTCTAAGGTGGGTCCTGGGCTGCACCTGACAGTGCTGCTCAGCCTGCCCACTGTACAGCTGGGGGAAGATAAAAGCAAGCATATTCTGCACATCAAGCTGGTTCAGTTCCAGTGCAGAGCGTGGACCTGCCTGAGTGCAAGTGGAGCTGTCAGCTCATACAGGCTTCACTGTCAAGGGCTGTGTCATCTGTCAGTGTCGGTTCCAGCTCACTGTACCACATAGAGGCGATGCACTGGTGCCTCCCAATTGATAACACGCTGCCAGAAGCATGTTACTTTCTCATCTGTCTTCTTGTAGCTGTCAAAACTGGAATCCATTAATTAGTTTGTTGTTGTGAATTTTATTTGTTCTGAGGACATGTAAATTTCAAAGTAAGACACGGGAAAAAAAGGGGAAAAAAAAGCAACCAACAAACCAGGAGGAAGGTGCCAATGGGGGGTTCACAAACCCTAAGTGGCAGCTATTAGGAAGGGTAAGTGCTGGCTACAAGAGCCCCATCTAAGTGGGTATAATGATGTGGCTAGTTTCACCACATTGCTTTTAATGAGACTGAGCTGCTTACAGGGAGCGAGATGTAGTGACAGCTAAGGAGGGGCAAGAAAGCAAGGCACAAACTAGGAAAGTCAGCTGGGTTGAGAAGACTCTGCTTATTGTTTGTGTGAGGGGTTTTTTCATAATTTACACTGTTACTTAGTGGAGGGAAGGTTTGACTGAGCTTCATTTCCCTATATTTTACATCTCATGAAAGACATACTGTGATTTCAGAATGAGATTTTGCCAGCTCTGTGTGTTAAAAATGAGATGCTAGCACTTGAGTGCACAATGCCATCTCTAAGCAGAGCAGCAGTTTCAATTTCAAATATTGTTTATTTTTATTTTACACAGATGTTTTTGTCCACTCTCACCTTTTCATGGTGTCAGCAAAGAGATTTAAGGTAAAAGTTTCAGAAGCTCCCCAAGTGAGCCTTCAAAAGTGAGTCTGCATAACTGGAGAATCAATGGGACCTTAGTGCAGCTAAGTGTGGTGCAGCAATGAAATGGCAGCACATGAGCACAGCCTTGGAAGCAGCCTCACCACAGGCATCAGGAGAGCTCGGGAGCTCCCTCACAGGCACACAGACACACCAGGCAGAGGCAGACTCAGGCAGATGCTCAGGCAGCCGGAGCTGAAGCAGCCACCAGGATTTTCCAAGCCATTGCTGCCACATGATCTCTTGTTTCTAAGCTCAGTCAAATTTGTAATCAAGCTCATGCACTGCTTAGTATTCCTGAAGTTCCCATCACAAGGAATACCACACACTAGCTAACTTCAACTTGGCTGTCTCTCTTTCTACAAAACTCTACAAGGTAAACTACCTATAGGAAACCATGTGTTAGATGTTTTGGTACTCTAATTCCCTCTACTGGAAGGGCAATTTGCTAATGCTGTGACTAGACATGATTTGTTTTAACATTTTTTTTAAAGAAATGACAAAATACTTTCCTAGATTCTGTCCTCAAAATAGCTGCTTCTCTCTGAAAAATCAAGATATCTCCTTCTTTTTGTCCCAAATTATGCCAGCCAAGGGCATATAAATATATTGGCCCACCATAAAAGGTGGGACTATATATTAACAGATAAGACAAACCTGCTTCCAGGAAATCAGATCCTTTCTTTGCTTTTGCAGTGGTTACAGAAAAGGAAATGAAGTCCAAATTTGCAATTCAACAAGGTTACTTGGGTGTCAATAAAATACCTTTCATCAACGCTTTATGGCCATTGTACTTGGATATCTTCATTTGCATGCATTTGCCTCGTGTGGCAATGCTCACTTTCCTAGGTATGTGTTCATCTTTTTTAATATCCATTGAAAATTTGGCTCAGAATCAGGTCTTTAGTGGTTTAAGTTCATCCGCTCACACAGGTAATCCATGAAAGAACAGGTATTTTAAATGCTCCTCAGAGAAATAAATTGCTGCTTTATGTGTGGTTTGGGTGTTTTAGGTACTCCCATAAAGAAAAATAAATACTGTTTATGATCACTGGTTATATACTTGTATATCTGAAATCCTGAAATCTCACAGCCTGGATGATGATCTCAATGTTATATGCAGGAATGGAGTTTTTGAACTTTGTCAGAGCTGTTGCTGTTGCCTCTGCCTTCAAAGCCACCCCCAAACCTGGCCAGAGCAGCAGATTGCACACAGTCAGGCTCGAGGCTGGAAGAAAAAAGCTAAAAACTAAATATTTGCACTGTGCCAGGAGGAAAGGGACAGCCAAATGCAGCCTCCTTGGCTCTGCTCTTTGCTCCTGCACTCAGGGGTATCAGTGCTCCCCTTCTCCTCACCTGCACACTTGGAGGACAAGGAAAGTGCCCACCTGCCCATGTGTACCAGCTGAGCTCCAGCAGGCTGGCAGGCAGGGTCCTTCCCAGGCTATTCATCTGCTTGGAAAATAGGAAAAGCAGGAAACTCTATCCTCCTGGCTGGGGGACAAGAGTTACCCCTCTGGGTGGGGAGAAAGCACCAAGGAGCTATGAGGAAGTGAGCACCAAAATGCCTCCCTCGAGGGCTGCCTGGACTTGGCCTGTTATGAGCAGCTACATTTTTATGCACTGCAGTGATGGTGTGGGGCCCCCGTACTGCAGGTGCTCGTAAAAATAAGCAACAGCTACTGTGGATATTTATTGCCTTATTTTGGGAATCTTATCTCTCAAGTAGCAGCAAACAGAGTCATTTGAATACAGTTGCTGGCTGAGATGCACATGAAATCAGAAGTATTTGTTGGACAGAGTCTTTTTAATGTTCATGGCACTACAGGATTTTCTGGAGAGGGATGGGACAGAGATGCACTTGAGGAGTGGCTGGTGAGCAGGACCCACCTGCAGGGTGCTTTGATGGGAGCTCTCAGTGCTGGCAGACAAGACCCAGAGCTGTGAGGGTGCTTCTTCATCCCTCATGCCCTTCAGGCACAAGGGCAGGACACCTTACCTGTGGGTCTTGTAGGGCTCCTGGAGTCCGTGAGCATCTTTGTCCAGAGTCAGTGTCAAGCTTTGCCTCTGTGTGAAATGGAAGGATTTTAAGAGAGTCCTCTTCAGTGGGGTTTGTCCTGAGAGATTTTGCAAGATGGAAATGATGGCATTTACAGCTAGATTAGAGATAATCCCTTCATGGTCAAGTTGTATGGCATAGGTCAGCTATCAATGATACAACCAATTGTTCTGTTGTAGAAGGTGCAAACTAGATTGCCCTAAAACTGCCTCACCTCACTTCTCCCAGGAATAGAGAGGCATATACCCCCAGCTGGTAGTTTATAATAAAGTCCTCCAGGAGTACATTTGCCTATGAATACTTAAAGAAAGCTTCTGCTTTCTGCGGTGGATAGAAATTCATACTTTTATTCACACTTTTTTCTTAATGACCTTCTGCCATAAGAGCAATTTGCTTAGTCCACTCCAGGTGATTTTGCATGATTTGCAAATCTAATTTTTATCTCCACGTCTCACATTTGAAAATTTTTTGCCACCATATTAATTTAACATTTTTATCTTTTACCTACCCAGACAGCTCATCGTGACCTTTAAATTCACTTACAAAGGATAACCCATTGGTTAATCTGGACCAATTGGCCTCAGTTACAGGCTTGGTGACAAATCATTATTTCTACTCCAGCTCTTTAATTGGCCAGAATGCTCTTTTTTATCAGATATATTAGCTGTCAGAAGTGTCTGCTAGCCTTTGCGTACTTCCTGGATGGTGTCCAGGTCATTAAAGCAACATCTTCTGTTCAAGTCTGGAATATTTATCCTGTGCCAAAATCCTAACTTTCTCCCTGCTTTTAATTAATTAAAGCCTGAAGAATGCTAGATGGGTCATTCTACAGGCAAGCCTTTTGAAATGGGAAAACTGATACAAAATGTTTCATGCTCCTTTTTCTTTTACTCGTTCAGCAGTTTTGCTTCACAAATCACAATTTTATACTATTTAAATTTCATCTGGTTGAAGTATTTTACTTTTATTTCTGCTGAATTATTTTGCATGACAATAAGGCAGGCACAGTTTCATGGGCAAAGAGGGAACAGCAGGAGCCAAAGGGGCTGTAACCCCCAGCACAGGATGGGAGAGCAGCATCCCTCTCCATAGTCATTCCCCCCTGCATAAAGGGATGAAGTCTCACCAGGAATGAATCCTCTGAGGATCAGAACCAGCTTTTGAGGGAAGAGAACACCCCCCAACTCTGGCCAGTTCTCACAAACCTCTGCCTGCAGGGAGCAGCCAGACAGCTGAATCTCACCTCCCCTGTGCTGCTGGGCCTGACACAGCTCTGCAAGGTGCTCGGGCACTACCTGCACAGCTGGAATACATGACCCACCACCTTTCTGTATTTAATGTCTAACAGAGAGGCTGGTAACATAATAGTCCTTCATGCCTTGCACTCCAGAGCAGTAACATCAAGATTTTGATTGCCTTGGTACCATAAATATTGTATTCACCAGCCAAGGAGAGCTGGTTAAAATAAACCTTTACAATGAACATTTATTTATTATTTTATACCACTGTGTTTACTGCCATTCATAGTCTGTATTCTCTGTCAGTGACTCACAACAGAACAAAAGATTTCTTGAAAGGAGATGTGGTTAAGTGTGGTGATTTCTTCATTTCTATGTAGTAAAATATTGTTCCTTGAAGATACATCTTGTAATATCTCTTGAAATTTCCTTTATGCTAGTCTTCAACATAAAAATCTGAAGTCATCCCTATGATAAAAATGGATTGAGAGTCTTCAAAATGTCAAAAGTTTATTCCAGTTTTGTCACTGTTATGTGAATCTGAAAATAGACCTACCTCGGTGAAGATCTGTTTTGTTACAAATATTTCTTGCAGCTTCATGTTCCTCCAGCTGTAATATTAACACTGTGAAGTGTAAGGCTGGTGTCTAAAGGTGTGCCAAATGGAGATGTTATTTGAATGGCAAATGATGGAAAATTGATGTAAGGTTTCTATTTTTGATTCATGTTTTTGGCTTATAGAGCAAAAGCAATGTATTTTAAAAGGGGTTTTTGGTGTTTTTTTTTTTTTTAGGTTTTTTGGGTTTTGTTGGGGTTTTTTTTGTTTGTTTGTTTTGTTTTGGGGGTTTTTTGTTTTCTTTTTGCTGGTTCTCTGCTTTCTGTGTATGTTCTTTTTCATATTTCTTATTTGGATAATCTTTGAATAGTTGAAGAACGTTTCTGGGAGAGCAATGTTCCTGCTTTGCTGATCCCTTTGCAGGGATCAGACTTCACTATTGTTCCGATTTTTTCCACAAAAAAAAGCAATGTTTTTCAGGCAGAACAACAGCCCTTAAGTAAAGTCATGGGGGCCACATGACCTGAATGAGGCAAAAGGGCTCCACTAGACGCGCTCCCTATTGAAACCTGCAGTGTCACCTATCAGCGCGCTCCTCAATCCCCAGCACACAGTATGTTTAAATGCTGTGTAAATACAGCTTCTGCCCCTCCATTTATCTTTGTCTGGGCTCTGCCGTGGCGCTGCCAGACGATGCAGGAGCACGGGGAGGGGGAGCCGGGAGCGCGTCGGCCCAGGCTGATGGAAGGAAGCGCTCCGGTTATCTCGGCTGTTTGAGGGGCCTGGAAAGGCCCGAGGTGGCCTTGGGGCAGCCCGCGTATCGAAGGACGAGAAGAGGCTTCAGTTCTTCTTTCGGTTTTTATGTTTATTAATTGTTTATCTAAAAGATGTTCTTTCAGCCGAACAGAGATCTGCTCAGCAGTCAGCCATGAGCACACTCTCTCGTCCTCCCGGGCAGCCACGTATCTTTATACCCATTGTTACGTGTACAATATTTATCATTTTTCCCCAATACCATTTATTCTTATAACTCGGTGCACTCTCAGTAATAACCAATCCAAAAGTGCCACCATCACCAAAGAAGATGGAGGAGAAGAGGAAGAAGAAGAAGGACAGGACACACCCCAATTCCTCCATCTTACTCCTCTAAACCCCCCTGTACATAAATCCTAAACCCTGTGTCTCACCCTCTAATTAACTAATCCCTTCACCATTCACCCCAGTGAAGCCCTCATCCTTGTCGTCTCCTGTGTAGGACCAAAGTCCAGCCACCAGACACTTCTGGCAACATTCCAGGACTCCCGAGCCCCCCAAGGTGGTCTCGGTGGCTCAGCACCTCAGGACTGAGATCCTGAGATCCGACAGGGCCGCGCTGGTGGGAGCGGGTCCTGCGGTCACCGAGCCGGCTCGCACCACCCGCCGCGGGCTGCGAGGGTTTCAAACCTGCCGTGGGGTTTTGTAAAGGGAGGGTGAGGGTTTGCAAAGGTCACAGGATGCGGGTGCATGGATCCCATTCGGAGGAGGCCCTTGACGGGCGTTTGTTCTCAAGGAAGGATTTTGCTGTAGCTCAAAATGAGCCCTGTCTCAGCCATGCCTTGGATTTTTCTCCCCTACATTACAGTAAATGTGAGTCTCTCAGAATTGCCTTTCCTTTTGGCATCTAAACCTGACGCAGAGGCTCTTCCTAAATTCTATGAATTCTATGATTTTTAAAAACTATGTCTGTTCTGTTTTCTTCTTATTTTTCTTTAAATCAATAAACAGTTTACTTAATGAGACTATTTCAAAGGTGGCAAGATCAGACTTTAAAAATTAGTATTGCAAAAATGAACCTTGTGTTTGAAATGTGAACATGCACTCCTGAGGAGAGTCTTATAAGCTAGGAAAAAATCCAAAAATTTGCTTTTGGATAAAAATACCATTGTGAATAACATTTAGAAAATACAACAATAAAATAAAGATGCCAGACCAAGGAAAAAAATTAAAACACACATAGTTGCTGAGTTACTTGTTTTGCTTCGCACTTTTCCTTATGTACATTGGGTGGGCAAGGAGAAATTAAACTTGGGCTGTTGTTTAATTTTGAATTCATAGCTTAATAGTCCTTCATGTATTCTCTTTGGAAGTAAAATAGGTATAACATGAATACTCTAGCTCAGTGGTACCCAAAATCCAAATAGAGAATGAATAAAAAAGAAAATTAAGAAGTCTCAAGGAAATCCCCATGTCAACATATTTAACAATTCCGTTTCATAAAACCAGCCTTGTGTATTAGAGGGTATGTATTAATTACACTTTTAAAAGGCTTTGCATGAGAATATTCGGAATAACTGCAAAAAGCAAATCTTGTGCAGAAAAGTCACTCATCCTGCCAAATATGAAGGCACCACTCCAGAGCATTTGCATTAGAAAGTTCCTCAAATAAATTATTTTTTTTAACATTGGAAGACAGTCATTCTACTAACCTGTCCTCAGAATCAGCTGAGTCATTTTTAATTGAATTCTTTCAGATCAGCCATCCTGAAATAAGCCACTGAATGAAAAAATCTCCACTCACATGGTTGGAGCTTGTCAGCTGAAAGCAGAACGCCCATAGAGAGGATCAGTGTACCCTAAGCATAGCAGGAGCTTATCCTGTTATGAGCATGTGGGGCACAGCACCATTCAGGCATCATCTCCAAAAGGGCTTTCTTCCAGTAGCTGGGGAACAGTGCTTGCAATGGCAGCACCTTTGCTTTCCAAGGAGCTGAACACAGTGCTGTATCTCTGAAACACGTGGAGGACTATGACTCAAAATGCCCATTTTAGCACCAAATCTGGAACTCACGTTTTGGCTCAAACTGAGTTATTATTTTCACTACACAAGCTAATCAGAAATTGAATTGAGGAGACTCTCATAGGTAATTACGAACTATCTTCTAACTTATCTTCTTGCAGAGAAGGGGAATAAACCCTCAGTGAAAGCAAGATTAAGCTCGGTTTAATTTTAAGCCGAGTCCACAATAGTTTACTCTTCAGCTTGTCAGCTTAACTGCTAAGTTCTATGTAATGTATTAGTACTGCAACCTCTCAGGATATGTAGATGCACTGTGCAGGGTATTCCAGCATTTGGTATATAACAGTCTCTGGATAAAACCAGCACTAAAAGCAGGAATGGCAGCAGCGTTTGTCAGTGCCAAGTTCAGTGTCTACAGCCTCCTCAACATTGTTAGCTGTTGAGCTCTTGGCTTGTTTGGCTGCTTTTTAAACATGTTCAGCCTATGAACTCCTCTGGATGTCAAACTGCAGCCGATGATCTGCTGCTTGGAGTTGGAAACATTTGGTGGGATTTTACAGGGACCTGATGTAAGTACCATGGAAATCAGGTGCAAGCCACTGCCTTTGCCAAGAAAACTGCTTTAAAGCTTATTGTAAGGCAGAAGCGGGGGATGTAATCCAGGGGCAATCTTTGTCCATTTCTCTGTTTGTCATGTCTGATCTGTATTAATATTCATCCTAACCCGACCCCAGTGGGAAATTACTATGCATTTGTTCTAAATCGGTCAAAACTCCTGAACCAGCCATATGGTGTGAATCCCTGTTTGTCTGGTAGCGCCGAGCCCATCTTTCACAGTCCTGATGCACATACAAAACTGTCTGCTTTCACTGCTTCATAGCAGTGTTGTAAATATAGCTGAACTTGTGAAAGAAACAAGGTGTTAATTGATGGTGTACATATTCGTCCTCTTAAACGTCTGCTCCTAAACTACTTTTCACGGTTTCTAAGGAAACCCTTTTTCCTTAAAATGGCCAAGGTTCTTGCTCATAATACAGTTTCAAATCTTAATTATCTAAAGCACTTTTTGTGAGGGGAAAGGTGTAGATATGGCCCATCTGTATATTCAACAGTTACTTTGAACTTGGAGGAAGGGAAGATTTTTGTCAGCACTGACTGTAGGAAACCATCAATTCTCACATTATGGGAAATGTGATACTGTATTTTCAACTCCAGCTCCTGACTTTCTCAATTAAGACAGTGTGAGACATGCCAGAAGAAAGGGACTGTGTGTCTGATCATGTGCAGGCAGTTGAAAACAGTTGTCTGTGGTTGCTTCATCGTTGTACCTGTTCATTTTATCTGGCTGTGCCAAGATGGGTTGGCATCCCATGAAGGAAAGGTCACTGCCAGTAACCACAATGCCTTACTTTCCTTACCTTCTCATTGCTTTTCTTCCCCACTGCATCCCACCAGCCAGACTGCAGCACAGATATCAAACTCAAGTGACCAAAGCTGGAGACCAGCTCTCTGTTGATGCATCCCTGGGCAATGGATCCTCATGGATGTTTTCCCCAGCCTACAGCACACTAACTTAATAAATTCCCTGGGATCGTGTTCTTTTTCTGCAACAGAAACTGCTGTGTTGGTCCAAACAAGATTAAGGTTTCTACATCAGAGCACGTATCTATTATGTTATGTTTGATTTACATTTCAAATGTATACAGCTACCTCTGTAACTCACAGAATGTAACCACTGTAGCAAAAGCCACATTAAAAAATCCCCAGATCTGAACAATATGTGATTTTGTATTGCCAAATCATTACTGAACAGACCTGGTAGGATACCTGAGCACCAGGTATGAATCATTTGTCTGCTGTCTTACACTCTGCAGTGCAGCTATCTGCCCCCCTTGAAACACTGCATATCCTCCAGCTGCTTGGACATGTGCTGATCCCTTCCCTTAGCAGAGGCAAAGAAGGGATGTGCAGGAAAGCTCAGAAGTGACCATTCCTGTCTTATCAATCCTTCTCACAAAGCTACATGACATAACCTAAGAATCATCTATTTATTTGCTTTTAAGCAAGCAAAGCTTCAGGAAAAAAAAAAAAAAAGATGATATGTGATTTTGTATTTCCAAATCATTACTGAAAAAAACAAACTTCTAGGTCTGCCAAATCCTTGGCTCTGTTAATACCCTGAAGTTTCCCAGGGCTGTATGAGGATGAGCAATGTTCTCTGGCCCTCAAAATCTTCGCAGTTCCAAGGCATAAAATGAAGTCTCCGTATTTCTGAGGCACAGAATCCAACTGGCATTGTTTTATTACCCCCATGCACTGCTAGTCCTTCCCAATTCATTTTTAGATGGGATTGCATTTTCTCCCAGAAAGAAAAGGGAATTGCCCGGACTGTATTGTAACATCTGAGTCACTGCCAAAGAAGATTACTGAACCATGTGGATAAAGCTGCCCAATTGCAGGTGGACAACTTGTTGTTGTTATCAAATAACTCTCCATCAGTCCTGTCTTTCAGCCACTCAACAACTGCCTTGGTAGAAATTACTGAACACATTTTCACTGCCATAAAAATTGGCCAGGGCTATATTTCTGGATTCCAAGAAAGCTTCTGACAGCCAACCATGATACTTTATGTAATAAGTTGTCAGCACACTGTGTATCACCTAACGCTGTCACTTGGCTTAGGTCAAAGCTGTCAAATTGCCAACAAAATATTGTTACTAGAAGCACTAAATCTTCTTTTCAGCCTAGTCCTGTTGGGGTCCATCAGGCATAGTCCTTGGCCTGTTATTGTTTATGCTGTGTTTAAATGACCTACCACATGAATATGCATGAAAAACAAAGCTTACATATATGTAGACAACATTGCCAGCAGATGCTGCAGTCACATTTCAAAAAGATCTGTGAACCACCAGGGAAGGACCACTCATGATCTGCTTATGGTTTTACAAGCACACGTATAAAATGTTCCACATCACCATCATGATCAAAGCTTAGACGTAGAGCTTCTCTGTAATGTGTGCACTTTACATTTTTGTTGTACATTAAATTGACATCTGAGTTATAGGTGACCCTTTGACTATAAAACAAGATGAATTTTGGAAAACTCATGCAACCCTGGGGTGAGAGGCCAAGACACAAGAGAAACACCTAAGAGGGGGATTTGGGAGCTGTCCTGGCTGGGATGCAGATGTGAGCTGCCCCAATGTAGCTGATCTCTGGAGGCTTCTTCTTTCCTGTCTTCTGGGTTGTGGTGTAACAACTGCTCAGCTGATCCTAGAGGTGGAGAAAGGATGGAATGAGAAGAAAGAGCCTATAGTCAGGACAAGATCTCTGTTGAGAGTGTGGGACCATAAGGACTGAATTGTGGGTGTGATGCTCACACTGCAAGCATGGCTTTGGAGAACGGAAACAATTTTTTCTCCATTATATAAAAAGAAGACTTGAAGGGACAAAAGCAGGGAATTGTCTTCTGTTTCCTCAAATATCTTTAGTCAGCCTTGTAAAAACACAGCCTTCCTAAAGCACTGCACACAAACAAATAGTTTCAAAAGCACAGAGGTGTTTTAAGTATGTGCACATGTCCATCACAGGCAATACATGCTGCAGAGTGCAAAACAATATTGGGCTCTCTTGTCTGTGTGGCAGCAAGTAGAGGGAGGTCAGCACCAGTGTCGGTGTGATTTCTTCTTGACCCCTGAAACTTCTGTGAAACTTTACACTGAGGAAGCCCCTTTACCATTAGTGGGAATAATTCTCCTTATATCGGAATGAGCAAGAACTGAGCCAGGCCCTTGGAGAAAGTACAGCAGTGAGACATTGTTACATATCATAATGAGGTATCATATGATACCTCATTAGATAGAGATAGAGAAGACTGAGGGGACCTCAGCGAGGCATTACAGTACTTAAAGGGAGCTTATAAAAAAAGAGAGAGCCACTTTTTACATGGGCAGATAGTGATAGGACAACAGGGGCCAGTTAAACCAAAAGAGCAGAGATTTGTATTAAATGATGTAAAGAAATTCTTCCAGCGAAGCACTTGGAAAGGTTGTCCAGACAAGTTGTAAATGCCCCGTCCCTGGAAGGGTTCAAGGCCAGGCTGAATGGGGTTTTGCACAACCTGGTCTAGTGGGTGGCAGGGGTTGGAAACTTTAGGGTCTCTTCAAACCCAAACCATTCTGTGATTTGGTGAACCAGAGATTCAGACCATGAATTTCAAAAGTAGCCTATGGGTTGAGGCTCCTCAGTTCCTAGATCCTGGTGTAAGTCTTAGATTCCCTAATGCTGAGAATTAACAAGGTCTAAATCTTAAGACATGAACATTCCATGCAGAAAGGCTGCTCTAGCCTAAAAAAACACTTTTGCAAATGGGATGAGAGGGCTCAGTGCATCACCTTACACCAGCCTTTGCAGAAATGTCCCCACCTGCGATGTTTGCATTTCTTGTCACAGCAGCTGTATCTGTTCTGCTGAATTAAATGGAGGACCTGTTCTCTGGCTCAGACAGGCACAGCCTTTCCAGCTGCATATCACCCGGCCCTGGCTCTCCCATGGGCTCTGCAGGATGCTCCCACAGGCCTGGGATATAAATGTGACATTCTGGCTTTGTCATTGCTGAATTTGGCTCTGAATCGCAAGGGTTGCAGACCATGACAGTGGTGTTTCCCTAGCAGGAACCCCAGGCACTCTGCTGCAACTGCATGGGATGAGGCATTGAACAGAGCATCCTGGATGCCTGCAGGACAGCAGCAGCAGAACCTGGTGTGCCCTCACAGACTGTGCCAGCTGCATCCTGCTTTTCCCTGAGGAAGGGCAGTCAGCACATCTCAAGACCACAGCGAGGTGTGAGCTCACAGCTGATGGTGAAGCAGCCCGGACAGCCTGCAGTGAGGCTTCCTCCCAGCCCTGTGTGATCTAGCAGCACAGGCACAGCCTGTTACAACTTGATTCTTGCTTTGAGAGCAAGTGCCAGGCTCATCCGTGGGGTGTGATGTGTGACTGTGGCTCCTGGATCACTCTGTCACTGCAATCCAGGCGTGACACAGCCTGCAGTCTCCTACACTGCTGCCCTTCACTTTCTGAGAGCCCAGCCTGACACTTGTGGTAATTTGTGCCTAGTCCTGTGTTGCTTGAGAGATGAACAAAAGGATGAAATCATTTTATTTGGCAGCTTTATGTAGGACTGGGAGGAAAAAAAACCCTAAACTTGAGTCCCTTGTTTCCCTTTAATATAAAGCAACTGTTGGGAGCATTTACAGATCTATACATTTAGGTTCTCATTGCTTTGGTTAATGATTTGATTTAAATGGCAGCAAAGGTTCTACCAACTCTGCACTATTGATTATGTGGTCAATAACTGGATACAATTGTTATGCCAAAATGCATTCTTATATTAATGCTGATGTGGAGACATTTCAAAATATAAAGCAGCAGTGGATATGTTGTGACTCAGAGCAGAGAATCAAAGTCACAGCATGGGATGGCAATAAAGAAAAAACACAGTAATGAGGAGAAAAGTCTAAGAGAGAAAAAAAGGCAGCACTTGACAGACTCTTTGCAAGTTAGAAAACAAGCAGCTCTGAGAGCTGCATTGTTAATGAAGCCTAGTTTACTATGAAACCGTGTCCTATATTCCTGTTCCACCCCTCCCCACCAACCATCCCAAATCCTCACCACGTTCCCTATGGCTTGGATGGCCTCCCCCTGCATCCTCCCCCATGCCCTTGTCCTCTCCCAGCACTGTCACCTCTCTGCCATCCCCCACGTGCCACTGTCCCAAGGGACGATGGTGCCACTTGTCTGGGCAGTGATGGCCCCGTGCTTGGCCAGCTGGCAGCCAAACCCCGCAGATCACTGCTGGGCTCAGGCTCCTGCCACTGAGCTCCTCCCGCAGGAAATCTCCAGCACAGCATTGCCTTGGATCCCTCTTCCTTTTGCAGATGCTGCTTTTCACAGTTTCTGATAAAATTGCATATCTGAGAGCTACAGTCTGTAAAACTTGTTTGCATCAATCATCAATGGATTAAAGAAGTTATGAGGAATGGGATTGGATAAAATGAGGGATTGAGTCTTAGGAAGTAAAGGTTTAAGTCTTTTTTTTCCCTTGCAAAACAGGGAAACTTTGTCAGAATTCCTCTCCTGTATCTGCTTTTCCAAATGAGAGCTACAACAAACAGCTCTGATCAAAAGTCACAGTTACAGCCTCTTTCAAAAGCTCATTTTTCCTTTTACGAGACAGGTTAGCTACTTTTTGGCATTACATAAAGTCCACGTAAATAAGACCAACAACTAAAACAGCCTCCGTTTCCTCAGCCATTGGTATGCCACGGAAAAAGTAATGCTGACCACTGAAAAAACTGCAGCTGCATGTTCAGCTCAGCCTGAGCTTTGGCTCATGGCCAGATTCCTCATTTTAACTGGGACTTGTGGAGTCATGAGGCTCCCACTCTTTCATCCCGGGGTGTCTGGGGATAGCTGAGGCAGAAATTGCACAAGAAGTAATCAAGAGGTTTCAGTGTTCACAGCGACCCAGGATTCTGCACAGGACTGCTTGATGCCATAATTAAAGGTCTAATTCAGAAACCAGAATTAAAGTTCATCTGCTGCTTTTAAGCTTTTTCCCTGCTTTTGGACCTTTATTTTTTCTTCGTTAGTAATATTCTAAGAGAACACCTATGGATATTTTTTATTTCTTTAAAATTACTGGAATAGATTTAGTCTGCTACATTCATAGATCTGTTAGTGCCAGGAGGTACAATCTGGGATGAAACTTTCTGTCTCATTTAATGTAAAATTTCCTGAGTTATATGGATAAATTTCCTGAGTTGTATGGATAAAACTTGGACACTAGCAGTGACAAGCATCTCTCTGGCAGCTTATTGGAAACATTTCCATACAACTCCAATAGACACTGAGAAAAGCAAAGTGTGATTTATATACTCCTACACTAGGCATTCCCACAGAACCACTAGGCTGTGATCACAACACATTATTAAATGCAGAGAACATGACAAAACCAGGACATTTTATAAAAACCCTTACCATTTTTTCAAATCACAGCTAATTTCCACCAGCTGACAGGAAGCCCATTTTGCTCTTCTACACATCCTCTTTCTCAAAAATGTCCAGTTTATGTTTGTTTTGACAAGTTTGGTCTCATTTTTAAAAAGTGTTAGGTTTTTTAAAGTTTAAAATATGCCAAAGCCAACCACCTTTCCAAATAAATGGATAAATAAGTAATTACAGAACTGAGAAAATGCTGACAGTTGCAAAGGAAGAGGTAAAGAGTAAAAAATCAGAAGCAGGTGAGAAGGTGAAGTGGTTATATGGTCCTAACTGCAGGCCTTGAACAGAGTTGTGTTTATGAACAAGTTCAGCACACACACATGTCACACATTGAGGGTAATTGTGGCCATATGGCAGAGTGTGGAACTGCCAGGAGTGACAGTGTGACTGAATCATGCCTGTGTATGTGACCACCTCATTGACTCCCTGACCATCCATCCATCTCTGCTGAAGCTCTTGAGATGTTCCAAACCTCCAAATGGATAAAAGCTTTTCTTCTAAACTAATTTGCTAGGACATTTTCTTTTGTATTTCCTGCTCAAGCATCAGGACAGATGCTTTATATCACTGGGAAGGAAACCTCTCCTTCCCAAAGATGTAGAGGTTACCAGAGTCACAGAGGAGCTTGAGGCTCCCTTTGAGCCTGGGAAGAATGTGAGAGAATGGACTTTCAATGCAGTACAATTCTATGGGTTAAAATCTATTGTAGGCTATTTCAAGAAGCTTTTATGGCTTCTTCTGGGTTGTGGGTCCATATTTACTTCCTTCCTAGCAAGAATATGGTTCAAGGTTATGGATCCACATTGAAATTTAATAGTTACTTCAACATCAGAAATATTTGTTTCACTTGTATCTCCCAATGTCATAGAAGTTCAAATACTGCTGCAGCAATATTTTAAGGGAGAAAACTGAGTTAAAAATTTGAGGCCAATAGGTCAAATATTCTATCATTTAAAAAAAAAAGAGGAAGGAAGCTGAGCATCTATCTCTTAAAAGATATTCAGAAGACCACCAGATCTTATGCAGAAATTTTCTTTTTAGAAGATGTGTGTTTTAAAAATGCAATAGAAGAATCTTAATCAAAGAAAGTTCACTTCATTCCCTTCCCCCACTTTTGAAAGAAAATAAAATATGAAAATTCAAATTGAAGAGTGTATCTGTGAGACACTGGAAGATGCTACCCAAGGGTGTTCACTGCAGAGAGGAGGATAGCTGTATTAAAATGAATAATTTTGTGGGGAAAGGATAGAGAGTTGTTGCTGTAAGAAAAAAATCTTTTTGATTGACATGAGAAATTGCTGCCACATGAAACAGTTCATCTTCTTTGAAGGGCTCTTTTGTCAGTGAGGTCAGGTCAAAGAGGTTTGAAAGGTCCTCATCAAAGGAAGTTGCCCTTCTAGGCCCAGTGCATTCCCTTGCTGGAGCAGCCTTGGCTTCAGGAGCTGTATGGAGATGTGGGAAGCCGGGGGAAGGCAGCTGCATAGCTAAGCAACCAGGGCTGGTTGAGCCACGAATCAACACTGTCACCTGCTGTGGGCAAGAGGATCTCCTCGTCCTCCAGGCTGGAGGAGAGCTGCTGCGCAGGGGCGAGTGCTCCCTGGTCTGACCACTGTCCTGCTCAGCTTGTGTGTGCAAATACAGAGCAGGAGGGTCCCTGTGCTCACCACCCTGTGCCCCAGAGCCAGGGTTTGGGTTTGCAGCTGAAACAGCAATGTGAGCCCCTTCCCACCTTTCCTGCGTCAGTGCTAGTCCTTGGATACCCTCCCTTATCTGGGAGCAAGAGTCCAGGTTTTTCCACTCGGTGAAGGAGCACTGTCCCTGGGGAGGGCACAACACCTCTTTGCAATTAGAAGGAGGAACAAACATTAAATTCTAGCCCTAACCCTCTAGTCCAACATGCCCATGTCACCTCTCTGCCCTGATGTCACTTAGCCACTAGTCTCTAGTTTTGTAGGTGTCCCCCACCACCCCACTCGATGACAGAGATGTTGAATAACCAAACCCAGGACCAGGGTGTGGGGTCTCAGACCCAACCTAGCCAGTCACTGTCCTGTGCTGGGCTCAGCCAAACCAAGCCTGAGAGTCCCATCCCTCACTTCCACCCTGCTCCCACAGCTCCAGTGGGACCTGGTGTCTCCCTGCAGAAAGAGAGTGCAGGAATTAGCATCTCATTGAGATGAGAGATGCAGCTCCCACCTCTGCCAGCAATGTGCAGAGCCCAGACCTGGTAAAGGTCAGTTCATTTTTTAAAATTTTTTTTCAGAGTAATTTTTAGGAAAGCTCAAAAATTTGGGAGTTTCTGTTTGTTCTCTGAAAGGAAGTTGCCCTTCTGCTATAATCGTGTGACTCCAGGCTCTGCTTCCTTAAGTAGGAATTTCAGATGCTCAGTGCCTTAAAGCCTCACTCAGCTGATTGCAGGCAGTTTTCCCTGCTGCTTGCTCAGCTCACATCTCGAGCTACGTGAAAAATCACCTCTGTTGATTAGGACAGGGCTTTCCTTCCTGATTGCATTGCCCTGTTTACTGTCATTGAATTCTTGAATCAGGAGGATGTTTTGTTTGTTTCTCAAATTTTAATTGCTGTATGACTTTCCTCTTCTTCGCTAACCTGCTCTTATGTTTTAGCAAACAGTTCCAGAGGTAATTGCTGAATTTATATATTCATGGAAATCCAGCAGATATGTACGATAATAGCACAATTTGATATTTATGAAGTGCCACTTTTCTATAAAGGTAGAATTTCAGTTAATTATCACCGGCCTGTTTATTAACACCTGGAAATGGAAAAATAATGAATGGGCACATCGTTTATTCATTAAAATGCTGCTGATGAGTTGCCCCATTCATAAATTAGTCTTGCATTTCACTCCAGCATAGCACTGCCTGTGCTGGTGGGTTTTGAAGGTCAATTGTACTTTAACCCATGGCTTCCTGCAAAGGGGGAATCTGTCACCTTGGACTGTGATCACAGTGTCTCTTGTCAACCAAACAGAGTCATTCTGTGAGCAGTTTGGCTGGCAGAGTGTGGAGGCAAGGGGGGAGAGCTGCAGCTAGCTGCACTGCTCAGGACATAATTCTCTTCCACTTGGAAGCAGTGCATCTGTCTCCATCAGACAGCGAGGATTGATACACTGGGCTGGGAAGGCACTGCTGTGGACATTCTGATTTGTCTTCTGGAATCAGTGCCCTTCCCTCCCACAGACAAAATCCAAGCTGTTCTTGGGGAAAGTGACACTTTGCTGTTGTCCCTCTGACAAGAAATCCCACCCCTCTGACTGGCAGAGCTTTGTGGGCAGTGAATTTTAATATAAGAGCAGGTGAAATTCAGAGCAAGTATCTGAATATTTTGGGACAACTCTTATCCTTTTTATTTGGGACCCCTCTTCCATCCCTGGGAGGAATGTGTGAGGGTATGCAGAGCCCTGTGGGAGAGGAAGGACAGCAGCAGCAGAGCTGAGACAGAGGGGCTGGGCAGAGGACACCTCCTCAATGCTGTTTGCTATTCAGGGCAGCATTGAGAAGATGCTACACTAGAATGAGATCTAGTAGAGAGACTTTTTCCTGAACTGCTACAGTCATTAAAATTATCAAAGACTTCTTTCCAGTATAACTTTAGCCCTGGGTCAGTATAAAATTGTGTATTTCATTCTGCCCATCCTCAGGCCTGATGTTGCCTG
Organism: Zonotrichia leucophrys gambelii; assembly: GCF_028769735.1. NCBI lineage: Eukaryota > Metazoa > Chordata > Aves > Passeriformes > Passerellidae > Zonotrichia > Zonotrichia leucophrys. Next base: position 2,602,726 of record NC_088172.1, on the reverse strand, counting down.
GTGCAGTTGAGGAACCATGGATAACTGCTGCCCTGGGGGCAGCTGGACTTTTCTGCAAAGTTTGCTGGATGTCTTTGTGCAGGAGTGCCACTGAAATGTCAGCTGTTACGAGTACAACCACTCTGCCAGATGTGCTAAACATGACAAAGATGAGAAAGTAGGTGCCGAAATATTCTATGATGGTTAAGTGGAGAAAATGTCTTTGAAGCCATCTCGAGCTGATGCCCATTTCCAATAGGTTTGGAGTAATCCACAACACAGCTGGAGCTTGAGAGAGACCTGAGGTGTGAAATGACACAATGAATAACTAATAGTGGCTGCTTCCTGGACAAAATACCTGCCAATATCAAAAGCAAAGTGAGCACTTCTGTCTGTGGGCTCTGTTACTGGCAGAAAGCAGCTCTGTCTTCTGAGAAAAAACCCTGCATTGCTAAGGGAAGCAAAGCCAATGCAGTACAGTAGCTCCAGGTCTGGAGATCAGCCTCCCTCCCACGTGTCTGGATCAAGCTCTGTAGCAGGCCCAGGATGTGCAGTGGTGTTGGCTGGGTGCTCCTGTGCCACTAAGGTGTTTTTACAGGATTCTATTCCGTTCCAATAGCATGATCCCTGCTTGCTCAGGTAAGGAGGGTTAAAAGATTTGTTTTAGGAACAAGAGCAAGGCAAAATAATGATCCCAAAGGGCCACAGAAGGACAAATGTGGTCATCTAAACATGAAGCCACCTATCAGCAAGGTGGGTTTTCTGAAAAACAGGCCCACAGTGACCTTGAGTGGGACCAAGATCTCCTGAGTGTTCATGCTGCACAGATCTGTCCAGAGAAGAGTCCAGGCTGCTAACACTGGTTGGTAACACTATATATTGGCTTGTTTTTCCAGTGGCATGTTTGAAAACAAGAATGCAAGAATCAAGTTGAGGATGGGTTTTTTTTAGCTGTCTTTAAAAATGCATAAAGTTTTGCTTCAAGTGTCACTGTTGGAGTTTTACTATTATGCTAACAATCCAGGCTACCTGCTGAATGCAACGGGCTACAGGCTTCATTTGGGGATTTTGCCTACTGTGAGCATTTTTTAGTTTCTTTTAAAATAAAATACCATTCTCAAGCGCCCACCTTTCAGAGTTTCTTTCATATTATTTTTTAAATAAAAGGAAGTTTAGAGAAATTATCTCTGCATTCATACATGTTGCTTATGAAGTCAAAGAAAAGTATTTCTCCATTGTTTTTTCCCTCATCAGCTGCAATTAAAATGCAAAACCCAGCCAAACTTTTGCCCAGTTCAAGGTACACTGCATTCTTTTAAGCACTGTGTTTCTTCATGAAATAGCCAACTTAATTTTAAAATACATGTCAAATAAAATGACTAGCAAGGACAAACTAAAGTTAACATTTGACTTTCTTTTGAAGTACAACTAATTTTCTTGCAAAAGTACAGCATCAGTTCCTGCAAAGCAGTTCTTTTGTTATTGATTGGAGAGATATAATATATAAAGCTGCTGCCTGTAACACTCTACAATAATTAAAAGTACTTAATCATGCAGCTTGGAGATTTATTTTAAAAGCACAAAATACGTTCCTTATTGTGATTCACAGGAATTTACTGGTCTAATTTCTTTAGAGACCAGCAGGAATATATATTGACTCTGGTTTATTTATAAACCAGCTATTTAAATTACCGAGTTATTTACATTGTTATTGTCTCCGTCATTTAGTCACCATTTGCAAAGATTTCACATTGCTCTTAATTTGGCACTCCCTAGTGCTGGTAGTACTTATGGGAGAGGGTTATTTAGGAGGTAGTCAAGCAAACCATCTTGTTATGGGTGATCTCCTTCTTGCCCCAGACAGGTTTGTTCTCTTGGTGACCTTCTTTGAAAGGAGACAACATGCAGAACTGCACCCTGGAGGGTGTTGCAGCTACTTATCATCACAGTACCAGAAGGAAATAAGGCAAATTGCGAGGACACGTAGATCCAGGAGGCTGGGTTGCCCTCAAGGTCTGTATTAAAAAACCTCTGGCCAGATGTTTATAACATTACCCAGCTGTAAATTGTTCTGTTGGGGAGGACAGAGAGCACCAGGGGAGGGGCATGGCGACTGAAGTCCCCTGAGATCCTGATTTGATTCCGGGATTATGTGAAGGAAAGAACAGACTTAGTCCACCAAAAATATATGTAAAACATCTAGACCACAAGGCTCTGAAGTTACTGTAAGACTGTCTGAGGAAAACAGTTATTAAAGGAATATTTCATTCCTGATGCTGAGGACATTACCTACTCTTTATTTTCATTCCTAGCAGCATTTTTTTGTCAAAGCCTAAAGCACACAGAAACACCACTTATTTTCACAGCACTCACTCTCCCTTTCTTCTTTCCTTTTCTCCCTTAAAGTCTGTGTGTAGAGGGTTGAGAACAACAGCTATTATTTAACGCGTGGCTTTTACCCCGTGGCTGAAGGACCTCCCTGGATGTCTCCATCGAGACACAACTGTGGAGCAGACCGTGTTGGAGAGCAGCCCCAGTGGCCCCGTGGGGAGGAGGGCAGCAGGAGCCCCCACTTGGACAGGCTGTGGGGAGACGTGAGGTGCCCTGGGGAGGCAGGCAGGCCCTGCTCGGCGGCAGAGCTGCCAGGCACGGCACGGCCGGGAGGTGCCATCGCGCCAAAGCCCTTCAGAGCGCATGAAAGCGACTGCAACTCGAGTGCTTGCGCTGGGCTCTGCTTTCAGTCCGCTTCAGGATGATGGTCTCCAGGGTGAGCCTGGAGAGGCAACTCATGTTGTAGCTCGGGTTGACCTCAGCACTGCAGGGACTGGGAGCTGGGTGCAATTATACAGCTCAGTTTTCACTTCCAACAGAGGAAAAATGAATGGATTAAAAACACCCAAGTAGAAAAAAAAAAAAAAAAAACACAGATGTTTGCAAGCAGTGAGGTTTATTTCCTTCTAGATGATCCAAGAAGGAGTCTCAGAAAGAAGGAAAAGCACCATGAACACCTCACCACCCACATGCAAGAGCTGTTTCAGGGCAAAATTTTCCAAATGTCACCTTGGAAAAAAAAACATGGTTTGGTGCGGTGCCCAACCAAGGTGTTCACCAGTCATAGTGACTGCACTCCCATGTTTTGTTGTGGCTGCTGCTGTGGTGAAAAAGCCAACAACAACAAATAAACTCTCTGAGATAATGGGTCTCTTCCACAAGGAGATGATTGCTTCTTTCTTAAAACACAAATTGCTGAAGTGCACGCTGCTTTGTTGCCTTGCATTTCTAAACATTCCACATAAGGGATGAATCTCTCCCCTTACACAATGCAGGCAGATTCAGAGCACATTTTGGAATAAGTAGAATTTTAATTTTTTTTTTCAGAGGTCTTTGGATCATAGTATTGGATTTTTTATATTCAGAAGAGTTTTAAGGGAGCTGAAAGAGTTTCAGAGGTATGGGTCTTTTCTCAAGCCAAGAGATGCTGATCCAGAAATTTTACAACACTGTACTTTCTCTCAAGATATCCAAAATGCCATGAATTATGTATCCAACCTTGAAATGTTGTTAAAAATATAATAGAAATTCACACATTGTGCATATTTAAGTTTTTACAATACTTACACTTCATAGTTTTGAGCCAGATTTCTTCCCCTCTGTGACATTTGTCCACACTGAGAACTGAGTCCAAAATATGCTTAAGGGCAATTGAAAGTTGTTTGGAATTTTTCTGATTCAAAGCCTTTACTTACTGTGCAAGCTGCCAAAAATCCAAACAGTTCAAAAACACTGGGCACCTCATTTTCAGTTTTTCTCAGCAGTCATCCCATTTATTTCTTTGGAGCTTTAATATTCTTGCAGGTTTTATTTAATTTTCACATCGTGCATTTTGAGTTCATTTCTGTGGAGTGCCTTTAATAGATATTGTTTTAATTCCCAGCATGCAGATCTTCATCGTTATTTATTGTTAATGTTTCCTCTTGGACTAAACCCAAGAAACTGAAGAACTTGGCTCCAGAATATGGCAGACACATAGAGGGAATGCTCTGACAAGTGAATTTGGGATTTAATTGGCTTGTACCACTAGATGCTGGATTTGAAATGTATTGACAGAAAAGGACTGAAAGAGAAGCCTTGAACAGTACAAGCATTATTACCCTGATAAAATGGAGAGCAAAATGAGTAGCGACATTTCTTTTTCTGGTTGTTATTGGCCCCCCAGCCTCCCCCAAGCCAGCAGGGAAGCTGCTCTTCAGTAAATCTTCAGCTGGTGTAAAGCAATTTCCTTTTCAAGTCAGGGCAGGTATGTCCTTTTATACCACCCGTGCTTGTTTGCTGCTGCATTTGCAAGGGAAAGACAGATAGTAAGATGAATATTAGAACTGCATCTGGCAACAAAATAAAGTCTCCAGGCCAGAATCTGACTGATCTGAAAAAGAAGTACATAACAGGTTTCTTTCAACCCACATGGACAGTAGATGCAGCCATTCACTTACAGATAGGACAGAGGATAATATCTCCCCATTCTATGAACTCCATCAACTGAACTCTATGGAGAGATTAAAAAAAGGTTAAAAAAACCCCCAAAACCCAAACCAAAAAAAGAGCCCAGACACATTAGGGGAAATTCCAGAAGAATCTACTCAGAGCACCAGTTGCTGTCAAGGATTCTGGTATTCATCCATCTTCCCTCTTAAAACCTTTCATTATCAATAATAAAGATAATTCAGCTACGGGTAGATCCTATTTTACACTGAGAAGGGCTAACTATAGTCAAGGGCAAGTCATGAAAAAAATCTATTCTGAATTTTCAAATTGTGAGAAAAGGAGACCTTGTGTCACACTAAAAAGAAAAACCTTCATTCGCATAGGTATTGAAATCCTGACCTTCCCTGCTCTGAGCCACATTACTCAGAAGGGAGGATGGAGGGAGAGAGAGAGGGGCAGAAAATGAGAGGCACAGATTGCCTTATGTCATCAATTTGTGCATTGTAAATGAAATTAGAATACATACTTTTATGACACTAAGTGCTAATTCTTCAGATCTTAATTGATGCAGGGGGTGAATTTACTTGATTAAAGACAGTAAAACCCAAACCAGCAGAGATTTCTGCTTAAAAGGAGCTTGCATGTTATGATCTGTAAAGGAACCTGAAAACTGCAAAATTAAATACACTACTATATTTCTTAGAAGAGATAAGTTTATTCCTACATGGAATGTATTTAATTATTACCAAATCCATTTTCTCTGAAACTCTTAGTTTCAATAACCTTTCACAGTGAAACAATACCTACATTAAGGAGTCCTAATCCAATGTGTGTTCTGGTGCAACAAAAGGAAGTGCTACAAACATCTCTCAGATTTAGCAAATTACTTATTTGTTCTCCCCCTTCTAAGTCGAATTATGTGCAGCATTTCTGAGAAAGGTATTTCTTGTCACTTGGATTAGTATAGGTGTACACAGCGGATTGCCTTTGTCAAATATCAGCTAGCTTAAAAAGCAGCTTTTACTTCTACAGGGAGTATTTGTCAGTCTGCTTTGCAAGAGCATTTTGATTCACTTACACATTGCTAGGAGCATCCAGACCACCTGCTACTGCTGTTTATTATTGGAGGGGGTTTTTAGTCCTTCTTCGGCTCTCCATGCAGGTAATACAGCAAGTATGCAATTCTGTTGTGATCCACAACAGAATGGGCCAAAACTCTGCTGATTTGGAGATATTTTGTTTGGTGGCTGGTGAGGCAAGAGAGGAGGGCACTGGTTTGTAGGGCTCCTTTGTCCTGCAGGCATCAGCCAGTGCAGCAGATGGATCCATCCCTAAGCAGACACCCTTCCCAAATCCTAGTGTTGTCTAGGTGTCAGTGGGCACATAACAGCGTCCTGTCATGCTTAGAGTTTAGGATTATATTAGAGAGGAGCATAATAATTTTTTTTCATCTCTTTGAAATTGTATATCCTTAACTCTGTATGTGAGTGCAATAAATGCAAGTCTGTTCCTGCCACACCCTTCCCATGGGCTTTAACATATCTGCAATTTTTGCACAACCCTGGGTCCATATAATCACGTTCACTAATCAGTTTCACTAATTACCTGCACATTGTATTACAAATGAGATCCTGATTCTCCTACAGGACAAAGTAAAGGCGCAAGTGCACAGGGATAGTGCAAGCCTCCCTCTGCTTCCCACACCAACAAATCTCACCTTCACAGTCCTGGGAAGGGGCTGTGTGTGCCAGTCACTGCTCTGGTGAGTCAAGAAGCAGCAGTGCTGGTCCAGCCTTCAGCCTTTGTAATGAAGACATTTTCTCCTGAAACAGGACAAAATTTATTTCAAGCAGAATTCTAAACAGTCTTTAACTTATAAAGTCATGTCATGCCAGGGACAGATTTGAACCAGTAACCTACACAGAAAAAGGCTTTATATCATGTGCTTTTCCCCTTAGCAAATAAGTCACCTACAGCCCAAACATTGGTCCTTGGATTTAAAAATACTTTGCTGCATATTTATAATCTCCTTTTTGTATATTTATGTCTCTAATATTTGTAAATTCTTATTATGCATCCCTCTCCCACTCTTAATCATCACCTAGCAAAGATAACTAGCTATCTTTCCCCTTGTAAATGAATTCACTCCATGCCCCTAATTATTTTTGTAAGTCTCGTTGCTCCTGTAAGACAGAATCTTATGATTAAGGAAGTGCCTCAAATGAATTCATTTTTCCTGAATTATGTCTGCAACAAAATCCTTCTGAAAGGGTCTGAGACTTTACTTCAGGTGCTGGTCTACTGTATATTCTATTTCAGCTTCTAGAGACATTTTTATTCTCATTTTCATAGCTAAGTTGCCTTTTGCCATTCCTGATAGTTTCATTGAACATTCCTGTTCTGTTTCATTTCTTCCTAGTTTATCTGCTTTTCAGAATATATATATTTATGGATAATTTTTCATTATCAGGTTTTTTTTTAAATCCAAGTTAAATATATGTCACAATGTGTGTTACGGCCAATTACAAATTTTTAGACTGGGAGGGCTTTGAGCAGCCTGGTCTGGTAAAAGGTGCCCCTGCCCATGGCAGAGAGTTGAAACCAAATTATCTTTAGGGTCCCTTCCAACCCAAACTATTCTATGAATTCTGTGATTTTTTTGGTTTTTTGTGTCAGACAGAAAAAGCCCTCCAGAAGAAAGTATTTGTTCACTTTCCCGGCTGTCTTTTGCACCTTGATGGGTTAAAACTTACACAGGTGGCAAGCATCACCTGACTCATCTTCAGCCCCTCTTATGGCTGAAGTTTTGCAAAGGGTTTGCTGTTCCAGGCAGGCTAAATGTTATTTTCCCTAAAACAAAGGTTTCACTTTGCCACTCACTGCTATTCATCCCAGTCCTCTTCCACAAAGCAACATGACATGTTTTCCAATTCATGAACAGATCCAGGAGCTCCAGTCCCATTTCCATCTGTTGCACTCTATTTGTTGCTTAAATGAAAGGCCTGACTTACACTGCAGGCCTGAGGAACAACTGGCATTCAAAACCAAACGTTTTTAGATAAAGATTGAAGGAAAAGTGATGAAGGAAACACAGACAGGGGTAGGAAAGAACAAAAGATAAAAGATTATGACAAGTGAGAAACATAGAGATGGCACCAATTTCATGATTTGAATTTATTTTAAAGGCATTCAATTGTCATTTACACAGATAATTACTGGCAACTGCAAGAGAAATATTTACAGGAATTTTGATGCTCATCTGTTACAGTAATATGAAAGAGCATTGATCCAAACCTGCTATCCTGCTTCAACAGATTCGATCCAAACCTCTTATATCACATCAGCCAGGAAATTTAAATTGCAATAGGGTCAATTATATTCATCAGCTCTTGCTTTGGCTTCTCAGAGGGACTTGGGGTTTATGAGATACTGGGAACCACATGAAAAGCAGCAGCAGTCCTATGGTACCTTCTCCTTTATATGTCTGTTCAGAGTCGTCTTTATTTCTCTGTGCCTTTTACTCTCCCATTCAAGCCTGTATTACTTTTTTCTTGTAAAACCATAAGAAAAGGTTATGACTTCATCAAAACATTTACCTCATCAAACAGCCATATTGTTGGTTCCCTCCTTGGTAAAGCATTTTTTGTCAAAAGCAAACAGAATCCCACCAACATTTTTAGATAAGTAAAAATGAAAACGAAAATATATTAAGATTTTTAGAAGGCTTATGGTAACTCTGCTTGTTCTTTGGTGACACAGTAACAGCAAAAAACACTGACATCTGAACTGCAAATGGTGTGTGTGCTTCCTAATGCTTACCAAGGAGCCTGTTCTTTCATACCCTTAAAAATATACTATTCAGTGAATTTAAGCCATTTGAATACATGCCAGATTGATTCTTCCAAAAACAATGTGTTACTCTTGTGTATATATGCCCAAAACTAGTTAAAAAGTTCACTAAAAGACAACCTTTTTATTTCAATTTCCTCATAGCTATAGACCAGAAAGAAAAGCAAGAGAACTATTACCACCAATGTAATCTTCAAATAAAATAAGATTTTTTAATAAAAAATGGTTACAAATTAATGGTTTTTTCAATTTTTTTTCACCCAGCCTGTGAGCTGGATGCATGCTCAGCTACAGGATGTGCACAGTGTAAACAGGTAAAAGAACAATCAATAAGAAGTCCATAGCAAGGAATATTACATACAGAAGAGGTTTCAATTAGTCAGAGTTTTAATGGGATGGAGAAGCGAATCAAAAATTGGTAATGAGGGAGGTATTAAACTATATTAGAGACAATCCCTTGATCCCCATTGTGAGAAAACACAAGAAGAGAGAGATTAGGCTGAGCAATAACAGAAGGAAACTATGAGGAAAACAAGGAAATGACAATTATTGAATTTACTGAAAAAACTTGCAAACGCACAGTTGAGGCCAATCCTGCATACTCTATGGCTAGAGGAGCAGAGATGCATATTTCATCTTAGATAACTACCTGCCACACACCAGAACTAAAACAAGCATTTTTCAGAGAGCCTGATAATCCCCATACTCAATTTATGTGGATTAGATGAAATTTCCTCTTTCTTTTCAGCAATTTTGGCAGACCACTGTACATTACCAAGGGCTGCCATTATCTTCCTCTGAACACCAGCAAAATGGTTTGTAATTTTATCTCAGTATTACCAAAGAAACCTGTAATCTCTAGCTACGTTATTTTAAATAATGCAGCCCAGCAATCACATCAACAAGCAGAATCCTCACAAATTAGGAAGATTTTATCTGAAAGAAAACAACATTATTTATTTTCTATCACTTGCCTTCAAAATAAAATCACCCAGGCGTCTTAAGAATGTAAACAAAAAGTGTAAATTCTTTTTCCCTCACAGAGGAAACACATCGGATAAATACAAAAAGCCCTGTACTAAAAGTGATGCATTTTGGTAGAACTGGTATAACTGGCAGTGTGTTCAGCACAATCAATATGTTGCAATCTGTCATTACACACTGGACTGCTATCAAAATGCCCTCTGATAACTGGCCATCTAGATAGATATTTACTAGATTTAATCTCCTTCTCTAGTAGGGGTTTGGAATGCAACAAATTTGGTCAACATTTCTAAACAAGGCTATTGACTGGTGTTAGTTGCAGCAGAAAACCCTGCAACCCAGGAATTTTTCATTTTATCTGTAAGCATCAACTTTTTACTAATTTCCGGTTTCCATTACAAAACTGTATGGTAATTCAAATTAACCTGTTCTGGTCACCTCCTGAGAGATTTTTCCAGGGTCCTAATGGGCAAGGGTTCACAATGCCAAGCAGAGTAGGCATTTATGGGAAGATCAGTGTATTACATAGCAGTCCATCAATATTAGCTACTCAGATCAATACTTTTTTAAAAACAGTAAGTTAAAATGTTATTAGAAATGGGCTTTTTCAGATGTGAACATTTTAGCCTCAGCAGCAAAAATAATGCTTTATATGGGTTATAGCAGTAAACCAAAAATAGGACTGAACTGTTATCTCATGATGTTGCATAATGAGCTCTGTGAACTAATGAATCCTAAATCATTTCAGGACCAGTCTTATTTTCACTGACACAGAGAATTCCTGTGTGTGCGTGAGTGTGTGTGTGTGCACCCATGTCATTATAAATTGTGCTTATTATTTCTGCTCACCACCTTAATGATGGAGCCACTTCAGCATTTCAACACAATCAGCAAGAACACTCACTCAGGAAACTGGAGGGAGGTTTTTTTATGGGCATTCATATCCCTCTTGCTAGAATTATACCTATACAAATATATATTTCACTGACCTTTCCCTTACTTAACATTAGTGTGATGTTTTCATTTCCACAGGTGACCTGCAGGGACTGGGGATAATTTTTCCATTCCTCACGATGCAGTTTGGCTTCTGGCAGGCTTTTTTCTACTTTACACTGAATCAGCTTAGACTGGCTGTAGTTGGACAAAATACTGGGTGTTTTGGATGCATCCATTACCTGAGTGCTTTGGTGCTCCACATCACATTGGCAGGGACTTGAGAAAAGCAGGGACCCAACTTGTCCGTGGCACGTAGGAGTGATCCGCATCTTAGAGTTGCTGAGATGCTTCCCTGTAATTCCCTCACTGTTGTGGGACTGCAGATAAAGGTTCTGCCTTTCAGTATCACAGGTGTCTTCAGGTCCTTTGTAGTTTTTTTGAATCTTGCATGACTGGCAGCTCTTGGGTTGCATGAATTAAGTGCTCTGCTCACCCGTCCTCCTGGGCACAATTGTGTCACCTCACTGCTTATCACTGGGCACAAGACTTGTTAACCTGTGCAGCCTTTCTTTGCAAGCAGTAAGTGGGAGCACAAGAGAATTGTTTGCAAATTCAAGATAATTGCACTGAAAATATCTCAACCCCAAGTGTTTGCAAACTATCAAGCATTTTCTTCATAAGTTGCTTTGGGCTGGAAAATCCTATAAAATTATGAGGTCTTGTTAGTATACTTTCCTTACCATTCTCTTTGGGTAGGAGTGTAGGTTTGGTTAATGATTTCCTTGGAAAGCAGCTGTACTAATAAGGAGATGTACACACTCAGGCTGGGACCCTTCTCGGTCACTGTGATTGCTCCCCCCTAGCCAAGGCATTTTGTGAAATATGGTAATTAACGCAGCATCCTCAGACAGCCTAAATTTATTGCGATTTATATGTTCAGGAGTCTTGGTAAAAGGCCAGTGCTGGCATTTCTTTAACTAATAATTATTGTGTTTTATTGTTGTTGTTCTCTAACACATTAATGAGCAAGGACCCAGCTTTATTAGAATTCACTTGGCCCCACTGTTCCATGCATATTTATTATGCGAGAGAATAGGATTCTCTTCCTCTAGCCTTCACTAATTTAAAAGAAGATATCCTCAATGAAATGTATTCAAATATTTTGACATTTTGCTTCACCTCACTTACAGAGCAGAAATTGTTTCTGACAGTTATTATACAGTACGGGAATCCTGCTGTTTCACTCTGCTGAAGCGCAGGTTGAAAAGACACAGCAATTGCATTTTGTTCAAAGAGTGATTCTCTGGCCTAGAAATAGCAACACTGTCAGCTGTGATTCACTGGAAGTTTAGATAATATCCACTCTGTACCTCTCCACCAAGAACATGGAATAGTTTTTTTCCTCTCCTTCTACTTCTTAAAACAGAAGAAAAATGAATCAAAGTGCTGGGTTGGAAGGGAAATTTAGTGCCTCCAACTTTGGGATCTGAAGTAGACGGATGTGTACATTTTGAAATGTAAGTGAAAACTGGGAGAAATTGGAATTTTTGCCTTCTTTCAGATGCTTCCAGTTTTGTGTTGTAAACAGATCTATTTACACGACAAATTAAAAGAGATAACAAATATAAATAACTGAGTATTTTCAAAGATTTTAAATTACCAAAATAATTATAGGCAGCACCTGCCTAATTTTTCTATTGTATCATGCTTCCAGTCATGTTGCATGTGTGGCAATATCTTTTTTAAGCAGAATAGCATCATATATAAAACATAATGGCAAATTTCTTAGCTCATGCTCCCAAAATTGCCTTGTAACATGAAAACCTCAGCCTTTTTTCGTCCCATTTTAGAATGCATTTTGGTGCTTTTTGGAATACATATACGTTAATGAAAGAATTTTGCCTTTAGATCTATACAATCAACTCTGAGCAGAGTTAAGAAGAGTGGTAGCATATTTAACCCTTTAATTGAGCCCAAAGTTTCACAAGGATTGTTTATTCGATGGCAAGTAGAAGAGCACTTGGATAATCTAAAGCAGGAGGAGGAAAAATACAAGAAAAAAAACTGTGAAAGGCTCTCCTGCATGCTTTGCTGCTCCCCTTATTGTTCATGTTATGGAGATCCTACATCAGAACTGAGGGTTCTCTTTTCAGAATAAGAAAGAGGAAGCCAAAAGCTCAGTGAAAAGAAATCACAATAGTGGTATTTAATACAGTTCTTTAAGATTTCAGAAACTGAGTTTCTGTCAAAACCACAGAATATTGCAGAAGGGGGTAGGAGACAGTGATAAAGGGCTCGTTCTTGTAAAAGGGGATTGTTCAGCTGTAATCTCTGTTCATGCTCCTGTCGTATCATGGGAGAATCTGACTATTACATTGATGAGAAAATAATGAATGTAATATCTGAGAAAATCACAGGACTTGAGTTGCTTCCTAACGTTTCCATGCAAAAAAAAACAAAAAAAGCCTCCCATACAGAGACAGACATGATTAACTGGAGTGAAATAATGAGAGCAGCTGCAGGACGTGGCTCTCCTAGTCCTGGAGGTGCAAGTCTGGACTGTCAGATGCGATGAGCAGCAAGGCGTGCGAGCTCGGATCACACCCCGGTCTATTAAGGCAAGCGAATGGAAGCTGTAAATCAGATCTCAGTTCCTGCCACTTTGTCAGGGGGCTGGAGGAAATAGGACACGTGTGAAGGGCTCCCCAGAAGGCCTGGAAGGGAGCAGCACGCTGCCACTCTCCTCTGCCAGTCGCTGAGGCATGAGGCACGCTCACCCTCACAGAGCTGTGCAGACACAGCCAGAGCCTGCTGGGGGAATCACCCTCTAAGGAAGCACCCCAGTTTAGGCATGGCATCACTGACTGTCCAGTGTCTGTTCTCCCCTCATCAGAGCCACATCCAGCAGCTTTCTCAGTGTCCCCACCTCCTGTTAAAGCTCTTCCTCACAAAACATGAGCCTGTCCATATTCCTGACCAGGTCCAGCTCCTGGCCCCCACCCTCCCTCAAGAAATTGTCTTCTTGGACACCTTGTCCTGCAGAAAAAAGTCATCACACACACAGACATAACAGGTTGTCAAAGCCTGGGATAAATGGGTTGATCTTAATTGGACCTCTGCTTCCACATCTTGTTCCTAGAGAATCACACTTTGTAGATGGCAAAATCTCTCAGGGAACCACTGCTGGCAGAACAGGGTGTCTTCTGGAATCATGATTTCATAATTTCATAGTCAAAAAAAAACTTGTATTGCCTTTGATCGCCCTATTTATGTGAAATGTCAGCTGATATTTATGTAACTCTATGTGCCAGTTTGTGCAGTGGGTGACACCATTGGAATGGATGATTTAAGGGGCATTGGCCATGAGGACTTAGAGGAAGATACAGAACATCTGTACAGCGCCTAGCATCATGCAGATATGTAATTAATCAGCTGTATGCACTGCCTGGACTCAGCCCTCTTAGTGGGACATGCCACAGTCTTGCTTCTCACAGTGCCTGGAAATGTCCCTATCTACTCCTTTGTGCTCTCTCAGCTGTTCTCCTATGCTCTCACTAAGCCCAGGACTGACAGAAACAGCAAGGTAAACTGCTTGCAGACAGGCTTTAATGAGCACTGTTCACACACTGCAGTTCTCCATAGGTCAAGAAAATAAGCAGCGACAGAATTAAGAATCATTCAGTACCAGCACAATGCCAGTAGTACAGCAAAGACTAATTATGCAGAACCAAAATTCTAATAAATGCAAACTCATAGACTTCATAATGAAAGCATATGGAAGCATAAAAAATCAAACCAAACCAAAACAGCAGGATTGTATTAATAAACACACTTTTTGAAGCCCAAACAAAGAGTACACACAGAGAGTCCCAGCAGCTGGTGCTCCACGGCATTACCTGCCACAGCAGCAGCGTGCAGCGATCACCAGGGCTGCTCTACTCACCTGAGACACTGTCACCAAGATGTTGGATTGAGCCCTTTTTTCACCTAGAGATGGAGTAATTGAGAGGTGTTTTGAAAACTTTTATTCTATTTTCAGTCTCATGAGAAGGGTGAAACACAACAGATGTTATAATTCATACCATTACAGTCAGAAGCTAACTACTTCTTAGTTACAATGCACTATAAGTGTTTCTTGGTCTATCAGCTTCAGCCACACTCTGCTGTAAATGCCTTAAAGCCAATAATCTGAAATTACCCCTTGTGGCTCCTATTACAATGCATCTTTCGTGGTTCTATTTCTCCAAAGTATTTTGTCTTATTTACAAAGCCACCTTTTGAAACTTATTTCCAGTTCCATTTCTCTCCCAACAGTGTCGTCCTATTCCACAGCATTTCTAAATCAGCATTTCTTATCTCAAGGTTTACATATAGATGCATACTATGTGAACCTTCTGTCAAGCTTTGAAAGTTCTCAACAAATTCATTTCCCACACCAAGAGAAAGCTTGTGCAATGACTGAGCTCGGGTCCCAGGGCCTGAGCTGCCCCTGTCCCATGCAAGAAGAGGTGCCCCAAGACTTCAGCGTGTCTCAACACAGAAAGTCTGGTCACTTGACTCACACTCGTGATAGGATGCAAAAGAGCTTAGGAGAGTGGAAATGGAGCAATGCTGACTGTGATCACAAGTCATAATATTTGTACCTTCTGTTCTGCTGATTTAAAAATTACGTTCACTTCTAGTATCCACTGCAATAAGATTTCTAGCCAGTTTCTTTTGACCATCTGTTTCCACAGCTGACCTTTAGAGACAGGAGCATTAGCGGGCTATGCAATTCCTCCTCAAATCTTGAGCAAATTCTGCTGCTCATATTTCAGCACTGATTTCTCCATAAATGACTGTGCTAAACTTTCCAGGCTTGTGATTGCTCGGGTGCAACCCTTTCCATTCATATTAATTGGCACTGGGTTTATTTAAACACATATCAAGAGGTCTCAGAGGTTACTCCTATTTTGTAAACCATTGGATATAAAAAGCAACTGAATGTATCAGAGAATTCTACTACCTAATTACAATATCTGCAGAGATATTTTTTCTCATTTAAGCAGAGTAAAATCCAGTAGTTCAGTTTTACTTCTACTTAGTAAGTTAGAACTATGGCCTTTTCTTATTTTAATTGTTCAGAGGACAATTAAATCCCTCCCAATACCTTTACCAGCTGTTTCCCTAAGAGATCTATCTGGGTATTTCTGCGATCCCAATCATCACAGTCTCTCTGCTAATCCCAAGGACTATATTCATAGATTTCTGTTTGCAAAATCCCTGTGGGATGTGGTAGTGTTGTTATCTCCATTGTACAAATAAGAAACAGACACACAGAGAGATGAAGGGTTCCCAGCTGGGAGAGAAGGGCCAGATTCCCCTGGGATTAGTGCAGTGAAAGGCTCAGTACCCCAGTGGTCTCTTCCACCACAAAAGTCTGCAATGCAGATGCTCTGCCCATGTGCAGAGGAAGACTAGATAAATCCAGCAGCAGAAAACCAGGGGCCTCTCTCAGGGTACCTGGGGGCTGAGGAAGGTGTTCTTGGCCCAATGGGCCAGGCTCCCTCAGTACAGAACAAAAATGATCAGCAATAATAGCTGAACACGAAAAAAATCATGCTATTTTTCTTTGCCTGGAAAACCAGGTGGGATGGAGCTTTCTTTCTGTGAGAGACAGTTGTCTTGCATAGAGCAGAAGCTGTTGCTTAGATGAGCCATGGCAAGGTGAGGCCAATTTCGACTGGGGTTAATGTACCCTTTTACAAATTTGGTCCTGTGATTATTCTGGGTCACATATGAAATCTGTGAGGCTGGCAAGGCACCAAACTCAGCTCTCCTAATCGATGTGCAGTTTCCTAATTGCTGAGCAGTCTATGTTTTTAAGCTTTCAGACCCTATATTAACATAAAGTCCTAGCATCAGTTGAGCTCTTCTTAATGGAATAGCACTTAGAGCAAAATTGATGCCTCTTTAAGAGCAAGTCAGTTCTGGAATGACATGTTTCTGCCAGATGTTGGGCATGTTCTTCGAAGGCAGCGTGCTCACTGGGCATCATAACCAGAGAATTGTTGAATTCATTGCAACAAATGCTGTTTGGTCACTATTTCTTCTCAGACATACTCCAGAATGGGGTTTTGCCTATGTAAGGGCTTCAGGATTTAGCCCAAAAATAATAAAGAAGAAAAACAAATCCTCTATATACCTCATTTTGGAATGCTAAAAATATTTTTCCCCAGATTTCTCACAAGTTTACAAAAAAAATCATGTTCTCCTTCTAGCTAATGGGGAATTGGCAGCACAGGAGTTGATCTTTCTGCCTGGGTCATGAAGGAGTAGTCAGCAGTAGGCTTTGGGCTGGACTCCAGACCTCTGCAGAATGGTAACTACCTGAATAAAAAGCACATTGTTAATAAGACAGGACTGCAGCAAGACAGCCAATGAGTACATTAAAATCTAGGATATGCAAAGCATATCCTCTTCACTGAAAGTTTCAAGAACATTTTGGTTGTGCCCACATTGGTTACCAGTGCAGATCAGGGTGAAAGCCTACAGAGCATAGAGAGAGACAGGTGGTTCAGAGAACCTGATCTCAATCCTGTGCAAATTCTTGAATGCCCATGTGTGGCTGAGGTGATTTCCTACTGCAGATACATTCTTAATGCCCATTTTGAGACTGGCTGTTGCTATTTGTTCTCAATTTTTTAAAGAAACTGCTTCCAGGCTGGAGGTGTCATTTGGTTCATAATTCTGCCATGGTTGCTTTGTCTTAAAAGTTTGGGACCATGCTATCCCACTGATTAGGGAGAGCAGAAGTCTTTCAGCACTGCACACCTCAGACATTTAAACACCTTCTTTCAGTCTTCTAGAGCATTAATTCTGTATGGCACATAGCCCTGCATCAGTTTCAACTTTGATCTTGAGAAACCACTCAAAGCAGAGACTAGTATTTAAATCTAATGCCCTTATTAGTTCACTCTTGTTCATCTTCCAAATAGAATATCTTGTAGACTTTCATACCAAATGTTGGGATGCCAGTGGTGTGGATGCAGAGTGATGTGATGTGCACTATCATCCACAGCTAACAGAAAACACAACGACCTTGATTTGAACACAGGCACCTTAGGTGACAGACCTATGCTAAAGGGCAGTCAGATCTCACGTTGTCATTTCAAAGTGTGTATTCAGTGTAACTTTTTAGAAAACAAGATGAAATATAATTCTTTAGCTTCAAAGGAGTCTTTTTGAAAGTTGTGATATTTCAACAAAAGATGACAACGTGCCACCACAGAATAACTCGTGAATGCAAATACGGCTCACCTCATTGTTCCTGGCTTTCTTCAGAAGCTGCACATCTTACTTTTCTAAAAAATGTAGGCTGGAGAACTAACAGAATTTAAAAGAACTTCCTTTCAATGTGAAGAGTTGTAAGAGTGTTAGTTCTACAAGTCTTTAAGGAAATCCAATTATAAGTTCCTTTATATTCATACACCTTGCCAAAAGAGGAACTTTTTTCTCCATTGATGTCATATTCTCAGTGGGGACTCCGCCGTGACATCGGTGCTGAGTTTCAGTGCCTTTCTCATTAGGAGATGACTGCCATCAATTCCCCAGAGACTGGGGTGGGACCCTGCCATGCTCTCCTAGCCAGCAGCATGTTGTAAAAGGGGCTTCATGTTCACAAGCTTGCATAAAAGTTCTCTAAGGCCACTGGCTTCAATTTTTTAAATGTGTCCTCTGCTGAGAAAGGCACATTCTAAAAGTACTTGTTCCCATATTGTACCATGAACTTCTGAGCAAAATGTTTTCATTTCCCCTCCTTTTAAAGCAGTACATAATTACAGGTGGTTACTAACGTCATCATTATTACTACTGTTATTATCATCATCATCATTATTATTTAATCCCA